>NC_041221.1:41900742-41949314 GCF_002837175.3 Physeter macrocephalus | reverse complement strand
CCCGGACCGGGGCACGAACCCGTGTCCCCTGCATCGGCAGGCGGACTCTCAACCACTGCGCCACCAGGGAAGCCCTCTATTCCTATTTTTAATACATACTACTTTATAGAATAGCTGGACCACATTTTTCAAGCTAAAGTAAAAATTCAAGGATTTATGATAATCCTATGCGTCTGGTTGTAGGTGTTTTGTTTTCAACGGAAGCATTTCTTTCTTTGTTGCAGTGCTAACATTTCTCAGCTTCTCACTACAGTCTTCTTCCTGAAACCACTCAGGTGAAAAAAAAAAAAGTCTTACCAGATAAGCAACAATTCTTACTGTACTGGGGGAATATTTCACATCTTCCCCATCTATTTATGAGAAGTAACTTCTTCAGGCTTTTAAAACCAGAATGTCAAAGAGCCCAGTGGAATCCTACCTTGCCCACATACTGATAATCGGATCCTGTGTATTCCTCCAGCAGAAAGAACTGATTCCACATCCAGCTCCTTTTCGAACGGTTCAGCTCATTTTTGCTGTTTCCAGAGAGCTCCAGGGTCCTTTTCTTTGCCGGGAAACCACTAGTCCTCTTAGATAATGGAGTTGAGAAAGTTGGGTAGGGCTGGCCAACCCAAAAGAGAAGCAAGAAGTATCTGCAAGTTCTCATTTTGATGACACAGTCCAGTCTCTGAGTAGTGGGTACCCTTCTCCCTGAAGTGTCTTTTTTCACTGCACTGTATCCAGCCTCATTCCTCCTCTCTTCCTTAATGTTCTTGGCTTGGCTCTCAGAGGATATCTGGAAAGAATAATAACATATTAAGCATTTTTAGAGATGCTTAAAATTCAGCGTTAGAGCAAATAAGCTCTGGGAAAAAAAGAGAACATAAATTTGAATAGCAAAACAACAAAAAATAAATTGTCTATCAATTTTGAAATGAGGAAAACAGTCTTTCAGATATGCTAAATGGAAGGTGTGTTCCGAGTAGGAAGCTGCTGTTTTCCTCTCTCCTTTTCTATCACTTAAAAATCCTATTTTAAGTAATAGCATTGCTGTAGGTCAACATGCCAGTGTAGATTATTTCACTACTCTTTTACCTCTGAGTATGTGGGTTGAGATCTGGTTAGAAGAAATGAGTCTGTGTTTCTGATTATATTTGCATATTTATCCTCATGAAAGAATATCACAGACAGTTTTGATTCAATTGAAAGTGGATAACGTTGAAATTTTGCTACAGTGTATCGAGCACCTGTGATGTGGAGGCAAAAGCCTGTTCTGCAGACTCTTGGCTTCGGAGATGTGTTGTGATGGAACAGCCTGGGTCAAATAAGCTTGGAAAAGACCTAATGCCTTCTCTTCAGGATGCTCATTTGCATATTGAGGTTTCTTTTTTTGTTGTTTTTTTGAAGTTTTTTGTCTTAAAAAAATTTTTTTTATACATATTGATGTTTCTGAAGTGAAATTTTGTAGCAATGGTGATAAGCCTACATTTAATCCAGTATTTCCCAAACTGACCAGGAAACTTTATTCCTCATACAACCCAATTAACACTACAGGATGGGTTAATGAACAACCTATGGAATTTGTATTTAATAGAGTAAAGAATAAAATGAACAATTCTATTCAAATTTCTTTAGGAAATCCTGGTGGGCTTTTCTCTCTAAATTTTACTTGTATCATAGGCAACCAAGTATATATATTAAAATTGGTCCAACAGTTTCTGTGTAATTTTCACAGGTACATCAGATATACCTCAATACCACAGTGAGGGCAATGGACGGCAAGCTCTTCAGAAAAGTCAGCTATTATAATCGCGGTAATAATTTTCCATGACAAATACTAATTTTCAAAAACACAACCTAGCATTTGAAACAAATCCTCGGGCCAGAGTGCTTGGCAAAGATGTCACAATTTGGTTTAATATCTTATGTAAATTAAGTAATACATGCCTATATCTCCTTCCTAAACTTTCCCACATTTCTTGAAAAGAAAATCCAATAAATTACTCCTTCATCTTACTATTTGATATAGAAAACATATTTTCTTAAATAATACTAATAAAAAAATGAAGGGCTTTGTAATGTAGAACATAGTAGTAATTAAGCTGGTACAGTTAATAAATAAGTGCAGATAAAGAAACAGGTTGTAGGTAATCTGATCAGTATTTTTTTTCCCTCTATGTCAGAAAAGATTTGTTCCCTTTTCTCTTATTTTTCTACCAGGTAAATGTATATATGACCAGTTTTTTTTTTTTTTTTTAACCTCAGCAATGAATAATTATAGCCACCCAACACATGTTTAAGTGGAAGTGTTCTGTTGGAATATAAGTGAAATATTTCACAGTGTTCAGCATTTTTAAACCTTTATTCCATTATTATGCATCTTCTTGACAGCAGGCTGGGGAAATTGAAACTTCTACAGGTGAGTGAATTAGTACTGTGACAATTAGTCATGCTGGAAAAATGCCAGGTAACTATATTTGTCATTATGTGGCCTTGGTACAGGTGTGGAATGACTGATGATCAATTAGGTAATGACAGTTCTTCTCTCTTCTCGTGGATGGTATATAAAGGGGACTGATAGACCATATGGAGAAAAGCCCTCTAAAGACATCTATTCATTTCTAGTAGTAGAGATTACACTGAAGTTGATTCAGTGGAAATTACATTTTTCTTAATTTCCCACACTCTCCATTATTTGCATAGACAAATCCTGCAGTGAAGAATTACACATCTGCTGCTGCACTCAGTGTGTGGCCCACAGTGCTGGCAGGAAAGAGGTATGCAGAGAATGGGGGTGTCAGCTGTTTAAAAGGCAGACTCCTAAAGGCCATTTTAAAGAAAAATCGATCCCTGTGGATGTTGTATGCAAACTCTACAAGCTGTTGCCACTTGACTATTAAATATTAGTTCTTTTTAATACCGCAGATACCAAACTGTCAAGTATTTCATATTTTTTTTCTGCTTGGCTGGTAATAAGCTTTTTTTTTTTTTTTTTTTTTGTGGTATGCGGGCCTCCGTCTGCTGTGGCCTCTCCCGTTGCGGAGCACAGGCTCCGGACGCGCAGGCTCAGCGGCCATGGCACACGGGCCCAGCCGCTCCGCGGCATGTGGGATCCTCCCAGTCCGGGGCGCGAACCCGGTTCCCCTGCATCGGCAGGCGGACGCGCAACCACTGCGCCACCAGGGAAGCCCTGGTAATAAGCTTTTAAAGTGGTACAAATTTAAGCAGAGTTTCCAAGTATGGTAGAACATCTAGTTTTGCTATAATCCAGCTCTTTTTGTATCAACTTGGTAGGGTGTGTCCTTGTTAAAACTCAATATGCAAAATTACTAAAATGACCATGATCCACTCATATTTGGTGTTTAAAGGGATAGATTTCTCTGTGAAATTCTATAGTTAAAAAAAACTCCAACAAACTCTGCACTGTTGAATATATAATTTAGCAATTCTCATATAATACTTCTTAATAGTCAGGATTGCATAGTGGTTAAGATTATCAGTGTTGGAGACAGATTGCCTGGGTTTAAATTGCTGTGAATTGGGGACAATGCTTGATTTCACTGCACCTTAGTTTCTTCTTCTGTAAATGGAGGTAATTACAGTAACTACCTCATAGGGTGTTATATATGGATTAAATGAGTCATTGCATGCATTTAAAACAGTGCCTAGAACTCAGTAAGGTATTAATAAGTATTAGCTGTTATTATTATTATTACTACTATTGTTACTATTATTTGCATTGCAAGTGTAGAATCCCTCTACAGCAGCTTGCAAAAGTCTGCAAAAGATCCTTGGTTACCTCTTAGGCTTTAAATACTTTTTTATGTTTCAAGAGGCATTTCCAAGCAAATCAAATTCTCTTAAAATTAAAGAATAGAAGCACTTTAAAAATCAGAATTAGTCCGTTTGCTAATTGTTTGACTTTGTGTAGACTTCGATTCAGTATTTCACAGTAACAGTGCAGAAACAGAGAAGGCAGAAGCTTTATGCCCACTGCCTGCCTCAAGAAGAATATGGGCAAAAAGGAATGTTCACTGGAGGACAGACTCATTGATACAATCTATGTGTCTTTTTCCCCCTTTCCATTTTGTTAAAGTTTTGAAAATCATCTTTACTTTATTCAGGTGAAAAGAAAATCAGACCTAGCTTCAATGCAGCAATTTTGCCCTTGCAAAAATGGGACTGGACAAACATGTCTTCTTGTAATTTAACATGCTGATATTATATCGGATAAGAATTTGATATAGTTGAAATTAATGATACACAGATTTTAGATTTTAATCTAAAAATATGAAATGAAAAAAAAAAAACCCCGTATTCCAAACATGACCTTAGATGCAAAAAACAGGATTCTTAAGGTGATAAATGGCCATAAGTTCAAGGAAAGGGCCTGGTATAGCACAACTTTGAGAAATATGGGAAAGCCGCTGACTTCTGAGCAGTCAAAATACAGGAAAACTACATGGCAAGTAGAAATCAGATGTGCTGGCTCATTCTGTAGGTCTCAGAAAGTAAACTAAAATGACAAGAAAGTAATGGCCTACATAGACAATGAATTTTAAAATAGCAGGTATGGTTATTCAAGAAGGAAAGAACCAGAAGGTTAGACAGTGGGAATGGAAAGAATACAAAACAATGTGGATATTGTATCTTTTTGCCCCCATCCCCTCATGGCATTAACAGCAAATGAGTTCGAGATATCAAAAAATCTATAAAAATAAAACTTGACCTGCCTAACTACAGCCCAATGACAGTTTAGCAATGTAGTTAAAAGATTACTTAATAGACCAAGTCTCTACTTTTTATTTTCTTTTTGCTAGAATCTGTTTTTTTTTTGGGGGGGGGTGGATTTCTATTTCTTATAGGCAATAGTTTGAATCTTTGCAGAAGCCTTTTCTTAGTCATGTGTAGAAGGTAATTAAGATGTTTACGGATAGTGGGGTAAAGCCCACATAACATTGATAATTACATACTTTGAAATTTCATTTGTCTGGCAGCCAATATGCATATATACTTCAATCTTCACAAGAGTACATAATCAAGTCCAGCTTTTATTTTAATGCATGCCAGTTAGAAGAAGCCTGGGCCTCATTAATTCAGGGTATACCAATTTAGAATATGTGATAATTAATGGCAGAAGCTGGGCTGAAGTTTTCCTTTGATTAGCAAAATCTTTTCCACTAGATCATTGGAAATTAATAATGTAAAAATATTTCATAGGAGATATAGAATGAGAAGACAAACTACAATGTCTTCAAGTTCCTTGGAGTACTTTGGAATCACCTTTTATTTGCAAATAATTAATATGCTAATTAGAAAACTTCTCTATTGATTGAATTGCTTCTTCAGTGACTTATGTTTGATAACAGTCTGAATGACTCAACTATATTATCTGGTTTTGAGATACTGATTTTATTATATTATTTACAGACAAACAAGTAACTATTAGACAGATTTAAAAGCAATATAATTACTTTAAAGTTTTAGAATTCAGACTTAGCATACATTTGTTCTGGTGTTCTTGATTAATTCTAATCAGTGCAATATTACTATAATGCCATCTAGGCTTACAAATTAAAACAAGTACATTCATTCTTTGGCATGCAGAGCCTTAACTTTGGCATTGAAAGCAAGTAAGCATTCAATAAAGCAACACTATTAATATACTTGAACCATTTACCCTAGTAAGAGAATGTTTTAAAATCTTTTATGAAATTATTTCTTCAAATAAATGGTGTTGCACAGAAATACTGTAGCACGGCACTTTGCATGACGTCGCTCACAGAATATTATCTACCCATAAGTCATCCTAACCCATTGGCATAACCCATTAGTAATGCTTTTAGCCTATGTACCATAAATCCCTTCCAAATTTTTGGTACATCTTCTCATATTCTATGGTCAATGAAGTAGAAGACAGCTGGTTATTTACAACTATTTAACATTTCTCCTGACCCTATTGTATTCCAACTCTTGAGAGCCTGAAATCTCTCCATTCTCACACTATCTTTGGGTGCAGTGGGGACAAGGATGGTATTTACTCCACTAAAACCGGCAAATAAAAGAAACAGGACTGTGATATCAGGATGAATTAAACAGAGTGAAGCCAAACAGACACATGTCTTCCTACAAGTAAATCTTTAAAAATATGTATACGTTCTTTATTCTAAGAGAAGAGTTTTACAGCCAATTAAGTTTGTTCACGATTGATTTTCTGATCACCCAAGGAACTTTGTTTTGAATAGGTTGCCACCTGCTGTGAATAAAAAGAAGTCTATAGTACATGGCTGATCTTCTAGAAGTGGTGACATAAAGATAGAACCAATTTAAAATTTTTGGTAGAGATTTCACATGAAATCTTCATTTCGAAGCCTCCATTTCATTTTTCTGTAAATGTCAAAGTCACTGTTGAGTAAAATTGGTTCCGTTTCGTGTGTGTAATGAACTCCACTGAAACGTGTCAAACAGCCTTGGCATCTTTCATCACATAGCATTCCTCTTGTGCCAATGAATCATTATGGCAGCAGTCATCGAATGATGCCCGAATTTTTTGTAAATGTTTATATTTGTGGATAATATGCCAATCTGTTTGCAAACTGATGTGCTTCCAGATGAACCTATTTCAACAGTATTACCCTTGTTCTAAAATCATATTCCAGACATTGTATTAATGAAGATAAAATCAAATGTGTTACAGCACATAAAATGGTGTTTTATACGTAGTTGAGGCTCAAGGAATATTTGTTGGCTTGAAATACTCACTTGGGAACAAAAAACCCCAAAACTTGAATCAAAAAGACACAGTTCTTTTTCCACATTTTTTTTGAGGGGGGAGTCCAAACTATTTTATTGTGAGAGGAAGTATCAGAATATGGTTAAGAACAGGCTCTGGCACGTCACATGTCTTGGTTAGAAGCTCAGCCCCACCCAACACTGGCTGGGCAAATAGGGGACCAATGTGTGTCTCAACTTTTTTACCTATAAAGTGGAATGATATTAATAGTGCCTACCTTGTAGGATGGCTATGAGGATAAAATGAATGAATCTATGTGAGGTCTTAGCTAGTAAGACGGTCACAACTACCTAAATTGTCAAAGAATATCTTAGCAGAGGATACACTTTGCCTCCTGCACATTTCTTATTTTGCCTTTCACAATTGAGAAACTGCAGTCAGTCACTCCTCTTTAAAGATCAGTACATGCCTATTTCTGGATTAACTTGAAACCACAGAAGCTCTGGTGACATCTTCATTTCTGGAATGGAGGGAGCTGCCTCCTGAATCAGTGCTGGTGCTTCCCCATGATCCTTATTGACGCCTGCCCACTGTGTGTTCAATTGCCATTGAATTGTCTTTTTTTTTTTTTTTTTTTTTGGTATGCGGGCCTCTCACTTTTGTGGCCTCTCCCGTTGCGGAGCGCAGGCTCCGGACTCACAGGCTCAGTGGCCATGGCTCACGGGCCGGCCCCGGACGCGCAGGCCCAGCGGCCACGGCTCACGGGCCCAGCCGCTCCGCTGCACGTGGGATCCTCCCGGAGACCGGGGCGCGAACCCGCGTCCCCTGCATCGGCAGGCGGACTCTCAACCACTGCGCCACCAGGGAAGCCCCATTCAATTGTCTTTTGCCATCTCACATTCGCTGCAGTTTTCTTAAACCTGCTTGCTTCAATCCCTTACTACCTGCTTCCTCAGGGCCTTTGGGCTTGTGGATGCTCTCTTTTACTTGTGTGAACAAAGGAGAAGAGAAAGCATTTTATGCCTTTAACTAGCTATTCATGGCATGAATTTTAAACATTTCTGTAGCAAACTATATGTTTAGGTTGCAAAAATCTATGAAAGACTTGGTTTCACATTACTCCCTGCTTGTACATTTGGCTCTCTGGCAGCTTTACTTTTTTCGGATGCATAGCCATTTAAGACAATGACGCTTGAACAAGACTGCAAGATGTCAAAACCCACTTGCGCGTTAGTGCGAATAATTTCAGTGAGTTTGGTCTTCTTCCAATAGCTCAATGAAAGGGTAGCCCGAGTGTATTGGCTGGGAGCTACAAGGGTATCTTAGCGGGCGTGAGGAGTTCGAAACAGATTTAACTGTATTAAACTGCAAAAGGAGTCACATGGTTGGGTTTACCATTAAGTCATTGTGAAATGACTGGCACGTCACAGATGCTTTTTAAAGGCTCATACTCATGAAAGTGCTATGAGGAGTGGAGATGTTGTATTTACTCTTGCTGATATAATGTCTAAGCCTTTGTCAATTACATGAAGTCTAGCTCATAATAATAGTTAAATTTTCTGTGCTCTATTCCTGCACTTACTATGTGCTAGGCACTGTGCTGAGCACATCACAAACACATCTTCATTTAAGTCTGATGACAATCTGTGTGGTGGATAATATTCTTATAATTTCTGCAGATGAGACACTGAAACTTACAGAGACCGAGTAACTTGTCTATGGTCAGGTAATGGGTACATGATGAAGCCAGACTCTAGCCCTGTCATCAGACTCTGGAGTCCTTGCTCTGAACTCACTCTGGGATCACAGGCCAGGCTGCTGTCCATGGTAAGTGCTCATTATAGCTGTGACCTTACAATTGAACCTTCACAACTCCCCTAAAAATATAACAACAATACAGGTCTCTGAGAGGTAAAAATAGTTGTCACAAAATGTAAAAGCTAAATAAGAACAGCAAACAAAGTTTGCTTTGTGCCGTGCAATGGGATAAATGCTCTGTAAACATGTAGTCTTAAACAACAATTCTTTGAACTGGAGACCACCACTCTTATCCTTTGCTCCAGACACAGGAAACACAGGCTTGGAGGGACGGGATGCTTTGCGCAAGGGTGCACAGCTAGTGGTTGGCAGAACTTGGACCAAACCCAGCTAATCTAGAGGCTCCTTCTTAACCATAACATTCACGATCTCATTTGTATTTTGCTCATGGAAACAGCATCTAGGTTTTATTTACTCTCATTTCAGACAAAATTTGAACAAATTTATCATCAGGTTTCTAAATCCCCAGCAAATTAAAGAGACAGTGTAAGGAGTGCTGGAGGCTGGAGTCCCATCAGTAGGAGAGGGTGGCTGAAAGGCCCAGAGAAAGGCTTCAAAAGACAGGCAGAAAACTAAAGGCAGAGTGGACAGGTAAGGAGCTGGCCCTGGTGAACAGGCGACACTCTGTGCTCCTATGCTGAGAACAGTCTGCACATAGTGACACCAGATAAACATTTGTAAAATAAGTGGATGCATGGACGAATGCATGAGAGACTGAATGTAAGAATGACTGAACGCCTGAATTGATGATAGGACTGATAACTGTAAGAATGGCCATACAAAAACCTCACAGCACTTGAGGAAATCCAGCACATGAATAGCCATGATAATGATTCTGAATCATTAAGAAGAGTTCCAAGTTATCTTGAATGTTTGGTTTGAGAAGGCATGGATATGTAGGATAAACACAAGCAATACGACTGTCAAAAGTTACCACAGTGATATTTGTTTGGCTGTGCTGTGCAGCATGCAGCATCTTAGTTCCCCGACCAGGGATTGAACCCGGGCCCTTGGCGGTGAGAATGCAGAGTTCTAACCACTGGACCGCCAGGGAATTCCCACAACAGTGGTATTTAGAAGCGCTTCTGGGTGTTAGGCCTCACTGTCCTTCTCTCTCTTACTCCCTGTGTTATTTATCTCAGGCAAGCTCTTCCACCTCTCTGAGCTTTTGTTTCTCACGTGTGACATTGGGGCTGGCGTGCTGATACCCCCGGATAGAACAGCACTGTGGTTAGAAGCACACTCTGAGCCAGTTCACCCACACGTATCCCAGCATCAATACTTATTAGTCTTGAGAAGTGGGCAGGTGGCTTGATATTCTGTGCTTCAATTTCTTCATCTTCAAATTGGGAATAGTACAGTTTTAGGGTCTCAAGTGGCAGCACCTGATAAATAGCATTTCTCTTTCTCTTTCAAACTTCAAAGAAATTAAGAAAACAATAACGAAGGAGAGTTAGACACCAAAATCTCACTTTTATCACCAAAAAAAAAAAAAAAAAAAAAAGCCAGGCTGAAAAGGTAGCTTAGTTTGAGAGCTTAGTGGGCTTGCTAAGTAAACCCAGCATTGGGCAGACTCCCCGCTGGAGTCAGGGTTACATTCTATTTTGCTTTTCTTTTACAAAAGCAGAAGTGGTTGTTACCTCTGGAGAGCAGACTCCAATTCTACAGTTCAGAGCCAGAGGGAATAACTTTCTGCTCTCACCCCTAGCTGGCTCAGGTACAGTACCCAGAGGTCTGAAGGAAGTGATCGGGCAGAATCTGTTTTAACCCCCATGAATTAAAAACAGATCATTAGAGACATCAGTGATCCTGAGAGCCAGTAAATCACTTATTAATTACCAACAATTCTTGCACTTAAAGCTTTGCTTTCTGGAGTTGTTTACAGCATCACTAAAAGGAAAAAAAAGTATGAATAATTTAAAGACTGGGAGTTTAAAGCTTCCCTTAAAATATCTCTCACTTCAGGTCAATTACTGAATTACAGGCAAAATGAATTCTTTTCCATCTCTCTTCACCTTCCTCACCAACCCCACTCCACCAACACACACAGAGAAATATGGCAAAAAAGGGAGGATGTGCTTTGGACATTTACCTGTTAACATCGAAAAGCTACAGTGGCTGTTCTCACCCAGAAGGACAACACTATTTACAGAGGTGTAACCTTTTACACCAAGTTGTTAATGGGAAAAAATAATTGAAGCCCTACTTGCTATTTGGATAGCTTCATTCATTCAGTGTGTTTTATGCAACACTTTATTTGCAGAGTATCCATAACCTAAATTAGATCCTTCTCATAATATCCTGGTGTAGTATCTTTGAAGAAATTTAATTGAATAAATATTGTATAACAACTTCAAGAGGTACTGCAACATTTAAAGGTTTATTCCCTGAGACTAACTAAAGTAGAAGGGGGCCTGTGAAGTTGGGGGCATCTTAAATGATTCAGGCTAATGTTAACTGACCATCACACTAGACTTGAACTAGACAGGAAGACAATGTGCTTGAATGGGTTGCTGGATGTTTTATCGATTCTGATGGCCTTCATTTACAAACTTTAATTAGAACCTCTGTTTACTTGCGTCAAATTGTGCATAAAATATCATGCAGAACATTTTAAAAGGGAATTTTAATTATACCACTAAAGAAATGCCCTTGCTCAATGTTTACTAAACACTTGCCAGAACAACTTAATTAATACCTGTTTAAATAAGTTAAAGAAGGGAAACAAAAAAAAAAATCACATTCATCTTTTGTCAAGTTTCACTGCAGTTGTCAAAGTTCAATTTCTAATTTAACGACTGCACTATCACAGTAGACATGTGTAATTATAAACAATGGGGCACCAGAACACAATGAAAGCCAGCAGAAAGCTAATTCTCACTGGAAGTTGTCGTTCAAAATAACTGTGCATTGTTATTTGATGTTCTGCAGTCATCAAATCAAGCACTTTTCAATTTCATTCACCTATTAATTATTCCATGGTAGAAAATCAGAATGTTCACATTACTTTTTTAATAGGTCAGTAATATAGCCTTTTACTTATTTAAAGCTACAGAAAAATACTTTTTAATAGAAAGAGCATAATATGTAGAAAAAGAAAACTCTGATGATAGAGTTTTTAGTTCTAATTTTAATATGCCACCAACTTTTCAGCTTTATCTTTTCAAAATCCCCATTTTCCTCATCTATTAATGGAAACCATACTGCTTGTGCTAGTAAAGACAGATATTGGAAAACAGTCGATAATCTACTAGAAAAACAAAATGAAATCAATCTTTCTGGGATATGCCCTGTTATCTCAGTAGCTTTATGAAAAAGTATTCAAAAGTAGCTTCAGAAGAAAAAGTATTCAAAATAATTTTGAAATATTTTGGAGAAAGAAAATGTACATATCCCATTAACGGTAACTACCATAATTAAGGAAATTATTCTCTTAATCAGCATGTCCCACATCAGTCCTATTATAGTTTGTTCCTGTATTGCTGAAGCTGATTACCAAATTTCTCAAATCCTCTAAAAAGCCACAACCTGTGCAAGCCTGGGAAATGACACTGACTTAGGAGCAGGCCTCCCTTAAATGTCCTTTTTGAACTTCCACTGATGGGCCTGGCCAGGCCAGTTCAGACAGCTGAGTTAAGCCTCACTGATTTGTTATAAGAATTAAATATGATACAGTATGTAAAACACTTACTGCGTTGCCACCTAAGCACAGAATAAACAGTAGCCAGTATTGCTTTTGATACCATTGCTTACCAAGAGCTGATCTTATGCAGTGCAACAATAGTACATAAAACATTCTGCAGTCGTTGGGCCACTTAATATTAGTACAAAACATGAAGTTGAAATATCATAAAATGCAACCTGCTTAAAACACAAAACAAAAAACCTTTCCTTCTATATATTATTTTTCTTTATCCCTAGAAAAAGGTGTGATTGGTACTTAAGCAGGCTGACTTGCTCTGTAATTTCAGTTGGCAGGGCAAAGAGAAGTTCCTAATATATTTTTCCTAACAAAATAAAGAACCTGAAGTGCCAGCATATTTACACACCTACCAATTATGAAATGAGTTTCCTTGGATATTAAAACTAAGCCAAAATATAACTTAGTCCTATAAAATACTGTCAAACTCAGCGATGGCTCCACTTGGACCATCAGGAATTATTTAATTAGCACTTGATGAGTGGACTTTAATGTAACTTTATTTTTTTCCACGACACAGTGGGAAGTTTCCACAGTAGAAAGTTTTTGTAAAATGAGCATTTTTCTCCATAGGAAGAAAACAAGTACATATTGTATATACGTTTTTAAAAACATTTTAAAAGCATCTGCGAGTCAAGTGTTTCTGACATCCTGAACTTTAGATATTGCAGCTCAGTCACTGATGTAAAATTTCTTTCAGATGACTGTAAATAAAAATCAGGTATCCATGATTATAAATACTCCATTTCACATCTTCTTCAGCAACAGCAAAAAATTTCAATTAATTGAATCTTAGCCAACTACAAATAATGCCAGAAGTGCAATGCTTGGTGCTCCAGGTCATGGGCAACCATTTAATTAAGATGCAAAGGATCAGCATTAGAGGCCCCAAATACAGATTTTTGTCCCAGAATTTCTTTTTCTTTTTGATAGGTATGGGCTGAAATAGCTATAAAATGCAGCTTCAGCTATACGGGAAAAGAGGGTATTGGGTACGATCTTTATTTTGCTTGCTCTGGAATTTTTGATAAAGTTCTGAAGTGTCATTTTTGAAAATGAAAATAAGATTATTTTCACGTCAGGGTTTTTATTTATAGAAAAAAAAACCCCTTTGAATTCCATGTTACCTCTATTTTAAGGGAATGACAATTCAATGATTTCCCATTGGAGAGATGGAGGGGGAAGGCTAAGATCTTTTAAAATGGTTAAAGCTACCAAAAGTAAAATTTGTAAACTATGACAAACCTTTTTTTAGAAGTTTTCCCCAAATCACTTGCCAAGAGGCTAATAGAAATGAATTATTTTCAAGGTACTATCCATAACCTTTCATAATATCTAGATTTTCTGGCAGTAAAATTTTGTGTGTGTGTTTGTGTGTGTACGGTTTGCTTTCTGAAATGTAGATATTTCTTCATATTGCTTTATGGTGGTTGAGTTCAAACAAGAAGAATTCTGAGAAAAAGATCGTACAACTTGTTAGCGTCCCAATTTATCATCCACCTATACAAGATTTAATGGTCGTGTTAATGCAGGTCTCAAGAATAATTATAGTCTAAAACAAGTCCTTAAAGTAAAGAGATGAAAAGAACTATGGAAAGGGAGGGCTGTCATGAAACAGAAATTGCACAAGCAAGGGAACTTTCATCGTGTTGACTAAGTACTTTACTATGGGATTCTTTTTAAAAATTAAGGTACCTAGAAAGTTGGATGAAAATAAAATATGTATGATTAGCAGGGAATACCTTGGCTCAGAGTAGATGGATATGAGTGGAGAAAGGACAGAGAGGTGTTTTTTCCCCCCCAAGTCATTACCAGCTTTAGTTCACAGAAAAGTTATTTCAGATACTCTCTTTGAAAGGCTGCTTTGAGGTCTGCTTTTAATTTGAACAGTGAAATATCATATTCATGCCAATTAATCTTTTTTCTTGTGTTAATATCATTAGGAAGAAAGCCTCCCAGGCCAGAGTGAATATTGTAATTGCTTAAAAGAAGAAATATATGGCATACATATTTAATAAAAACCTTTAAAACAATTTCCTTATGTTGGCTAGGCATTTTTGTTTATATAAGATAGACTTTTAGTTTTTTTTTTTTTTTTTTTTTGTGGTACGCGGGCCTCTCACTGTTGTGGCCTCTCCCGTTGCGGAACACAGGCTCCGGACGCACAGGCTCAGCGGCCATGGCTCATGGGCCCAGCCGCTCCTCGGCGTGTGGGATCTTCCCGGACCGGGGCACGAACCCACGTCCCCTGCATCGGCAGGCGGACTCTCAACCACTGCGCCACCAGGGAAGCCCGACTTTTAGTTTTTAAAAAACTAAACTACGTTGAACCATATGGAAAAATCTCTAGAATAAGATTTTAGCAAATAACCTCTCACAGATCTTTCTCTGATTATATCTGTTTAGGTTGCAGGTCTGTTTTACAGGATCCTTAATCTTGTTCATACAATTAGAGTAAGCCACACTCTATCAATCTGGAAAACTCCTAAGAACCAGGTAGGAATCATCATGAAACTTTGGTCATAAATTCCATAAAGTAATTGCTTTGATATTTTCCACATCTTGAAATGCTCCAAACAACTGAAAAATATTTGTTTTCATGAAAAGTTAAAAAAAATTGAATGCATCACTACTTTTCAGAGCTCAACAGATTGCTGTCTACATGCACGGCATTTCTCACTGCTTATAACTAAAGAGAAATGACTTTGGCACTTTATCTATTTGAAGAGAAATTGTTACTGCAATTGCCCGTGAGACATCAAGCCACCTGCCACAGCATCCCTGGCTGTTTTGTTTTGTTTTGTTTTTTTCTTTTGTCCAAGGCAATCCTTTCCAGTCAGAGTGGGGATAGGAAACCAGTATGCCACCAGACAAAAGTAGCTGGAGCATTCTGGCTAAGAGAATGGGCTTTGGAATCAGTCAGATTATAGGGTGAAAATTTTATTTACTTGTGTGACTTAGGACATGTTATATAACCTTTCAAAGTTTTAGCCTTTTCACCTTAAACTGAGGATGATTATATTCAGGTCCCAGGTTATTAATGTGGAGATTGAATGACAGGGTGTACAGAAAGAGCAGATACATAGTAGCTGTTATTAGGTCATTTTTGGGGTGAAGGTCTGATGAATTGATGACTTTTGAGATGTTCTTCTTTGTCATAATGGCTTTTCAGATATGGTAGCTAGCCAACCCTGAATCTTTTCTGCAGAGATGTCCTGAGTAAAGATCCCTGGGAGGTCTAAAGGCAGGACCCAATGTGTGAAATTTATTGAAATCTTCAGTTTTATCCTAAACACTTATGCATATTTTGTGTTCTACTCAATAACAGATCTAAATTGTTTTATTAGCAAAATCATTTTTGCCTCTTAAATCTTCTTATAAATCTGATGCTCTGGTGTTACCTTCATACTGTGGCATTGCCTGACCTCTGGCACCGCGCTGGGAACAAGAACGGCCAGTCTCGTGCACATTGGAGAAAGACCAGGAAACTTAGACTTCCCTAAACTTTGCTTTTTAGTGCCTTCGTACAGGTGATGAGGGGTCGGGGGGCTCCCTCTCTCTGACCACCCCTCTATGTTTCCAAAATGAAACATAGGCAGTGTAGGTTCTCCTGTATGGATCATCCCCTCACCATTTTTAATTTAAATTTTTAGCTGATTTGGCTGAGAAATGGGGTGCAATGGGGTGGAGATAGAGGGTGGAGAGAACAAATTTTATCCTTTAGTGAAAAAAATTAAGTAAGATAATAAATGGTAAAACAAATGCCATTCTACGTTGCCCCTCACACATCCCTATTTTGGAGTCCATTAAGAAAATGCTAAGATAGACTTCTAGTCGGTTGTTTTAGAAATAATGGCATATGCTCAGTAGAGGTTGAATCTCATCCTATGAATCATGGGAAACTTGTAGGTAACTTTGCAGGTTAAGTGAAAAGGAAGATTAAAAACATGCTTTGGGTGGCCTGCTATGCAGACAACTGGGTTCTTTGCTTTCGGCTCAATAACATTTCTTGTAAGTAAAAATCCATGAGATAGTAAATCATTGCTAAATAAATAAATAAATAAAACATGGTATAAATAATAAAATCATTGTTTCTATCTGTCCTCAAACTTCTGTCACTCTGATAGGTTACCCAACTATTCAACTTAAAAATAAGACCTCATAATATCTCCTGTTCACCAGCAGCCCTCTAACCCCATGAGCTGGGACACACGGGTGAACATTGTAGGGGTAGGATGGCACTTGTTACCATTTCATCCTGGACAAAGGCCAATAAGGTAGATGGCAGAGAGGGAGGAAAAGAGAGAGGGGGAAAGACAGGAATAATAAGGGCAAAAATGTAAATTTATCTCCCACTGTCTGTTTACATTTCATTCCCTGGAAGTAATATTTACTTGTTCCTGGGGCCCATGACACGTTGAGCCTTTCTTACTTCATAGATGGGCTATTGTCTCATTTTGGTGATGAGACTGTGTCATACACATACAATGATCAAACCAGACTTGACTTGGTGTGATCTTCCCTCCTTAGCTCGGGCTTGCTTCCTGCTGGAAAGGGGTATGTTTCTTCTGTTCCCTCGCTCTCAGCCCCTAGCCCCCAGTTCATCATCTTCAGTTCCTGCTCCCTGTCAATGCTGAAGCTGTAAGTAGGGAGGAAGGGCCAAGTAATGGGACAGTTCTTTCTGCTTTCTGTGCCAGTCAAATTGTTCAAGCTGATGTTTCTGGATGGCTCAGTTATATGATTAAAATGAACTTTCCCCTCTTGGGGCACTTTGATGGACTCTTCAAAGCTTCCCTACTTCTGGCACCTCTTCTACAATTCCCTTGCTCCAGGCATATATGATTCTACTCAAGATGGCCTAAGAGGACACCTTCTGCAGCACCTGGACACTTTTAGACTCTCTGCTGAAGTCACCGTGCTCCTCCAGGCCCTCCCTATTGGAGAGAGCCCAAGATGATCCCCTGCCAGTTCTTTCCCATTTGGCCCACTTGTGTTCTCAAGAAACACTCATACATCCATGTTGTGACCAACTCCAGCCCATCCCAGTGAGGCAGAGTGCCCCTGGTTCTATTGCCTAAAGAGTGATCAGCCCCTCTCTCACACCCCAGTTCACAGCCTGCTTTCCCTCCCTCCAGTGTGAGTCAGGACTAGTCCCCCTCTGTGTCTCCCAACCACAGGGAAAAACATCTCTCAGCTGTTTGGGTGGCCCCATTGATGTCTCCCTTAATACTGAAATCTCCCTTGATTAGTTTTAGGATTGGAAGGTAGCAGCCCTTCTTATAAAAGAGGGTGGGGACTGGGCAATGACAGAGCCCTTCAGTAATCTCATCGCCAAATCCCTTTCATCTTCTCCATCTGGTGAGGTTGTCCTTCATGCCATTTACAAATTCTGCACATGGTAGGAGTTGAATCCACATCCTTGTTGCCCATATTATTTTGGCAACGCAGTTTCCACAGAGTTAGGAAGAGTCTTCGTCCTTGTTACATACAAATTTGGCTTAATTCACTTGGGAAAAACAAGCAAACTCTCGTGATAACTAAAATTAAAAAAATATATGAACATGGTGCCAAAATTAAGTCACTGAAATGCATTTAACTTCTCTGGCAGGTAATCCAGCACTTAGAGTTTCATTTGACTATAAGAACAAGTCTGCACAAAATCAGTCTGAAATGGTCATAAAAAGAAGCAAACTTTAAAATGGTATCAAATTCACATCATGAACTTTTCCTTTAAAAGTGATATTTATAGGCTTGGTGCCAACCTTGTAAGTAAAATCTGAAGCAAACATTTCCTTTGCACATTTTCATGCGATGCCTTTGAATATGTTGACCAGAGAGTGGATAAGATACTGGTTTGTTTTAAAGCTATGAAGCAAGGTTCCAGGTTTGGGCATGAGCTGTGTCTACCACTAGGATTCCAGCGGGTCTCGATGTGCCTGGCAGACTCTTGGGGTCAGCCTGCCTAGAGTCTGTGAACATGAGATACCACGATGCCTCCCAGGAGAGAAATTGTCCTCAGGGAAGGAAGTGTCAAGCACACAAGCTCAAACCTGTAATGAAGCCTCAGCCATTATATGGGAAAGACAATTCTGAGCATAGTATGATGCTGCCATTTGGATATGTCCTTTTAGGGACTCTGGTCTGAGTCCTAGGGAGGAGAGGGCTGCAAGTAGAAACCGAAAGAGCTATTTTCACTAAAGTCTTCTGGGATGCTGAAGATTCAGGTGACCTAAATATCCCCCAACCCCAACTGCTCCCTTAGCCTTCCTGGCTGAAAGAAGCAGCTCCTCCTCTGTCTGCTGAGACTGATATGGTCTTGCTTGAAGACAGCCTACTAATGCCAAATTGGGATTACCAATTCTACTCATGTCTCCACATTACCAACCCCCTCACTTCCACTAGACTTGTATCCAGCAGCATACCTCAGCAGGCTCCATGGGGCCAATTACAAAATCAGACCCAGGAGAAGAAGGCTCTAACATGAAAAGAACTGCAAGATTTTGAGGAATACATATTCAAATGGATCCTAAGGGTATTATACCAGGTAGGGAGGAATACAATTTTAGACTGAGCATGTATGTATTTATCAGATATTCTTGGTTCTGTTTATTTGGTTGGTTGACTCAAAACTTGCCTCAGCAGTGGCCCATGTTGAATGAAGTTGAGAGGCCAGAGATTCATTGGTATAACACAGAAGGAATCCGAAGGCTGAGGGAGACAGGAAGTTGAAGTGGACTTATCTTTTGTTGCTGTTCATTCTAGATAGTCTCCTGACCACATCCAGGTGCCTCCAGAGAACACTCCCTTCATTAACATATTGAGAAAATATACCAGCATCCTTGCAAAGTGCCAGAGTTGTTTTCTGTAGGCTGGTGATGAATATGGTGATGCTACCATTGAAATGGGCTCCTTAGTTGCCATAGTGACTACATGCTGCCAGGATGGCAGAGGCAGTGTGCAGCCTGGGACCTTAAGAGGCAAGATGGGCACTGTGTTATAACAGACACCCCAGCCAGAATGGTGATCAAAGAGGGATGAGCTGCAGAAATCTTTGACGGTGGCTAATGGATCATGGAGATCTTAGGACTGAAATAGTCTACTAAGGTCCTCTTTGATCTGTAGAGCTGCCAAACTCCAGATTTGGCAAGCAGAGCCGCCCCATATAGAGACCAAGCCATTAACCAAATTCAAAGACTTGAGGCAATTCCTAGACCTAGCAACTGTAAATGAAGAAGAAGTATGGAATCTTTGAGAGCAGACCCTTTAGAGACCCCAGCCTTCCCCAAGGGACTTGTAGCTATTTATCAGAGTTACTATGTACAAGGAAAGAGAGACCCCAAATTCTTCACAGTTTTGATGGTGGAATATCTCTGAAACTCTACTGGTATGGTCTTGCTTCTGGTTTACTTTATTAGAGAGAAGGATCTTCAGTAACTTCCCCTTGACTCTTTCTATTACAATGCTCACATTTCAGGAATCAGGGAGCTAATGTAGAAATTCAGTTCCTGGGTTTATCTATTCCAACTACTTACTCAGTAACTAAGTTGGAGTGGGCACATGGACAGTGGCTCTGAGCTGAGTATAATCCTGGGGTCCAGACACCACTGTGGTACACTGGTCACAATGGGAATTTTCGGAAATGAAGGGGAAAATGGAATTTGGGGTCAAGCTCACCTCTCGGTGGGCCCAGTGGGAACACAGTGTGGTTATTTTCTCAGTGGGGGTGGTAAAATTGAGTTGCCCTGCAAACTGACTAGGATTAGGGGGACTTTGCTTGCCTGGGACTTCTTCAGAGCTTTACAGCTTAAGCAGATAACTGTAGCATCATGTTCAAATATGGTATATGTTGTCTAAAAAATCCAAAGGTATTCTTACTATTCTTTAGGGAGGACCAGGCAGCAACTTGGCTGCAGGTCAGTTCTATCAGGTTCCTTCTCTCTTGGAATAGACACTTATCCTTGATACAGATTTGATTTCCCCGAATGCCACGATTCTGCCACTACTCCCTTCCATAGACTTACTTTGCCATATTCACTGTCGTAACAAGCCAACCAACATTGCTCTGAACAAGAAACTTTTCCAGAAAAAAAAAAAAAAAAGCAAAGCAGTGGGTGAATGTCTATGGGATTATCTGATTTTTTTTTTTTTTTTAACCATGTACCTTATTACCCTGAAGCAGCTGGCCTTAAAGAAGAGTGGATTGGCCTGTTGAAAACTCAGTTACAGCAACAGTTGGAAGACAACATTGTGAGACTGGGTTACCGTCCTCCACGATGCTCTGATCTAGTAAATAACATATGGTGCAGTTTCTTCATAAACAGAATTCCTGGGGTAGAATGGCAGCTCTCATTATTACATCTAAATTTCACTTGTAAACATTTTATTTCTCAATTCCACAGATTAGGGCTTTGCTGGTTTAAAGTTCTCATGATGCAAAGGAAAACTACCTCCACTAGGGAACGTAACAATGGGTCCATTTAGTTGAATGTTGAGATTGCCACCTGGTTACTGGGCTCCACATGCCACTGGGCCAACAGGGAAAAAGGATGTCACTGTAATACAGGATTTATCCTGTTAATCAAGGGGGAAATAAAGTTGGTGTTTTATAATAGGAGTTAAGAGGAGCCCAGGGACCCTCTTGAATGACACCTAGTACTGCCATGTAAGGTGGTAAAAGTTAAGGGAAGAGTGGAACAAATCTATGGCAGAGACTGTGATATAGTCACCAAAACACATTTCCCTTTTCCGTGTAGGCACAATGGCTAGACTGTAATTCCCAGCCTGCCTTGCAGCTAGATGTGAGCATGTGACTGTGGTCTGTCAATGGGCTGTGAGAGGAGCATTATATGCTACTTGCAGGCATATAATATTATATGCTACTTGCAGGCATATAATATTATATCTTTTATAAGACAAAAGGAGCTAGGGTATTAGAAGGCCACCATCATCTGACCAAAGACACCCTCTTTGGGCTTTACTTGAAAGAGGAATAAACATCTCCTGGGTTAGACCACTGAAAATTTCAGGTTTATCTGTTCTAGCAACTGGCATTACCCCAACTAATTAATTACAAACCCCTTAAAAGCACAATTTTCCTTTGAGTCAATGGCACACTTCAGAAGAGAGCCTGCCCGCAGGCCTTTATGTCTGTATTCTATCCAAGAGGGATGCTTTCTGGATGAGGGGAACCAAACAGCAAGAGACCACAAGGAGATCCAAGCACACAAGTTGGAAGAGGTTGGTCTGAAGTGGTTCTCTCACCTTAGGAAACCATGCAGTTGAGGTGCCCTTGTTAGATGCCTGAAAAACTCACACTTGGTTCATACATGAGAACTTTATTTTGAATTCCTGCCATACACTGTTGATGTCCAAGGGACACCATGACCAGTAAGACAAGAGACACTTGCTTTGTCTCTCTTTCTCTTATCTGCACCCAGTGGTGAGGATCAATAACTAGAAGGCTGGTGGGAAAGAGCAGGAGGGAAACAACCTGTCTCCAAAACAAGTTTCTGCTGCTGTAGCCTCACTGAGGCTGAGGAAGTGAGACAGGATTAGGTCAGATCTGACATTGGAACTTGTAATTGGACAGGACCAGAGTGGACTCTAAAAATAACAAGGTAACGAGAAAGTTATGGAATTTGCCCAAGATAAATAGGGAGGGAAAGAGAGATTCAAGAGAGCATGAAAGAATGTGGCAATTGAAGAAAAGGAAAACCATTTCATGCCATTTGACTGTTAAACACAACTTAGAGTGACGCTATGGTCATACACCCTCTACTTTTCACTCTGTTGCTAGATGAGCACGGAGAACAGTCAGAATGAATCCTACCATTATGCTTTCTAATTGTGGGAGAAACCAATTCATATTAATACATAAAAATTGCTGTATTTCTTCTTGGCAGTTGGTGGGCTATCTGAGAAGATGGAGGTTTTCATAAGGGAGGAATGGAGGAGTTCTTGATGGAACTGCTGCTCATGGGATTAAGGTGATGAAGTCATTTATTCAGCGTCATATTTTCTGCTCCAAGAATGACCTAAGTGATCTGGCTGTGTCCTACCATGCTTTGTCTCTAAGTGAAGGTCAGAATACCTCAGGTGTTGATGGTAGTGGAAATATTCCCTCACTGCTCTCTGTGAACCACTGCTTCTGGTCTGGCACACTGCAGTTGCTTCTACCTCTTTCCCCCAAATTGAAGAAAGAAATGTACAAAATTAGCATTTCCTAAAGTGTGTTCCACAGGAATCTAGTTCCATGGGATATTTATAGATGCTAAAGAGGGAAAAAAAAATCTCTTCGATCAAATAACTTGGGTAAAGCTGGATTAAACAAAGGGGAAGAGTTTTTTCTTTACCACAGAAGTTCTCACAGCCTTTATTATGCTAACGTTTGTGGTG
This sequence comes from Physeter macrocephalus, assembly GCF_002837175.3. Lineage (NCBI taxonomy): Eukaryota > Metazoa > Chordata > Mammalia > Artiodactyla > Physeteridae > Physeter > Physeter macrocephalus. Next base: position 41,926,689 of record NC_041221.1, on the reverse strand, counting down.
GAGCTCATGGCAGAGACACAGAGAGTAGAATTTCACAGACTTCTAAGTCCATGGACCCTCTTTTAACTCCAGATTGTTTTAGAGGACTGAATGTTCATCAGCCCATACTTTGAGACCTGGTGGTCCAATTCATTTCTCCTTGTGCACAAAAATTCACAAGTAATGAATGGATGTGAATAAAAAGAGAAAGTTAGTGAAATCCTATTCATTTATCTAAAAGACCTTTTGAAGAATTGTCTGTGTTAACATTACGTGCCTTTTTCCTGGACCAGAGAGAGGGCAGACTATCCCTTGATGAAGTGAAGGCCAGTGAAACAGGAATGCATGTTTAATCCCAGCGCCAGAGAGTGATGAATTCCTCTGTGACTCTTCTAATACATAATTTTCGTGCGAGTTTTAAAATGAATACTATGCTTTTGCCTTGTCAGATTTTCCACTGTTCATCACATGCATCACTTTTAAACTGCCCATGTGGATAAGAGAAGCAGTACTTTCAAGTCACACATTTTGGTCTAATCAAGGCAGACCCTAAACTCACCTTGCTTCTAAAGTTGGGTTTATTAACCATTCATTTATAAACATTTGTTTCTATATACTTCCAGGAATTCTCCTTTTTACCATTTCACATCTTTATATCAATGATTTCTAATGAGCTAAATTTTATTTTTAAAAAATTCATTACATAAATGGAGAAATAATCTTCCACTGAAATAGTATAGATTAGAAATATGGATTTGGTAATCATCTAAAGTATGTGAGCAATAACTAAATCAATTCTCATTACTCATAAAATAAAAAAGGATGAACTTGGAGGCAGGAAACCTAGTTTCTGTTTCTTCTGTGTTTCTAATAAGTTCCGTGGCCGTTGGCAAGTTTCTTTACTTCTTTTAGGCCTCGGTTTCTTCAACTGTAAAATGAAAGGGCTGGAGATGATATCCTCTAGGGACCTTTGAAGCTATAAAATTCAATGATTCTCATACTGTTATTTTTCCTAAATTTCCACATTTAGCACATTTCAATATGTATCTGTCATTGTGATGCCCTGCAGAGGAACAGTTATGATTTCTAGAGCCACACATCCATGATACAGTGAAATAGATGACCTAACTGGAATATCATACCCGTTATTTTATAGAAGATGAATGAACCATCATCATTCTTCTAGCCGTCAGTCAAAATTGTGTTTGGGCGTTTGGCTACTTAAGTGTGTCTTTTTTCCCTAAATGTGTATAGAGAAATAAATGTATGACCCCAAATTCAGATTAATTTTTTTTTTTTTTCTTTTTTTTGCGGTACGTGGGCCTCTCACTGCTGCGGCCTCTCCCGTTGCGGAGCACAGGCTCCGGACGCGCAGGCTCAGCGGCCATGGCTCACGGGCCCAGCCGCTCTGCAGCATGTGGGATCTTCCCGGACCGGGGCACGAACCCGTGTCCCCTGCATCGGCAGGCGGACTCTCAACCACTGCGCCACCAGGGAAGCCCCAGATTAACTTTCAACTTCTGAATATCCTACAACACAATCAAGTACAAAATTAGGAAAAAGTTGATATGCTCATAGCACAGAGAAGAGGCAAAAATTTCTGCAGCTGTGCTGTCCAATACAGAGCCACCAGCTCTGCGTGTCTATTGGGCACTTGAGATGGTGCTAGTCTGAACTGAGATGTGGGTAAAATACATAACAGATTTTGAAGACGGTGCAAAAAAAAAAGAGTAAAATATATCATTGGTTATTTTTAATATATTGATTACTTTTTGCAATGATAATATTTTGTATATATTAGGTTACATAAAATGTATTATTAAAATTAATCTTGTTCCTTTTTACTTTTTAAAGTATGGCTATTAGAAAATCTAAAATTACATATGTGACTCATTATCTTTCTAGTGGACAGCACTGTTCTAAGGGATTTTGTCATGATAATGAACACTTTAGATGGCAACACTGAATTCTATTTTATTCCCATAGGAAGATTAATCAATATAAGTAGCTCTAAGCTTTTAAGAAGGCTCTGTTCTAAATTTTTGTGTCACTTCTCTCTCAATTTTTTTTAACATCAAAACAATATAATGGGGCTTCCCTGGTGGCGCAGTGGTTGGGAGTCCGCCTGCCGATGCAGGGGACGCGGGTTCGTGCCCCGGTCCGGGAAGATCCCACATGCCGCGGAGCAGCAGGGCCCGTGAGCCATGGCCGCTGAGCCTGCGCGTCTGGAGCCTGTGCTCCGCAACGGGAGAGGCCACAGCAGTGAGGGGCCTGCGTACCACAAAAAACAAAAACAAAAACAAAAACAATATAATGAAAGGCTGGTTACTTTCCCAGGTCAGCTCTAAAGCTTATTTAACCTTTAAAGCTTAAATATTGTGTATAAGCAATGAAAATAGTAGAATACAACACTATTGAAGTAATAGTAATTTCACAAAATAAAATAAAAGAATAAATCTTCTTGTTTGTTTGTTCTAATTATTTATACTTGAGTTAATTCTACTCAACCTAAGAAGAAATATAAGGAGTTGGAAACCTTCAACATGGCCCTTCAGAGGACTTCAACACATTTGCAAAGATTTAAATCTTTTATGTTTAATAACACTTCAAACTTAGGGTTTTCATTCTTTTTAAGACATATGTGATTGTTTCACTACCTTCTTACTTATTGCCAGGATTACAGTAATTGTTTTGCACTACAACAATGAAAACAAAAGGGAAAGAGAGGAAGAATTGAGAAAGACTTCTTCCTGTCTACTTTCAAGGAGGCAAGTGAACCAAGAGAGCTTGCTTTGGGGTCAGGGGAAAGTAAAACAGCTTTGGGGTAGGAGAGTGTGGGGACAGAGACGGAGTGAAGGCCATTTCTATGCATGGTCTTCCTTTCTTTGAAATAGGACTTCTCAATGGGTACATTTCTGTGCGCAGCTTGAGAGCACAGGGTTCTACGGTAGAAATATAATTTCCCCATTTGATTGTCTTTTAGGATACGTAAAATGTACAATAGAACCTGACTACCTTAAAGCCAGCTGCCACCACCTGACGGCTGTACCCCAGACTGAAAAATCCTTAAATGTTAAGTTGAAGGTAATTTAAAACATCTCCAATGACCAACAATTGAATCAATCATGCCTATGTTCTAAAGCCTCCATTAAAAAAATCAATTTGTTACCTATTTAAAAAAAATCAAATACAGGAATATCTGAATAAATATTTAGGTGGTCCTAATTTCAGAGTATACTTTGGTTTCAGGTTTTCATGAGGGGAAGAGCCAAAAAAAAAGAAAGAAAGAAAGAAAGGAAATAATATCTATGGAATTTTAACTCTCGCAACAACCCTGTGGGGGTGGACATGATCGTCTCCACTGACTGATGTGGAACTGATATTCAGAGGTTTCCGAGAAGTTGCATCAGCTGCTCACATTTGCACGGTGAGCAATACGAGGTCAGAAATGGATTCAGTATCTTGTGACTTAAAAGCCCATTTAAACTTGCTGCTTCTCTTGCTTTGTTTCCCAGAGAAAATGTGAGAGGAAGAACATCGCATGGAAGAGAATCGCGGGTGTGAAACATATTTCACACCCAAAGAAAAACCAGGGGAAAAAAAAGGTCAAATCCATTCTTTTACCTCTGTCTCAGCACTGAAAAGTCAATTTTTAATTATACGTGTAAGGTTGACCGGGGGCTAACCTATCAAAAATGCTGGGTTCAGGGTTGGAGATTAAATATGGAGAGAGGCTCACGTTATTACTATTTGGGAGGAATAAACGTCCATACAGAAACAAGAGACTGGAATCTCTGCCTCCAGCCTGCGCTTGACCTTGAGGCGAACAGTGTGAAGTCTGATCTTTTGGGACAATAAATGAAGACCTAGTGGATAGCATGGCCCATAGTGTATGCCATAAATTCTGGGATGCTGATCATGTGTGGGAGATCATGTGGCTACCACCATCTGCTGACACCTCTATCCTTTGGGGGGCACAGATTTGCTCAGGTCATGTAACATTCTTAGAAGCCTACAAAGGGCTCCTTTTTGCCTTGCGATAACATAGACTCTAAATCCTGTGTCTGGTTCATTCTCTTCCAAATGACATGTCTGCTATTGCTAACCATTTATTAAACGTTTTTCCTTCTGCTTACCTACCTTGTTCAGCTGCCTTAAATCTGCTCTGGAACAGACAAGATTTAAATAAACAAACTGGGTTCATTCATTCTTAAACATGCTCTTTTGCCAAACAGCTATTTTTCTGCATGTTTAAAAATATAAGATGGCTAAATGGCAATGTAGTCTTAAATATACAAATCTATGTGGATTTCCTCCCAAAATGAGATAAATTTTGCTCTTTACCATCTTACCAGCATGATTCCACAGTACTCCCCAAGCATCAGAAATCACATTGAATAAGGCACTAACTGTGATGAAAGACAGGGGAGAAAACAGTGCATCGGGACCCTCTTCTCCATTCAGATGCTGGGCACAAATATTGACATGAAATCTCAGCATGAGGGGCCAGACTGGCAAGTTCTGCTGATTGAGACAGGTTCACAGCCAGCGCACTCAAGTTCAGATAGAGGACAAAATGAAACTAGGAGACGGGGGAGAGGGGAGGGGACTCCCTTCCAAGCAGGGCCTTCCTCTTTATCCCCCAAAGTGCTCCAGTAGACTAAAAGCAACAAAGCTAGCCAGAGAAGTTGGAGGGGATTTAATGGTGTTTGTGGTGGGATAGAGCACATGGCAATGTGAGCCCTGCCAGAGTTCACCACATGGCTGAGCCCAGGAAGGGTTGTGTATCCCTGAGAACCAAGTAGATCAGATGGAGATTTGCCTTTTTTTCCCCCCTGCTTCCCATCACCTTCATTCATATTGTGTTCACATAACTTCTTAATTAGGGGAGTATATTAGGATACCTCAGTGGGTCATTACAAACTATAACTGAAATAAAGTTGAGTGATCTGTTTCGGCGAAAGACACCTTGATTGAGGTGGTTATTAGTAAACTATAAAGTACGATGAGGATAATTGGTAAGAGTGCTATCATTATTTAGTGGTGTCTTCAAATTTTCCCACTAATTTTCCTGTGATTAAAGAAAATTACTTACATTTAGCCAGTTGAATATAGAAAAGAAAAATGGTTTGTCAAAGCATAAAATTGCTATTTATACTTAAAGCATTAATAAAATTTATACTTAATAAATTGTTACATATTTTTAGACATCTGCTTCTTATTAAAACACCTGAAAAATGTTTTCTATAGTTCAAAACATGAACGGCAAAAGAATAAATTTCTATCAATTAAAAGCAAGAAACATGCAAATATCAATTCTGTTAGTGCAAACAACAGGCACAAAGTAACACAAATAAGGTGAATTAACGTCCACAATTCCCTTCTTCTGATCCAATAATAACAAAAACTGTAAAACAGGTATTTTGTAATAAATTTAAATTAAATAATTTTCTTAATTAATATCCTCAGTTGTGACTAACATATAGCTTCTTACATGTGTTACAGTATATTTAGTTCTTGGCCTTTCATTTTGGGTTAAAAAAAGAAAATACGTTTGGAGATGAGATTGTCTTTCATTTGTTCCTTGAATACAAGAAATTATTTATTTGGTTTTCATTGCTATAAATAATTACTCATTTGAGGCTTGTTTCTCTAAAATGGTTTACTCAATCAGTCATGCATAAAATTTGTTATTTCCCCCCACTTTGTCCAGTAGCTGCTTGCAGAGAAATTGTATGAGTTGTTAGTTTTCACTGTCATTACTGCAAACTGGAGTCAGAAGAATAAGGGAGAATCGTAGAAATCAAATAGAGGAAAACTCTAAATGTAGCAGGATGGTGGACAGCAATAAAACTGTCGACTTTGAAATGAAATCACAGGACAATATTTCCTTACAAATATATGGGCACAGAGGAGCCACTCAAATCACAGACCTGTCCTTTTGCTGTTGTTGTTGGCTCTGATATAATGTATTGACTGAAAAAGTGGAAATTTTTTAACTTTGGGCTTGAAACAATGGCACACACAAAGTAAAAAAAAAATGAGGGCATAGAGTATTATAAAAATATCTTTAAACCTTACGAAAGAGATTACCAAGGAGTAACACCTTGGATTGACTAGGTGGTTGGAACATTTTCTTCCACTGTTTGGTTCCCTCAACTGGTTTTGATACTTGTCAGCTCACTCAGTATCTGAAGTCTAAATAGATTGAAGCGAGCAAGAAATCAACCAATGGGTCATTGACTTCAGTGTGGCAAAAGCCCCCTCACCCCACAGTGATACGGAGGGCCTTGGTATTGCACACCTGTGGATAATGGAGTGCTTGGGTACAGGACGCTTTGGGTTACTTAGACTAACAGAACAAGAAAACGATCCTTATGTAGCTGCAAAACCATAAGGAATATATATAACTATATGTATGGTTATAAATATACATAAAGAGTATATACTTCTATGTGTGCAAATCTATATACACAGGTATGTATATACATGTATGTATATTTGTGTGTATGTATGTATATATATACAGACTTGTTTACAAATGTAATTTGGGTTAATCATCATTATAATAATAGAAGCCTAAGTAAAAAGGCCTGGAGCTTAGAAAAGAAGACATGTTTTATAAACTCTGACTAAACACATGGACGGGGGCAGGGGAGGGTGTCACAGAATAAGTGAAACAAACAGTGGGAAGGAACGAATGCTGATATTCAGTGATTTACAGTGAGATCCCTGAGTTGACAGGGAACCCAGTGTGGACTGGAGATGTGAGTCCCCATCCAACTTCCCTTCCCTTCTAGCTGTATCGGATTCTGAATGGCAGACATTAGGAAAATAGCATCTTAGCTATTCATAACTTTCTCTTGGTGTCATTACTCTATGGATACTTTCCCATTCTCATTCCGTAATAGTTTTGCTAAATTTAAAGATATAACTTAATTAGCAGACACACATACACTCGATACATGTGACAAGACTCTGAAGTCACAACACAATCCACAATCCATTATAAAATATAGAAACAGTTTTTAAAAAATTTTATCCCAGTGTATGAAATTTAAAACTTTACGTATTTTCTTTACTGGTATTATTTTAGCATAAACTTTTCATGTATTTAAAAACCTAATGTTTCATCAGTTTTTGTTACAACATCGGACAAGAGTAACATATTAATAAAGAATAAAAATATACCCTAAATACCATTATTATTAGGCTGGATGTTCATAAATTTCCAGACCTTAAAATATGATATTTTATCAAAATATTTATTAAGAACACACATTAAACAGAATGGCATTATGATAAAAGAAATTTTGAGATATTGACTATCATAACTTTCTATTCACTTAAAAGCCATCAGAATTGAAAATTAATAATTCAGTAATTCATTGAGAATTATTTTTGAGTTCCTAATATGCCCCAGATACAAAGTTCTGCCTTGTGGAGTTTGCATTCTAGTGGAAGAGATGGACTAGGAACGAGTGCATGGATAGGTAAGTAATATATTTTTGTATCACTGATGAGGGCTATGAAGACAAAATGGACAGGGTAAAGGGATACTGAGTTACAGAGTAAGGGGCAGCTCTTTTATATGAGGTCAAGGAAGACCCTTCTGTGAAAAAACTGGCATCACGACGAGCCAGTCATGGGAAGAACTGGTAGAATTTCTAGTAAAGGAAACAGCAAGTGCCATGGCCACGGAGGAAGCAAACTTTCAACGGTCTTAATAGAGCAAGGCCAGAGTAACTGAAGTAGGAGGTGAGATGACTGGAGACTGAAATCAGTAAGAGTTAGGAAATAGAATAAGCAAAGTTTGGTAATTTAAATGTTTGTAACATAGTTCTCCTCTCTTAGCTTTTATATTTTAAAATATTACTTTTTTGGTATAAAATATCCTCCTTATAATATATCCTTCCCTCTGTTTGCATGTCTGTGTGTATATGTATGGATGTGTAACATGCATATACGCATTTGTGTATATATGTGCATGCATGTGTATGTATGTGTCTATTCAACTGTTCATTGCATGTTAAAAGTATGACATGGTGGACTTTGGATTGCTTAGGTATGAATACTGGCTCTTCCATGTTCCAGCTCTGACCTTTGAAAGGTTATTTAACCCCTGTGTGCCTCAGTTTCCGCATCTGTACAATGGGGATTAGTACATTACCTACTTTGGAGGGATGTTGTGAGGATTAAATGAATTAATATATATAAAGCTCTTAGAACAGTGGCTGGCATATAGTATATGTGGCAAATAGTATAAGTGCTATGTAACTGTTACTTTTATAATTTTCTCAACAAGTAGCACTTTATCCAAATGATTAGACTATGTTACAATTTTTACTTTCAGTTTACACTCCTACAAGCAAAACCAATAATCAAAAAGTTGACTTGATATTTTTTCATTGGCTACTCATATTCATTTACTTGGAAAACTAGTTTGAACTCTCATTTATTTTTGGAATGTTTCAAGCTTAAAGAGGACACTTCTGCTTCTAAATCGGGAAGAGTAAGTGCTTCTGTCCTGGAGAGAATGTGCAGCCAAAAATGATTTCTAGAGGTAAAGGGTGCATTAAACATGTGTCCACTTGAGGGAGCTCCAAGATTTCTCCAAAACCCTGGTCTCCTCAGCCTTTTCAGCCCTGGGACTGGGTGCTACGACACTGGGCTTGGGTTACAAACATTGTGGAAGGAAAAATTTAAATGTCCAGAATTAAAGTTTGGGAAAAAAGTACTGGGTAGTAAAACTGATAATTATTTTACTGTTTTCCAGTTATGTATTTAATTGAGGGGAACAGAAACACTTTTTGGAGAACTTCAAACAGCTCAGCTGGAAGCATGGGAATTAGCATAAAGTGAAATATTTATGGGAGCTTAATACTGTTTAAGACTCATTTTCTCCTTGCCTTCAGACAAGAAGTCAAATTAACCATTTCTAATTAAAGAGTTGGAAAAAAGTAGTATGAGACCAGAAGTAGGAGCCAAATGGGAATGTCTATGTTGTGAAGTGTGAAAAAGTCATTGGACATAAGGGTCACGAATGGGAAGATACAAAGGAATTCCCGTGGAACAAGAGGAACAAATCAGGGGGATTTAAAAAGAAATATAATTATGATAGGCTTACGACCATTCCTTCCTAAATGAATATTTTTCCTCTCAGGGCAGAGTTCTAAAACTGGACATGATAATGCCCCTTTGTCTCTCTCTGTTAGTCGTTCAGCTACAAAGGAAGTATACACAATATCCAAAATGAACTGGGATCACTTTAAATACTATTCATGGGAATTCTGGCCCAGAGAACAGCCATGCATTAAGGATATCAAAAAAGAAAGAACTTTCCAAAGCCTAGTTGAAGACACAATCCTGGGGCCTCCAGGCCACTCTCATTCTCCTTATTTCTAAACCACTATTCAGAGACACGATGATTTGCTTAATATATCAATTTTATGCACATATTTTAATTTTAATTGCATCATGAGTGAACTGTTCAAAAGAATTTGAACGTTTGGCCCCTAAATCACTACAGGCTGAGATGAAAATAAGGCAATAGAGATTGCCACCCAGTAGAAAAGGAAAATATTGTATTAGAATATACTTCCAACAAATGAAAACTATAATTAAAATATAATCATGTGATTAGAAGTAAATTAAAAAGAGCACATAAGGCTTCCAGCATATTCTTTATATGCTTAGATCTTAAATTTTAAAGAGTTTATGTTAACACAGCTTTAAGCATTTTGCACAAAGATTCATGTCAATCTTTTCATTCACACTTTGTGAAATCTCCTACAATTGTTTCTTTATTAATTAACACACAGTATTTTTACCTGGGTGGTATACTGTATTGCTAAGCTACTTTTGTATGCATCTCAAATTTCCCCTCAGCGTTATCTTGATTTTGACTAAATTGAACGGATTTGTTGTGCTACTTGAGAACAGAATCAGGATTATCCTGCAGATGGTTTTTTAAAATCATTTTTGTTGTGTTGTGTTTTGTTTTGGTCATTTCCATTTTTCATAGAGCATTTGTTTCTTTTTGCTTTGGCTGTAAGTTTCTTCTCTCATTTTTCATTAGTACATTACCTCATGGTCTTAAACATCTTCTGCTGCTTTCTTAAACAAGATGATATGCCTGATGAGGAAGCCTAATGCTTCTGTATTCTCTCTTAAAAAATAAATTGAAGCATATTTTAATGGTATTTAACATCAACAGTTTAATACATATTCAGAGAGGCTGTTTCTCTAGCAGGTGGAAATGAGCCAGGCTCTTTGGAGATTTTCTCTGCTTGTGACGGCTACATAGACAAGCCTGTGCACAGTCTGTTGACACAATATCCATCATCCCTTAGTGCATTCTCTGTATCTTTTAGGAGAAGTTATCAATTGGACAGAGAGGACTTTCCTCTTCTGTATATTGAGTTCATCTTTTGATTTGCCATGGTAGACCCTAAAGATTACCATGACTGAGTACTTGGAGGAACACACAGGCCCTCAGGTTTCTTAACTACTGCTTCTAAACTGGGACTTCAGGGCTTTCTGTGCAAAAGAGAAAGCGAATTCTCTTTAGCTGGGGTATACTGCGATGAGTGGGACCATTGTTATCTTGACTTTGTTGTGGAGACAAGCCACAGTGGCAGCAGAGATAGCATCAGACAATTAAACTGTAATACAGCGCTCAAAGGGTAGGGAAGACAGATTTAATTATGAAACAGATGACACTACTCAATCCTAATTGTCATACCAGGATCCAAGTCGAGGGGCTGTTAATCACCAGCCAGGAGAATGGATAGCAAAGCACCTTACGTCACCAAAGGCAAAAAGCATCAGACCACGATTACATTGAAACTTAGTAATCCACGATTACATTGAAACTTAGTAATCTCAATTAGGAACAACAACAACAGAAACAAATAGAAACTTCTTTTTATGTTCTGTAACATGAAGTACTGGGAAATATTTATTCAATTACTATGATTGTGGGCAATTAGATTTCTCTTTCTCGTAGTTAATACTTGCACTAAGAAACCCTTAGGTGGAACTCTGGAGTTTCTTTAATTCTCACAAGCATTTTCAGAGTTACAATTCTTTTTACACAAAAAATTAACCACATTTATTGGTTTAGCCAATAATATCAGGGGAACTAGAGACCTATAAACGTTTTCAAATTGGCACCATCCACAGTCATAAGAGCCAAGGTGCCTTAACAAAGTGTCACAAATGCGTAACAGCTCCAGAGAGAAAATATTTTCCGGAGCCTACAGTTCCTCATCTGCTTTGCTTTTCTGCAAACTTCACAAAGATAACGGACAATATGCCTCATTTCCTATGCACCCATCTATTTTGGCCAAACATTTAATTTCTAACCAGTATGGTGACCAGAAGTAGAGAAGAACAAGAGGTCTGTAACATAGAATAGAAAAACAGAGGACTTGGAGTCAAAATACTTTGTTTGCATCCATGCTTTGCCCCTTCTTTCTTTATCACTAAGTCCCTTAACCTTCTTCATTAGACTCAATTTTTGGAGACTGGATGGTGCTCACAGGTGGCCATGTAGATTAAGAAAGATAACATGGTTGGGACAGTTGGTAACCTTGGAAATGCCATACAATTGTTATTTAGTATTACATGAGATTGGAGCTATAGCATCAAAGAATTAACCTTAATTGAACACCTACTAAGGGTCTGTCATTATGCTAGGTACTTTTGCATTTTTATGCCCCATATGAGGCATGATTTTCTCCATGTTTCAGGTAAGGAAACACTCATGAAGAGGTTAGCATGCCTAAGATCTTACAGCTTTGTTACTGGCAAAGTTGGGATGGGAATCCAGGTATGTCTAGCCCTGGAATCACACTTTTTTCCATTTCTCCAAGTTTGGAATCAAGGTGAATGCAGTTTCCTTCTTCAGCTGATTCAGCTCCTGAGTTCTGGCACAGGAGCTGTGTGGTTCACAGAATAATGGCCCCCTAAACATGTCCATGTTCCAATCCCCAGAAGCAGGGAATATGTTACCTTACATGGCAAAGGCACTTTGCAGGTGTGATTAAGTTAAAAATCTTGAGATAGGGAGATTATCCTGGATTGTCTGGGTGGGTCCAATGTAATCACAGGGGATTTTAAGAGGGAGGCAGGAGGATTAAAAAAAAGGGATGTGATTGTGGGGCACAAGTCAGAGAGAAAGAGGTTTGAGGATGCTACACTGCTGCCTTTGAAGATGGAGGAAGGGGCCTCAGATGGAGGAAGGCCTCCGTCTGAGCTAAGGAATGCTGGTGATCAAAAGTTGAAAAAGGCAAGGAAACGGATCCTCCCCTAGGGTCCCCAAAGGGAACACGCCTTACTGACGAGATGACTTTAGCCCAGAGCGACTTTTGACCTATGAAACTGTAAGATAATAAATTTGTATTGTGTTAAGCTACTCAGTTGTTGTAATTTGTTATAGCAGCAATAGGCAACTAATACAGGAGCCTTGCCTTTTCCAGGGCTCCCAAGCTTTGCTTGTCTGGATGTAGGTGGTTCAGGTAGAGGAAGGAGGTGGATGGATCTTGGAAGCTGTGCAGTTGATAGGCAGGGAGTATCTGAGAAGCACAGCCACATCTTGTGGCTGGGATGGGATCTATACTTGCTTTCTAAGAGAAATATTTCTTGTTGGGGTTGGAGGCCATAGAGGTGTAAATTCTGGAGGAAGCCTTGGCCTGTGAGGCTTAGAAGGAGGTGAAGGAATTAGGGTGTTCACCTCTGATACACTGCTAGGGAGGAGAGGAGGACTATACTCTAGAATTCTAGGAAAGAGTCAGAAATGTTTCTGTTCCAGAACATAAGGAACAGTGACCTCCCCAAATTCCAAAGGTTGTAATCCCCAAATATGTATATTTATTTATTAGTTATATCCATGTACTTCTGTACTAACATACAGTACATGGTGCTGAGCAAACAAAAAAAAATTGAAAGTATATGTGACAAAAAATAATTAATTTAGAAGTTCAAACATTTTCTTCCCAAACTCTAATAGATTATCTTCCACAGTCACCATGGAGTGGTGTAGAGCATGGAAGAGGTGTGGGAAAACATGATTTGATGGGCAGAGAGTGCCTCCCTTCATATTTCCTTTCCTTGTCTCTTACCCAATTTAGTTTAAGAAAGGGGGTAAAGTGGGAAAGGGTGAGATGAAACCTGCACTCTTCTGAGTTAGCACATGACCTAGGTAGAGAGATTGTGGCCTTGGATGGTTGAGAAACCCTGCTTAAGGGAAGCGTGTCTGCACATAACATACTGTGCTGGGAGAAGGGGCACAGTTTCCAGGGAGGAGCAATTTTCAGGTTTCGAGATTATGAACAGACTTACCATTTTCTTATGAGAGTCATGAGATCATATTTCTTCACATTTGATACTGAGGTGCATAAAATACTGCAAAATCATTAATTAGTTTTACAGGGTGATTTGACTGCATAATAATGAGAATTGGGGGATTTTACCATTCTCCTCTTTCTTCTTCAAAGGACTAATTTTCCACAACATACTTGCGGTCCTAAACAATTTCTGAGAATGACAAGGATAGTGAGTTTGTGTCCCTAGTTTGTAAAAGCATTTCACTAGTTCAGGAGGAGGATGAACCTACAGCTTTCCTACCGTCAGCCCCCTGAAGGGAGAAGCAGGTCAAGGAGGGGGGTGCACTGTGGGGAGGAGCAAAAGGGGACTCGAAGAGAACGGGGCCCTGGTCACAAGACACGCCCCGCTCCCAACTTGCTATGTAAACACAGTTAAGTCACACAAGCTCTCTGTGCCTTGCTTCCTTTTTTTAAGAAGGGAAACATCTCATTAGAAGAGATGATCACTCATATCCCATTCTTAAGTAAGGCAGAAAGAGAAAAACAAATACTGTATGCTAACGCATATGTATGGAATCTAGAAAAAATGGTACAGATGAGCCTAGTGTCAGGGCAGGAATAAAGACGCAGACATAGAGAATGGACTGGAGGACACGGGGGCTGGGGGAAGGGGAAGCTGGGGCGAAGTGAGAGTAGCACTGACATATATACACTACCAAATGTAAAATAGATAGCTAGTGGGAAGAATAAAGATGTATTAAAAAAATAAAATAAAATAAAGCAAATAGAAAAAAAAGAAATAATCTATTTTTATACCCTGTTTATGAGATACCAGAGTATATTTTTCTGTGAAATGAGACTATTTCTTTTCAAACTCTCATATCCAATGGGCTACTCAATTATATCTAAGCTGAAAAGTTTTAGATTTTATTTGAGGAAAAACCCTACTTTTGTACAGTAAAGGGTTAGCACAGAACTCAGGACTGTGAATTTCTCTTACTGATTAATTATATCTGGGGTATACGAACACAGTCCATATTTGGGATATGAATGTTAGTCCATCTACTTATGAGCTACTCCACTTTAGGAAAGTTATTTAGTCTCTGTACTCTTCAGATTCTTATGCACAACATGGAGAAAATCACGCCTACTATGCATTATCATTGTGAGCTTCTGAATATGTAACATAGTCGGTGTACTGTATGTCTAGAATGGGCTCTCATGTTGTGTCTATAGCAGTAATAATATCATCAAGCCCAAAGTGTACATCACTTAATACCCTCAGAGAGGCTAAGAGATGATGTAAGCCTTTTGCCTTTGTTTTATGCGGTCTCTCCTGTAAACACAAGGCCCAGAGTCATTTATTCATCAAGATAGGGCAGTTAGGACAGAAATCAAACCATACAAAGACATGATTACCAGAAAGTCATTCACTGGACAGCTCCTTAAAACAGGGTTTCACAGCCTCAGCACTACTGAGTTTGGGCCAGATAACCTCTGTTGTGGGGCTGTCCTGTGAATTGTAGGATGTTTAGCAGCATCCCTGGCTTCTCCCCAGCTAGACCAGTGGCACTCCCATCCCAGTTGTGACAGCTAAAAATGCCTCCAGACACTGCCAAGTGTTCCCTTGGGTGGGGAGAGGGAATCACTGCAGGTTGATAACCTTTACTGCCTTAAAATGATGAGCTAAACAATATAGAGAAGGAGACTAAAATATACATGCTGTGAGATTACTTGTTACTTTCATGAAGACTAAACATGCTAGTGAGAATAGTTAAAAGCTTATCTCTGAAAACTTGGAATTTCACTCTACCTCTAGCTCTCCATGTGACTTTGGATCATTTATTTAACCTCTCAAAGTTCAAGTTCTTTCACTTGTGAAATGGGGATAATAATCATACATGTCTAACAGGTCATTGTGAGGATTAAATGAGATAATGTCAAGATGTTAGGCCCACTGAAGCACTTAGTAAACGTTGGTAATTGTTCTTTCATTATTATTTATGACCGCTACTGTCACCACCATCATTACCATCATCGTTGATAGATCTTTTTCTATGCAGCACTGCAGTATTTCTCAACAATTGAGTATAGCTTTAAAAAAAGAATTATTTGAGAAAATACATTTTAATTCCTTTATAGGATTTCAAACTTCAGCCTTCTAAGTGAAAGCCTCTTCAAAATATCCAACCTTTTTTTCCTTTGGACTCATTCATTCATTAGTAATCATTATCTTGGACACAGTTAAATACGCATTTCATCCAGAGATGCCCACAGGGAAACCAATGTAACATACACCACCAAAGCCAAAATGTAATGTTAATGGAAATTAATGAAAGACAAATCATTCCATAGCACACTAATTTTAAGAATTAAATCACCGAGAGCTGCACATTCTACAAATAATTACAAAAAAGAATAAAATAAGAATCTCATTAAATTATTTAAACAAAGTACTGGATTTATAAAACTCCTAAGTTCCACATTAGAGAGCACAAGTATGTTTCCCAGAAGGAGGGATAATGTTACAAAGCTTCTGTTTTTCTGAAATCCTAATTTTATTAGCAACAAAGTAATTAATTTTTGTGACAATAAATTCTTCAAGGAGAAATAAATACTAAGCCAGATTCATGTGAGCAAAGCAGTTAAAGAAAAGGAGATGAAAATACATCAAGGAAGCCTTAAGAGCCATTTTTATCCCCCACTATGAACTATGTCCTTAAAATCTGGTTCATTTTCAAAAGGGCTTCTAAACACATCTCTACTACTCAAAAGATAAAGATGGTCTCAATGAGCTTGCAGAAAGTCAACTGGGAAAGAAAATGGGAGGGATTTTTTTTTCAGGTGCTGAAAGATACTGTACGGTTAATGGAATGAAGAGATTCTAGAAAGAAAGCTCTGTGTGTGTGTGTGTGTGTGTGTGTGTGTGTGACATATGCTTTGTACTGCCATATGCAAAACCATTCCCTAGACATATTACAAGTTGGCATTTGGTCGCGCGTGTGTGTGTGTGTGTGTGTGTGTGTGTGTGTGTGCGCGCTCATGAAAGAGAGAGGGAGAGGAAGGTGTTGCAGAAGAACAAAGGACTTCACCATCTCAAAAAATCAGGACTTTGCAAGAGAATATAGTCTCTTGAACATCTAATGATCATGGCATTAATCAGGATAATGCACAAAATAAGAAAAACAGAAAATGACCTAAAATTTATATTAGATTGACTTAATTTTAATTTTTGCTACATGCAGTGAATGAATAGAGGGCATGTGGAATTAGATAGACTTTGAGTTAGGTTATAAAACCATCATCAACTAATTGTCCTACCTTAAGTAAGTTTCTTAACTTCTTTGTATCTCAATTTTATATAATTGTATAAATGAACCTAAATATTTATATATTTATATCTTATAAATATTGAGAGGATTAAGTGAGATAAAGCGTACCAAAGTCTTAGCATTGAACCTGGCACCCAGGAGGTGATTCTTATTATACCGTTATCTGAGTCATCAAAAGAAAACACTTTCATGTTAAGCCCAATTTAATGTACTCTTTTGGAATTTTTTTTAATTAGAAACTTTCTGTAGCATTATCCCAGGCAAAGTAAGAATGCATAAAGTTTGACGTGAATAACAATGGAAAAATAAGGGACTTATATCTAATTTGCACTCTCTGATTTATGTGCAGGGCTAACTTTTATGTTTATATCAATCACTTTTACAAGATGGCAGGATTACATTCTTAGAGTAAGGAAAAATTGGTTTTAAAGAATGTTCGCTTGATGTCAGAGTTTGGTCACTGTATATATTAAAAGCTACATATTTCAAATACTAAAACATCCCTAGAAGTAGTGAATATTCCTATACAAAAAAAGTTATTTGGGTCATTTTAAGATTTATTTCTCTTGTAAGGAGTTTTATTTAAAAAATCTGGTTTGGAAAGTCTTTTCTATTAAAAATACAACAGGAAAAGGTATTTCATAGTTTTTTTGAAAATGCTAATCTGTAAAAGAAAGGCAATTACATATACTGAAAGCTTACTATCTGAGAGAAAGCATCCTTGATGGTTTTGCATACGGTTTTACACGTAATCCACACAAAAAAATCTAGCAGTTGTGATCTCCATTTTTATGGATGAAAAAACTAAGTTTAAAGAACTTGAGGAACCACCTGTCTCAAAGACTCATAACTAGTACTGGCCAAGTTGGAAGCTTAACAGTTGTATAATACTCTACAACTCAAGCTTTTCCTACCACATCATGCTGCCTTTACTTAACAACCCTTCAACCAACACCTCAGACAACAAACATTCATATTGATTGACTAACGTTCCTGAATCTGTTAACTCATGCTTTTCATCAGAGAGATGGCATTTATTCTATTTTATAGATGAACAAATGATGAATAAAACCAAGTGCAAGATGGCACATAGTCATCAAATTCTATCATGACCCATTCTAGCCTTCTGATTCCTCCCAATTCCTTCCACAAGTCATCCGTCTTTGATGTGTTTAATAAAATCATTAATAAAGGTCAATAAAAGTATATTCAAACAGGTAAAGTCTTCATCAATAAGTTGAATTTTCTAAAGATCTAGAGGACTGTTTCTAAAGATCTAGAGGACTGTTCCCACTTAATTACAAGATTCTATGCCCTGGAGATGTTCTGAGTTCATTCGTTCAGAACAGAATTGTTAGGGGAACCTCTGCCTGAGAACTCCCGCACTGCCCAGGCACCATAGTAACCACTTGCATGAGTTATCTTCCAACAGGAGGTCCTGGTAAGGAGTGCAGAACTAACAAGCTACCACCAACCGGAAGAATTTGGGAAAGGTCAAAAGGAGAGAGGAGACTCCAGTTCATATGTCCTACCAACCCCCCAGAATCCTTCTTGCTGGACTCCATCTTGGCTGAGTGATGCGCGCGCCACCAGGAAGGACCCTGAGTCAGATTGATTGGCCAGAGACAACACAGAAACTAACCCCATTACCATAAAACCCGAGACTGCGAGCCATGTGGCAGAGCAGTTCTCCTGGGCTCCCTTACCCTGCTGCTCTCCACCCGGCGCCCCTTCCCAATAAAGTCTCTTGCTTTGTCAGCACGTGTCTCCTCGGACAATACATTTCTGAGTGTTACACAAGAGCCCACTCTTGGGCCCTGGAAGGGGTCCCCCGTCCTACAACAGAATTAAAGTTGATTTCAGATGACCTAAATGTATGTGGGCTGAGTGCAAGACTAACAATAGGTTTCTGACTTTGGCCTAGATAATCAATACTGTTGGTATGTAAGGAAAAGACTATTGATTCAATTCATCCAATCAGAAGTGTTTACTTTCTAAAGGGTTCTGGCAGTGAGCTGGAGAGCTTGACTAGTGAGGGAGGAGTGACTGGGGACAAACTGAGTTGCAAAGGACAAAGGACTTCATCAAAGTGCAGCCAAGCTGTGCTTGCATAATGAACAACCAGGACAACTATTAAATCGAATTCTACTCAAGAGATGCAATTTGCATGACAAACTACATGGTTTCAATTTAAATGTTTTTCCTCTGCCCACTGCCTATCCAGGATAGGGTGAAAATTCAGGCAAGGCAGTATATCTTAGCCAGAGGCTAAAGCAAAGAAAAAAATCCAGAAGATTTTAAGGATGATGTTTCCTGGAAAAAGATCCCTTCAGTTCTTAAACTGGATCAAGCACATTCCTCCCTTCAGTCCTTACACATACTGCCATCTTCCTGGTACCCTCTGTCCATCTCCATCTCCCCACCCTGTTTTCTCTGGGCTTCCTCCTTTTCATCCTTCAGGTTGGGGAATAAAATATCACTAGTTCAAGAGGTCTTTCATGACTTACCTATCAGAGTGTATGCTCCCTTGGTTATTCTCTGGCATTCCACTCAGGTCTGTTTCCTTCATACCAAACATTATAGTTTTTAAATAACAGATCTATATATTGAATTATATATTTGCTTACCCCTTTTTGCTTCCTCTACACTGTAAGGTTCTCAAGGACAGGGACTATGTCTTTTATTCACCAGTGTATACTTATCTAGCTCAGTACCTGGTGCTTAGCAATGCTTCACAATGAAATGAACAGATGAGAAAATAAATAGAGAATTTGGCCACCCTCACTTTAATCAACTACATTAACTCTTTGTGATATTATGAGACCCAAGGATTGTGCTGGAATGTATTTATGAATTTAAAATATTCTAAACACTTTTAAATGGATTTAGCATACCTGTTGGAGTTGGTCCTGCTTCCTGAGTTCTCACATTAAAAAAATCAGTATTTACTTTAATTTTGGAAATATGGACAATTTTGTCTCATTAATTCAAAAAAGAAAAAAGAAACTAGTTAGTAGGTAGAAGCTTTGATACTAGGTCTACACCCTGACAAGACCCTCTGGTGCTTTCCAATAGGGATGATTTGTCATAGGAAATATAAAGAACTCCTTTTAATCATGGAAGTTTACAAAGGAATAATAATGTTCTCACTCTGATTTAATTAGATTTATTAGACTATACTATAAAAAAAAAGAAAGATAGATCTAGGCAATTTTAGCATATATCTGAGGCTTCCTATTTAAGACTTAAGTACCATGATTATGTGTGGAAACTAACAGGGGAACTGCTCCTTTTTCATGAGATATTTAACCAGCTTTCTATTTCATTACATGGATTCTAGGTGGAGAATGACCTCCTAGACTAAACAAATTGAGGCTTGACAGACAGTGCTTAGGAAGTAATTTGAACTTTAACAAAAATGCTTTCTTTATTAATTTGTTCATTCACTCAGTAAATACTTACTGAATGCTTACTGTGTCCCAGGCATTGTTCTAACTGCTAGAGACTCAACAGGGAACAAGATAGGTATTTTCCCTCATAGAAACAGGTATTTTCACTCATAGAATCAGTCAGAGGGAAACAGAAAATAAACAAGCAAACAAATGAGTAAAGATCATTTTAGGAAGAGAAGTTCCATGAAGGGAATGAAATGAGATGACGTGATGGAGTATCTGAGCGAGCTATTCCGAGCTGAGACATGAATGATATGAAGGAGGCAGTTATACGTTGAGCCTGGGGAGGGAGCTCCAGAGACAGAGAACAGAAAGAGCAAAGGTGTTCTAGTGCTATAGGTGTTGAAGGTGTTACAGTGAGAAAAGCTTTGGTATGTTTGGTGTATTAGTCAGGGTTCTCAAAAGGAACAGACCAAACAGGATACTTGCCTACCTATCTATCTGGATTTATTTTAAGGAATTGGCTCATGCAATTGTGAAGGCTTGGTAAGCCTAAAATCTGATGAGTAGGCTAGCAGGCTGGAGACTCAGGGAAGAGTTGCAGTTCAAGTCCAAAGGCCATGTGCTGGCAGAATTCCTTTTTGCTGGGGCGTTGAGCGGGGGAAGGTAAGAGGTATTAACCTTTGTTCTCTCAAGGCCTTCAATTATTAGATGAGGCCCACCCACATTACAAAGAGTAATCAGCTTTAGTCAAAGTCCACCAATTTAAAAGTTAGTCTCGGGCTTCCCTGGTGGCGCAGTGGTTGGGAGTCCGCCTGCCGATGTAGGGGGACGCGGGTTCGCGCCCCGGTCCGGGAGGATCCCGCGTGCCGCGGAGCGGCTGATGAGTAGGCTAGCAGGCTGGAGACTCAGGGAAGAGTTGCAGTTCAAGTCCAAAGGCCATGTGCTGGCAGAATTCCTTTTTGCTGGGGCGTTGAGCGGGGGAAGGTAAGAGGTATTAACCTTTGTTCTCTCAAGGCCTTCAATTATTAGATGAGGCCCACCCACATTACAAAGAGTAATCAGCTTTAGTCAAAGTCCACCAATTTAAAAGTTAGTCTCGGGCTTCCCTGGTGGCGCAGTGGTTGGGAGTCCGCCTGCCGATGTAGGGGGACGCGGGTTCGCGCCCCGGTCCGGGAGGACCCCGCGTGCCGCGGAGCGGCTGGGCCCTTGGGCCGTGGCCACTGGGCCTGCGCGTCTGGAGCCTGTGCTCCGCAATGGGAGAGGCCACGGCGGTGAGAGGCCCGCGTACCACAAAAAAAAAAAAAAAAGTTAGTCTTATCCTGGGGCTTCCCTGGTGGCACAGTAGTTAAGAATCCACCTCTCAATGCAGGGGACATAGGTTCGATCCCTGCTCCAGGAAGATCCCACGTGCCGCAGAGATACTAAGCCCGTGCGCCACAACTACAGAGCCTGCGCTCTAGAGCCCACGAGCCACAACTATTGAGCCTGCATGCCACAACTACTGAGCCTGTGCTCCGCAACAAGAGAAGCCACCACAATGAGAAGCCCACGCACCGCAACGAAGAGTAGCCCCCGCTCGCTGCAACTAGAGAAAGCCTGTGCTCAGCAATGAAGACCCAATGCAGCCAAAAATAAATAAAGTAAATAAATTTTTAAAAAGTTAGTCTCATCTAAAAATCACCTTCACAGAAACATCCAGAGTAATGTTTGACTAACTATCTGGGCATGGTGGCCCAGCCAAGTTGACACATAAAATTAACCATTACATCTGGGAAGGAAAAAGAAGTTAAATGTAACTGCAGCACAGTGTACAAGGAAAGGGGTGTTGGACAATGAGGGCAGCCAAGTGCAGTGGGAAGCACTGAAGGTTTTTTTTTTTAATCTTTTTTTTTTTTTAACAGCAGGTTCTTATTAGTTATCTATTTTATACATATTAGTGTATATATGTCAATGAGCACTGAAGCTTTTGAAGCTGCATGAGTAACATGTTCTGGTTTAAATTTTACAGATGACTCTTTCTTTGTGTAGAGCCTGGATTTCACAGGAGCAGGAGAGAGAAATTAGGGAGACAAGTTTGGTGGCTTCTGTGGTAGTTTAGGCAAAAGGAAATGGTGGTTTGGACTTAGGTTCTGCACGTGGAGAGAGAGGAAAGGAGAAGGATTCTGGGCATATCTGGGAAGCAGAGGTGACTGGATACGGATGGACTGAATGTGTAGCTAACTCAAAGGGGGCCCAGTAAGATGGGAAAGATGGGGAGGCACATATTTCGGAATTTTCTCTCAAAATAAATGGGAGTGGGTATAATATCTTGAAAACCCAAAACACCGCGTGTTTTCTCAGATCTGTAATTTATACTAGTAAAATAGGTTCTTTGTTAAATAGATGAAATTACAGTACATTTGGAATTACCTACCCATGTTTTACTTTAATTAACTATAAATCTTTAAGACATGTGAGATACACCTCCTTCAGGTACAGTTTTCTTTTAGCTATAATTTTAAATACAACAATTGAGTATTGTGTACTTTTTTTGTTTTTGTGAATTTCTCTGCTTATAAAATGTCTAATTGCATCACTGGATAATATAATTAAGCTTAAAATAGTAATGGTTACAAAAAGATATTGCAAGTATATTTTAAGTTAGTATTTCCACAATTATATAAATGCTCTGCAATTTCAAATGTATTATAATAATAATATTTAGTAATTTGGTTATAAAAATGAATTAAAATGACCTTAAAAGACTTTAATGACAATGGAAAAAACAAATGCCTTCTCTACTTAAGCAAAGAAACTTCTAAATGCCTAATTCCAGTATCATCTATACTTATACTCAATTTGTGTCTATATTTAAGCTAAATATATCTTAAGAGTTTTTTCTACTTTCAAAAACTGGTTTAAATTTTTGGGGAGTGATTAGATCTATCTAAATAGCAGAACAGGAAGCCATGTCCTAAATCCAAAGTTAATTAAAATATTAACTTAATAGAGGCAAAGCTGTGCCTCCATTGGGAATTCTTTAATTGCTGCTGGGAACTTGATACTGTAACCTGTGTGTACCCCAGGCTGAGCTGAGCTTTGTTCAGCTTCCATATCTTTCACTCTTGCTACCTTCCCACCTAAACATCCAGTCCTTTGAGGTGAGGGAGAATTTCTTACTGATCACAACATCTCCGTGTCTGGCATGGTGTCTGGACCAAGGCTTTATCAAGGTGTTCAATTAATAGTCCTGAAAGAACTCAATTCGTTTGTGAGTATTCAGCTTTTTATTCTCAATATCATTGACCCAGGTTTTCAAACCGTGGATTGTGACCCATTAGTTGGTCATGAAACCAATTTAGTAAGTCTGATGAGAATTTACAAATAATTAAAGGAATAGAATATAATAGAAAAGAGAGCTTTGCATGTAAAAAGTTTCTCTTTTTTTGATGAAACTTTAAGGTTATAAATATATGTGAATGTGTGCATTTGGTTGTGATGTAAAATATATTTCTCACTGTATATGATGTTGCAGTGGAAAAAGTTGAAAAGTTGGTCTAGGTTTTGAAGTCAAAAAGGCTATTTTTTTTCAAAAGGATCCAAATTTATGAAAATTATGCCTAATAATAAGAGACAGAGAACATGGGGGAAGTTGAGGCCATGTTGACTATTCAGCACACATAACGTAGAAATAAATATATTCCATTTTATTTAACAAGTATACATTGTGCACTTACAAATGCTCTTGTTTAAGTACTGTGAGGAATACAAAAATACACAATATAAAGTTCCTCTGCTCCAAGAGCATGGGAGCACCCAGCAAGAACTCTACATATCCAGCTATAGCCTTGCAATCAGGAAAAGGTTATGGACATTTTTTCCTCCTCTTTCCTGCAATTTATGGCCACCTGTTTCCAAACTTCATAACTCAGGCTCTTAGTACAACAGTTAAAATAAAGTATAAGTTAATCAGCATTTGTGGGTTAGCCTAGGAATCAAACTGTCATTTATTATTTGGTTCTCATGGACAACTGACTTCCAAATGAATTTTTAGTATAAAACCTGTTCCTAGGTTGGAGGATGCTTATACAAGAAAATTTTTTTTTGCTAGCAGGGCTTGCTATATTAGAGCAGCAGTTGGCAGACTTTTTCTGTAAGGAGCCAGACAGTAAAGATTTTAGGCTTTGTGGCCTACATACAGTCTCTGTTGCAGCTACTCAACTCTGTTATTGTAGTGTGAAAGCAGCCATAGATAATATGCAAATGATTTGTTGCAATACAATTTTATTTATGGGTACTGAAATTTGAATTTTATATAATTATCATGAAATACTATTCTTTTGATTTTTTAAAACCATTTAAAAATGTGAAAACCATTTTTAGCTTGCAGGCTATGCAAAACCAGGCAGTGGATTTTGCCTGAGAGCCTTAGATTGCTGACTCCTATATTAAAAGCAACAAAATATTTTTTCCCCAAGAGATTTACTGTAATGGTTTTGTGCAGCCAAATCAACAAAATAAACATTAGATTGCAAACAAACTTCTTAAGCCCAGAAACTGTCTCATTTATTTTTTTAAACCTCAAGTTTTCAAAAAAAAAAGTCAGATATAAGTTTTAAAATGTACTGAGAGTTTGCATAAATGAATTATTTAAATAATATGGTAGGCTATCTGGTAGAATTTGCAAACATGTAAAACCTCTTTATACTTCCGGTGTAGGAGGGCACAGATTTTGAAAAAATCAAAAAGCCTACCTCTTACTTTACAATAGTAACTGTGTTTTACATTACAGTCATTATCAAGAAAAACAGGTTTTAGGTCATCTGTCTCCTGGTTCCCATGTGGAGCTTCTTCCTTGACTGTCAAATTTGACGATACAGGTTTGATTTTACGAAGAGAGCTGGCTGGTTTGTGTGTGTGTGTGTGTGTGTGTGTGTGTGTGTGTGTGTGTGACTGGGAGGATTCAGGGGTCATGTTTTTACACAATCAAATATCATCATCATTATCATTATCAAATAATATTACAAATCAAAATGGTCAAGATTTATTGAGTAACTATTGTGAGCCAAGAACTGTGTGACTGCCTTATAATACATCTCATTTAATCCTCACAATAATTTAAAGTAGGACATTGAGGGAAAACGATAGTGATTGAATGATTTACTCAAGGTCACATGGATAGTGGGAATCCACATAAGACTGACTCCTATCCTTAATCATTCCCTGAATCTGCTTATATGTGGCAACACTCTTTATTTTAGACCTGGAAACATTAAAATCCTTGTTTTGGAATGAGTAATCAGTCTTCTGCACACCATATGTGGAATTCTCAATTTACTTAACTTTATTAGCATTATATTTGATTAGGCTACATCTTCAAAACATTGATTTGCTCTAATCAGCATTATTTTACATGGAGGAACTGAATTGGCCCCAAGCTATTTGGTTTTACATTTTACATTTACATTGCCTAAATATTGATGGTTCCTCCAAACCTATCACTTTCACTGCATTCTTAATGGCATGTTTTTGTTTTTGTTTTCAACATCTTTATTGGAGTATAATTGCTGTACAATGGTGTGTTAGTTTCTGCTTCATAACAAAGTGAATCAGTTATACATATACATATGTTCCCATATCTCTTCCCTCTTGCGTCTCCCTCCCTCCCACCCTCCCTATCCCACCCCTCTAGGTGGTCACAAGCCACCGAGCTGATCTCACTGTGCCATGTGGCTGCTTCCCACTAGCTACCTATTTTACATTTGGTAGTGTATATATATCCATGCCACTCTCTCACTTTGTCACAGCTTACCCTTCCCCCTCCCCATATCTTCAAGTCCATTCTCTAGTAGGTCTGTGTCTTTATTCCCATCTTAACACTAGGTTCTTCATGACATTTTTTTTTCTTAGATTCCATATATATGTGTTAGCATA
>NC_041221.1:41899029-41899964 GCF_002837175.3 Physeter macrocephalus | reverse complement strand
GGTCAAAAAGGATCTTGCTGTGATTTATGTCATAGAGTGTTCTGCCTATGTTTTCCTCTACGAGTTTGATAGTGTCTGGTCTTACATTTAGGTCTTTAATCCATTTAATCTTATTTTTGTGTATGGTATTAGGGAGTGTTCTAATCTCATACTTTTACATGTACCTGTCCAGTTTTCCCAGCACCACTTATTGAAGAGGCTGTCCTTTCTCCACTGTACATTCCTGTCTCCTTTATCAAAGATAAGGTGACCATATGTGCGTGGGTTTATCTCTGGGCTTTCTAACCTGTTCCATTGATCTATATTTCTGTTTTTGTGCCAGTACCATACTGTCTTGATTACTGTAGCTTTGTAGTATAGTCTGAAGTCAGGAAGCCTAATTCCTCCAGCTCTGTTTTTTGTTCTCAAGATTGCTTTGGCTATTCGGGGTCTTTTGTGTTTCCATACAAATTATGAAATTTTTTGTTCTAGCTCTGTGAAAAATGCCAGTGATAGTTTGACAGGGATTGCATTGAATCTGTAAATTGCTTTGGGTAGTAAAGTCATTTTCACAAGGTTGATTCTTCCAATCAAGAACATGGTATATTTCTCCATCTATTTGTATCATCTTTAATTTCTTTCATCAGTGTCTTATAATTTTCTGCATACAGGTCTTTTGTCTCCTTAGGTAGGTTTATTCCTAGATATTTTATTCTTTTTGTTGCAATGGTAAATGGGAGTGTTTTCTTAATTTCACTTTCAGATTTTAAACCGTTAGCCAGACTCATCAACAAAAAAAGGGAGAAGACTCAAATCAATAGAATAAGAAATGAAAAAGGAGAAGTAACAACTCACACTGCCGAAATACAAAAGATCATGAGAGATTACTACAAGCAACTCTACGCCAATAAAATGGACAACCTGGAAGAAATGGACAAATTCTTAGAAATGCACAA
>NC_041221.1:41897738-41897995 GCF_002837175.3 Physeter macrocephalus | reverse complement strand
TGGCTAATGGTTTATCAATTTTGTTTACCTTCTCAAAGAACCAGCTTTTAGTTTTATTGATCTTTGCTATCATTTCCTTCATTTCTTTTTCATTTATTTCTGATCTGATCTTTATGATTTCTTTCCTTCTGCTAGCTTTGGGTGTTTTTTGTTCTTTCTCTCATTGCTTTAGGTGCAAGGTTAGGCTGTTTATTCGAGATGTTTCTTGTTTCTTAAGGTAGGATTGTATTGCTATAAACTTCCCTCTTAGAACTGCT
>NC_041221.1:41859412-41896481 GCF_002837175.3 Physeter macrocephalus | reverse complement strand
TCTTCTTCTGGGACCCCTATAATTCGAATGTTGGTGTGTTTAATGTTGTCCCAGAGGTCTCTGAGACTGTCCTCAGTTCTTTTCATTCTTTTTTCTTTATTATGCTCTGCAGTAGTTACTTCCACTATTTTATCTTCCAGGTCACTTATCCGTTCTTCTGCCTCAGTTATTCTGCTATTGATACCTTCTAGAGTATTTTTAATTTCATTTGTTGTGTTGTTCATCGTTGTTTGTTTCCTCTTTAGTTCTTCTAGGTCCTTGTTAAATGTTTCTTGCATTTTCTCTATTCTATTTCCAGATTTCGGATCATCTTTACTATCATTATTCTGAATTTTTTTTCAGGTAGATGGCCTATTTCCTCTTCATTTGTTAGGTCTGGTGGGTTTTTATCTTGCGCCTTCATGTGCTGTGTGTTTTTCTGTCTTCTCATTTTGCTTATCGAGGGTATTACATTTAGTGAAATCAGTCAGAAAGAGAAAAACAAATACTGTATGTTTTCACTTATACATGGAATCTGTGCCTGGAAGTCTTTTAAGAACAGTTCTCCATCTTAAGTTCAATCCATTTCATTGCAACTAGTATTTGAACATCCTTCTGGTAGTCCAAAGCAATTGAATAAGACCACTCAGGGAGGACACATCCAAGGTCTGTTCTGAAGGAAGGTTTAATTCCAAGTTTCACAAAATAGATAAGCTGAGGCGGCTGGTCCCACACCGCCACTGGAATAGGCTCGGGCGATGGAACAATCCTGGGCTTTCAAGAGCCCAGCTGGAGCGCTCCTCAGGGAACCTCTCCCCTTGTGCTGTGGTACAGGACTCTGTTTCCTGGGTCCCTCCCCTTCCCTTGGGTATGATCTCGCAAAGGAAGTCTGAGGAGCGTTCTTGAGGGTCTTGCTGTTTATCACCCTCCTAGTGTTGGAGGGTCTTCTGCAGAGGTGGGGGGTGGCTGTGTCTCACTGTGAGGACAAAGACAATGGCAGCAGAAGTTCTGGGAAGTACTCCTTGGTGTGAGCCCTCCCAGACTCTGCCATTAGCCCCACCAAAGAGCCTGTAGCCAATGGCATGTTTTTACTAATAAAGTTAAATGTTTTATATTATTTTAGGGATCCAGTGTAGAAACTATATTGAAGAATGGGTTGAATAATATTCATACCCACAGCAGTTTATTATGGCTCAATAAATGTAACATCTAATTCTATGTGATACTGTATTTAAAGGATTTAAAAATTCATTAAATATTTTCAATAAAAAAGTAAAGTATGTAAACCATCACTAACTAGTTGATTGGTGCTTAACAAAGAACTATGCTAGTAATTATAGTTAAAATATATTAAAGACAGACATTATTTTAGAGAATATTCAGAAAGAATTATAGTAGAAAGGAACTTATAGCTCTCATTTTTGCCAATTTATCCCAAATTGGGTAAAATATCTCCTCAGCAGCAGGACTATAATTTCAATTGTCACAACCAGATAAAAAACAATTAAATCTAATCATTCACATGTGTGACTTGATCCATTTCCACTGGATTTCAGGAATGAGCTAATATGAACTGTAATGCTTTTTACATCAAAGTTTCAAGCTTTTTGATACTATACATTTTGAAAGTAGCAAGAGTTAAATCATAGTAGAAAATCATTCAAAGTTGTCAGTGCATATGAGTTTCCAAAACTTTACTAGGACATGCTCACATTTTTCATTAATTTCAGGTCAAGATCTATCTGCAATCAGTAAATAAAGGTTTACAGAAATGTAGTTCCATTGCCAAATGCCTTAGCTTCAAATGTGATTTTCTCCCAAAGTGATTTCTTTTAGATAGAACACAATTTCTTTCTGATCCTGAGCATATGGGCCTATGCTAATATGAAATGGTGTCTTAAGAAAAGTTATTTATTTATTTTTTTTGCAGGGAGCAGTCATCCTTTGACCTCTTTTCAATATGTGACATAGAGCTGATTGTGCAACAACCATTAGCCTCATCCGAAATCCCTAGTTGGAGGTCAGGGCTCAGGTCAGGGACCATAACTCTTGGGTGTCAGAGCTAAACTTAATTAATAACTTTTAAAAATACATGGTTGATATTTTATTCCCCTTAAGATGTATGAAAATGGCCTGCAGGATTTAATCCTGAAAAACGTTCAAAACAAGAATGGTTTAGTTGTTTGATATGCCCCATGACCTCTTTCTGAAATCACCAGCACTGCCCAGTGTGTTTGGCTTTTTCCCAGCCTGCTGTGCTGTCCAGTTATTGTTGTTGTTCTGCTTTTTTTGTTGAGGCGCAGATTCCTTCTGTGCACATTTCTGGCCCTCAAGGCACCCTCTGGTAAGCCATCGTCTTTTGAAGACAGGCCCTCCCCTGCCACGCTGCTGCAGAATGGAGGAAGGCCACAGGGGTAGACAGTCACAAAGAGAAGGGCTGGGGCTCACAATTATGAAGAATAATGGTGGTTTCTATGGTACCAATGAGCAGGGGGGGGAACTCTTCTTGTGAGCTGGTGCTGAAATGTTTAGCAATCATTTTCCGATGAGAATTGGCAGTTGCCTGCCAGGACAGGATGTTCTGTCAGCACAGGTGTCAAGGGAACGAGAGAGGATTCTGAAGAAAGTAATTGGCAAATCAGATAGGGCTGGGGAAAAAGAAAGGCACTGGGGAGGGTGAGAGGAAGAGGGCAAGGTGCTATCCAGCTTTAAAAGTAATTTTTAACCAACATTACTTAAGAGGCTTTTAGAAAGCAGATCCCCCGTTCCCAGAGGCATCTGCCGACTGACAGTACAACAGGAAAAGAGACTACTTCCAAAAAGGCTTTAAAAAAATACTTTTAGAGGCTGTTCAAAAGACATACAATCACATTCTGCATAAACCTGTTTCAGCAGCAGTTTACTGCTCAGGCTGGGCTTCTTCCACTTAACATTCTGCTGTTTTCCAATACGTCCACCGCACCACCCACTCTCCAGAGCCCTTCACCCAACAGAGGTGCTTAGCAGCACCTCTGTTTTCCGGCTGAGCTCCATACAGGATGGA
Organism: Physeter macrocephalus; assembly: GCF_002837175.3. Taxonomy (NCBI): domain Eukaryota; kingdom Metazoa; phylum Chordata; class Mammalia; order Artiodactyla; family Physeteridae; genus Physeter; species Physeter macrocephalus. Next base: position 41,893,459 of record NC_041221.1, on the reverse strand, counting down.
GACGCCAACATCTAGTGTGTGGCCTGGAGATGTAGTTTTCATTTTAGCCCTTTCATCCTTGCTGTAAACTGTACACTGCTTCACCTCTGAACGTCTGAGACTTGTATTGCTTGAGAGGCTTTCCAGTGGGTATATTGTAGCCTTCCTTCTGTGCTTTCATTGTTTGGGTTCTAATGTTCTTTCCCATCATCATCCAGCCAGTGAAGTAGCTTGCATCTGTGCTTTCAGATTTGAGAAAAATGCATTCAAAGAGTCCCCTACCTGTCCTTTTTGAGAACTTGCCTGGAGATGTAAAGTCCTCAGTGAAGGAAACAGGGGTTATATTTATCATTGTATCTGCTGTCATTAGCATATAGTAGGCAAGCCTTCAATACTTGCTGAAAATAAGAATGAATAAACGAATGAGTGAATATGAATGAATGATGGCTATCAGAACAGGAGATGGGAATAGCAAAGGGAGGTGTTCAGGGGCACGTAGTTGGCCTAGAAAAATAAGCTGGTAGCCTTGATTTTTAGAATTGTAACTCATTCCCCCCATTTTTTATATGCAAATTTTTTCTGGGGGGCACTGTTTTTCCTGAGAACAGAATTTTGGGGCAGCAAAGAGAGAAAGAAGGAGAACTGATTACAAGAAAGTGTTATCAAGTCGGCCACCACTTCATGGGATCATCCTAGAAATCCTATGAAATGCATCTCAGGACCATCTCTCCTGGGGAAGAAAGGGAGAAACACTTATCCATAGGCTCCAAGCCTTGATTTGTCAAAGATTCACCTCCTGAAACAAATCGCCTGCACTTCTGGGTTGTATAGGGGTTAGCATGGAACAGGTTCCTGTAGTGTCTCACTTTGTGGTATCAACAGAGAAGCCCCAGGGCAGAAAGCAAGGTGTGCACTTGCAAAAAGTGGGTCAGAATATGCGTACAACTGGTTGTCATGGCAGTGGCTGGAATGAGACACAAGGGAAGTTAGGAGATCTGAAATGGTGTATGAGTGGTATCCGATGCAGTCCCCAGATACTAATATAACACATGCAGCCACTCACTGTTTTTAGAAAAAAAAGGTAAAACGCCTTAAATCTAAATTAATAATTTGGAAACTATTCGAATAAGTATTATGTTTAATAATGTAAATCCAGTGTATCGTTAGTAAAACCATATTATAGAGTTAGAGAAATAGAGAATTAGACGCAGCTGGATCTGCGTCTGTGTGTCTTATTTTTGATGAATATATTGTTTTTAGGAGACTTTAAAACTGGAAACCTGCCAGGAGACACCTGCTGGTCTGACGTTTTCTCTGCTCATGTTAGGGGAAGGACTGTGCAAAGGAATCAGCCTGGGCTTGGTGCAGAGCTACCTAGACTAGATTTCTGGGAAATCTAATGCCAGCTACAAAAGTGCCCCAACTGAGGAATTTAGGGATGAACCAGAGTCTCAGAGCAAAAGCGTGTCAGTTACAATTCTACCAATATGAGTGGTATATGTACACATTAGTTTTCCACGGCCTACCATAGGGGACCTCAAACTTTTTGCTTTCATGTTAATCAAAATAGTATTGAAAAAAATCTACCTATTTCTTCCACTTTGTTAGCAGTTAAAAATATTTCACTATAAGTTAAAGTTGTTGAAAATAATGTAATTTCTGGCCAATTGTAAATATTAACAGTAAAACAAACTATCAAATCACAGTAAAAATTTTCCAGTGGAATCTTAATACAATAGCAGTTCAACAGCTACAATGCCTCATCTAAAAATATGTGCACGAGATCATTTTAACAGTCTGAAATTTTATACCATTCCTTCTGTTATGAGCTCCTTTCCATTCAACTTCTCCCACATATTTTAATCTAATGTAATTTTTATGCTTGAATGTCTTATATTGATCACATACACTTTGCAAAAATTATGTATATGAATTGAAATTTGAAATAATCTGCAAGTCTCTAAGGAATACTAATTTTATTCTGACTAGACTTTACTATTATTCTTATGACACAAAGCAACTTACACTGCAAATTTTTATAGTTATATAATTATATTTATAAACATAAAAGTAAACTTTATATGATAAAGCTTAATTCTCATAGATCTAGCCCTATGGGACTGCAAGCATAAACCCTGCTGGCCTCAATGCCAGGCCATCCAGAGGTGTCCCCTGGATGGCAGCCAGAAAGCCGGGCTCCAGGTGAGGGTATAAGGCCCTGTCTGGGAGATACTGCCAGCTGTAAAGAGGCGGAGGTCAAGTGCCTAGAGATGATGGCAGGCACTGGCCTTTGTTCCCTGAGAGCAGGGCCCTGGGCCCCCAGTTCTGGGCCAAATCTGAAGCCTGCCCCTCAGCCCAAGTTCCAAGACAAACGAATGGGCCTCTTTCTTGGAACGGGTAGGGGGTTTCCCTGTGCTGTCCCCGCAGTGCCCAGCGTGGCAGCCTGCCAAGAACTGTCCCCGAGATCCAGGAACGTAAGCCCCCGTCACCAGAGACGGGCAATTAAGAGGTGTCCTTGGGCGGTAGCCTTGAAGCCCGGGCACCAGGCGTGCGTGAAAGCTCCCACCCGGAGATAGGCGCGAGGAAGGGGGGGAGGGGGCGCGAGGAAGGGGGGAGGGGCACGAGGAACAGGGGAGGGGGCGCGAGGAACGGGGGGAGGGGGGCGCGAGCGTGAAGGCGGGAAGATGGCGCCACGGGTGGGGCGCGGGCTGAGAGAGCTTAGAGGTGGAGCCTGCCAGCCTCCCTCTCAGGAGCTCCACAGCTGCCCCCAACGTATGTGTCAAATCAGAGGCCTGCCCTTCAGGCAGAAGCTAAGCCGCAAGTCAAGCAAGTGAAGGGCTTCCACACGGATGCTGGCGCCCCTCGTCTCCGCCCGCGCTGGGCCTGCGGCAGGTGAGTCCTGCCGCTGCGAGCCCCGTAAGAGCCGATTCTCTGATCCGTCAGGTGCGGGCGGTGGGGTTCAAACCCTTCGCTCCTCAGGGAGAAGCTGCGGTTTTGAGTGCCCTTCCGATTTGCCGCACCAGGGGGGCTGCGGTGTAGGGCGGGATGTGCCCTGACGTCTCCTACCTGTTTGCATGCGGGTCTTCTCTGGTAGGAGCTGCTCAGCCAGGTTTTGGGTTTTTCTCAGAGGAAGTAGTTCCGTCTGTGGTGGTAGGTTCCCTGTGTTCGTGGGAGGAGTGCGGTCGGACCGTCTGACGTCGCCATTTTGAACCAGAACCTTCTCATTCCCCTGATTGAGGTGTTTTGGGTGGTGGAGCTGGTGTTGTGTGTCTGTTGTGTACGTGCATGTGTACCTTCTCATGCCAGCGCCATGTGTTTCTGAGGCCAGAGTTGTGGTCTCTTGCTTTTTTCCTCCACTCGTTGCCACATGGGCAAGGGCAGCTGGCCGTCAGGTTAGAATAAGATCCCCAAGACAACGATGTGCTGAACAGAATTCATATCTACAATTTTTACTTCATTTTGGCTGCAGTTAGTTCACACCTTTGCAAACCCAAATGAGGAGCCCAGCTCGGGTTGCAGATTTTCTGGGGAACGGTGCTGAAGAGGCTTTGAGGAAATTCTGAATTTAAGCCACATTTGGCACATTCACTGTGTCAGCCAAAACCCGTTTCAGTGAGTAGAATTATGGGCATGTTGCCCTCAGTGGCACATTACGTTGGTGACATAAAAAATGTGCATCATTTCAATTAGTGAAATTAAAAAAAAAAAACAAAAAAACAAAACTTGTAGCATGTTAAAAATACCCAGGACCCTCAAATTGATTGACTATTTGGAATAAGTCACGATAACAATAACAGCAGCAACAGAAACACCTACTATTTTGGGGGTGCTTCCTACATGCTTAGCATTATCTTAGTTACTCCTCACAACACCCTTCTGAAGTTGGAACTACCATTATCCTCATTTATAGGAGAAAAATGCCCTGAGAGAAACATCCAACAGGGTCATCTGCCCAGCTGGGAAGTATTTGTACCTACACAGTCAACCTGGGACTCCCTTTGTCATGCAAAGTAGGACAGTTTAAGAGCTCAATGCCCCCTTTCCTCAAAATTTCACATGTAACTCATCTCCTACTTAAATTTGAAGCTTTTATGGTCATGGCTCCTTAATTCTGCCCCTAAATTGCTTGGCAAAAAAAAAGACGTTTTTATCATAGTTAAACAATTGCAGAGGTGAGTGAACTCACTGTGGCAAGGTCAGTTCTAAGGGAACACAAATAAGATGAGGAAAAAAATGTAAGATTTTAGACTTTATTACAGGATGTTTCAGAACATCCTGTTGTGTGGCATACAGCACATCCACATAAACGCATTTGTAAGAAAGCAACCCCAGAACCTCACTTTTGCCTTAAATTACCCAAATAGCAGGGGCAGCACTCTGTTGAGCTTTCATTTTTACATTTTGTAATTATTTCTCATACCGTTTTGACTTGGATTTAGATAAACATCTGCATTTCAGCTTAGTTGCCTTTCAAATAAAACCTAAAAGAAAAAAAAACATTCTTAAAGAAAGATTTGGGATATTTTTAGTAAGGCAGAGAAAAGAAAATTGTTTGTGATGCTATTTTTAAACACCAGTTTTTAAAGATTTCTTAAAGCTCCAGTGGTTAGGACAGTGCTAAAGGCAAAAATGTTGCTTAAGAAAACACTTCAGAAAATGCTAGAAAAGTTAAAGCCCAGACCAAGTCCCTTGAGAGCAAGGAGAGTGCTCACATGGCATGATGTCCTTTGAATCTCTTAAGGTTATTTTCTAAATGAGACTATGAGAACAAAATGAAATTATATTTCCCTTCCAGCTAGTTAATCCTCAATTCCCTAGATGAAAAAAATGTTTTCTTTTTGGACAGTGATGTATTTCTAGTCAGTAAATTCCCCAAACAAATACACCAAAAACCCACTTCATGCACAGAGTAAAATAAAAGATAGGAACAGAGGTCATTAAAATGGTTTAGTGTCACTCTAGTTGCCATTTTGCAGGTACCCCTCGCTTGATGGAATAGGGGGGTTTTGGTCTTATTATCTATTACCTCTAAAGCTGTGGTTTATGAAACTGAATTCCATTGAATCCCTCACCTATGTAACACTTAGATTTTCACTTAGAGTAATACTGATTCTCGGGCTAAATTGTAGTAGACAGGGTTTGTTAACTATCCAATGTCCATTTCTCATCTTCTTTCTTCCTGATAGAATCCCAGTTTTGTCTAGGTATCTTTCCTCCCTCAAACACATACACACACACACCCTCACACATACACACAAATAAAATCAAGGGAAGCTGATCCCAAGAATAGATCTTTAGTTTAAAAAAGCCAATTAGCACATGGGATTTCCCAGCAATTAATAATGTATTGAGTGGTCATATGTCCTGAACTGGCTCAGTCTGACTGAAGGATACTACCCTTAATCCTTGATTGTGAGAGAGGTTTTTCTCTCTCTTCTGCTAGACAAAAATAAGGAAGGATGTAGTCCCAGTTGCCACTGGCAATCATCTTAAAGTTTGAGGGAAATCATTGGTTGAATGTCATTGATGCTGAAGATGGCAGGAGGGATAAACAGAAAGATCTAGAGTCTTTGATCATTCCAGTCATCTATGGATCACTTGGAACCTGTGTTTCTATGGAATGTCTCTTTTGTAAAATATAATTGTATTTATTTCTTTCCAGTTTGAAATGGGATTTTTTTCTCACCCATAGCCCAAAGCATCCTAATACACAAGCTGAAAATACTTGGTGAGAAACAGTAAGAAGTAATCAGATTTTTAGGATGCTGAACATGAATTACTATAGTTTACTTTTGATTGCCTTTCCTCTGTTAGTAGGCATACTTATTGGCTTCCCCTTTACCCCCAATAGCTTAAGCACTCCGGAAAATCCTTTAATTCTCTACTTATCATTCTAAAGTTGGGGATGTGAAGTGTGGGAGAGGCTGCACCTACAATGTTTAGGTTACTTGCATTAATGCAAGATGTTACTGATTGAAAGTGTTAACCAAAGGAATGGTGTAGAGGCAGAGAAGCAATGTTGGGACTCACTTTCCTAACTTTTCTGAACCCATAATTCTACTCCCTTTCCTTGGAAGTTACAATTTCCCATAGAGGTGAGATATAAGAGACAAATTGTCAAGAATGTACCGTGGTACCTATTCTGCTCTAGGAAATCCACTTATGTAAAACAAACTAACTTCTATTGATTGGTAAGTTTAAAATTCTCCATGTACCTTTGACATCAGGCTGATGGATATCACACTAAATAGAGGAAGAACATCATCCAAACCTCTCCCACTTCATCTCAAACCTTACAAAACATTTTGCATGCTCAGAGAGAGCTGGGCTGAACTGCATATTTCATTGCCAAATAATATTCATGAAGATCCCATTCCATGCATTGACTGCCACTTAAGGAATGAAACAGGACTACATAATCAGTTGAATTTAATTCAATCTGTTTTGTGCAGTCGTGTTCAAGGTTATAACAAGGTATGTAGAATCTGGTATTAGACTTCCTATAGAACCTCAAGAAACATGTCCAGGGTAGGAATTGAGGGGAAAAATGATTTTGCTCATAAAACATGTACATAAGATTGTTTTGTAGATTCCATTTGATGTACTATTATGGGTGGATAATAAGCCAAAAGATAACCAAGGTTTATCATGCTAGCCTACACACCAAAGAGAGAAAATATACACAGCTCTAGTTTTCAACCTGAACATATTAATAAAAGCTCTAAACAATTCTATGCCTTGGGGTGGAGTGACCAAAGAAATTGCAACTTTTAGATAAGAAAACATCCCAAATAAAAAATTCAAGTATGGTATTAAGAGACCCGTCAGTGATGCGGTCTGTAACCCTATTTCAGACATTTGGCCGCAGGCACCAAGGTCATCCTGGGGACATCACCCTTCTGTTGGGTATACCCCTTTGTTCTGGGCTGTCTAGGAGGCTGGCACTGACCTTTCTTGCTTGTTAAGTGTATTCCTGCAATATGTTCAAAAGAAATCAGGTTACAAGAAACAAAAACTAACATTCAACATGAATAATGTAAAAGCATATAAAAGTAGTCCAGAATTTTATAATGAATACTCTCCATTTCTTCTTTCAACAAACATCATTTGTCAAAAACAGTGCTAGGCCTTAGTGATAAATGTAAGACCCAGAGGCCTTGTTCTCTAGGTGCTTACAGTGTGATAGGTGAGACCTGAACAATCTTGTAGATACTTTTGAAACAACTTGTTTACAGTTGCACTGAGGCTAAGTAAAGGCTATTATAAGATCATGCAGTGAAAAATCTACGCTGAGTCCAGGACAGGTGAGTGGAAGTCAGGGAAAGTTTCCTAGACAAACAGATTCTTGCCCTTTTCCTTGAAGATCCAGTGCCCCCACTCAATGAAATGAGTGGGGGCACTGGAGGTAAGCAACCTGGACAGCTGTTCTGGTGTACACCAGCTGAATATTAATATTGGTACTGAGCTTGGGTGTCAACACATTAAAGTCTAGATTTAGCAATGGCAGACCTTAATCTATTTCATGAATGAAAGACTCAATCCTGACAGAATATCTATCTATTCATTGAATAAGTTTCTAAAATAGCGGTTTCTAGCAGTTCTATTTAATACAGGCATACTTCCTTTTATTGCACCTCACTTTATTATACTTCCCAGTTACTGTTTTTGGCAAATTGAAGGTTTGTGGCAACCATGCATTGGGCAAGTCTGTTGGTGCATTTTTCCAACAGCATTTGCTCACTTTGTGTCTCTTTGTCACATTTTGGTAATTCTCGCAATATTTCCAACCCTTCGCCAGCAAAAAGATTACTACTTATTGAAGGCTCGGGTGATGGTTAGCATTTTTTAGCAATAAAGTATTTTTAAATTAAGATACGTACATTTTTAAAGACATAATACTATCTCACACTTAATAGAGTACAGTATAGTGAAAGCATACTTTTTATGTGAACTGGGAAACCAGAAAATTCATGTGGCTTGCTTTATTGCAGTTGTCTGGAACCAAACCTACGATATCCGAGGTATGCCTGTATTAAATACATATTGTAACCAACTGGATGTCATGGTGTTATCTGTGGCACCCAACACAATGTCTTATACTTAAGTGTTAATTAAATGGTTATTGAATTAAATTGAAATGCCATCACCTAAATCTTAAATTTCTTGTGTAAAATGATTTCTTGCTGAAAAGTATTTCTACTTTATATTGTACCACAAACTCATTGGGGGAATTGTAGGGATTAGTGAAAGAAACAACATGAAAGTATTCTGAGGCATGCTATTAAAAATAAAACTGTACTAAGCTTTTGGTAGTGAAGAGGGATGTGGTGGTTCTTTCTAAACTGGGGCAGGAGGTCAAAAACCAAATTCTAAAATGAATAGAGACCCTATAAATCATAACATACTGAAACGAAAGGCTAATTTCCATGTTCACATAAGATGCAGGTATGGGGAGAAGACAAATATAATCAACTCTGAATGTCCTATTCATTTATACAAAGCTGGCACTATTGATTGGCCTGTTATTACTAGAGCAAGCATTCCTTTACTTTGCTGTCTTCCTTCACTTTGTTTTCAAGTTCTGGCTTCATGCTTAGGAAGTCCATTACTATTCCAAGATTATAAATATATATTCACCTAATTGTCAGTAAAGTTACAGTTTTATTTTGTACTCTTAATCTTTAGTTCTTATGGGATTTATCTTGTATAGAATATGAGGAAAGAATCTAACTATTTCCCTCAAAGTGCTAGTGTATGTTGTCTTATCACCCAGTGTCTCTCCAGCACTGGGCACAGGAGGGTCTCAATAAATATTATAGAATGAATAAATTAGTGAATGCTGAGTCTGAACCTTCCAAAAACTCTTGCCAGGTTTCCCTTGGGATCAACAGTAAGTGATTGTAAGACTGACTCAAATTAAAGTGAAAAGCCTGGCCTAAAGCTAAAAGGCTTTTGTGAGGCTGATATCTGCTGCTTTGGGCTATAATTAATTGATCTAACTTGTTGTGGGAATATACTGATGAATTCATTGAGGCATGAAAGGGAAAGATGTAAATTATATTTTTTGAGTCCTGAGAAAAATGTACACGTTATATATATTGAATATATATGTATGTGGATATATATATATGTGTGTGTGTGTGGGTGTGTGTGTATATATATATAAATCTCTACACCTTTGACATTATTTTTGGATTTGAGATACAAACATTTGAATCTATCCATCTATCTACCATCTATTTGGGTATATATACATACATATATATTAAGCATAAGAGGCACTAGAATTTAATATTTAAGAGTATGGGCTATCAAGACTGCCAGGATTTAATTTTAGCTCTGACAAGTACTAGCTGTATGACACTGGGCAAGTTGCCTAAGTGCTCTGTCTCCCAGTTTTGTCTTTAAAATTGGAAGATTGACAGTATTTACTTCAGAACATTGTTGTGAACATTAAATTCATGTAACCATTTAGAATAGAGCCTGCAGTATTGTAAGTGCTAAGTGTTAGCTTTTATTATTATTTTACCCATTTTTCCCAATAATCTTTCTTATTTTTTCTCAAGTAACAGATTCAAAATATTTTAAAAAGAACATTTAGGATTATTTGAATGAGAGGTTAAAAAAAAAAAAGTCACTTAGCCAAAAAAGCAACTGCTTTATCATAGAAAATATACAGTAGCACACATGGATACTAAAATTGTAAAAGAAAAAAAAATTCAGAAGGAACAATGTTTAGTTTAGGTTTGAATTCTGAAAAATAAAATATGTAAATTAAAGGTGTAAACTCAGAGGTAACATCCTGTTTCCAAACACAAATTAAGAATTAAAAAATCAAAATGGCAGACTTCTGCTAATCTGTTTAGGAAGGCATAAATTGTTAATCAGGCTCAAGGCAACATTGTTTAATACCAAGTTTAATAAAAATCTGCCTGGAGGAAGAAGAGGTCTGGTGGCCAATTTTGAAAGCTGAGTAGCTCTGTTTACATGCCTAGTCCCTCTAGCTCTCAGGACACCATTGATAGCGTTTCCTTTCAAACTGACTCCTTTTAAAGGAGTCAGAATTATTAAAAACTATAGCACAGGATAGAAAAGTTATATTTTTTCACTGGTGTGAATAAACTTGAAAAGGAAATAAATTGGAGAAATATTTATTTAAGAGAATCTTTTGCAGCTTGTATAAGAAGAATTTCACAGTAAGCATTTATTGAGCCTTCACTATATGCTTACATTTGCTAGTGATGCCTTCATCGTAAAACTGTGATCTTGAGATGGAAGAAGTGATATTTTAAAACCATTTTCTCCTTTCTTCCCAACCTGTATTTATTCATTCCACAAGGCATCTTATATTTGTATCATGTGGGCTCTCGCTGTATAGGGAATCAAGAAAATTTCCTAAAGTCTTGGCATTGTTTTTAGGAGCACTTGTCAATCAGGTGAAAACTAAATTGGAAAGTATTTGACAAGTGCAGTATCTTCTGAGGAGTCGGAGCCTTGTGGCTGCTTCTTTGGATTGTTGAGCCCAAATTTCACTTGCTTTAAAGTCTTTCTTGATAACATCATGGATATTATTGCCTATTTCTTAATTACAAAGCAGGGCAGGTTTGGCTCTTGTTTTCGTGATTGGTTTCTCTAAACAGCCATGATTATCATATGGAGAAAGAAGAAAAAATAAGCAATTTAAAAATCTATTTTAATTTAGTGACAAATTGGGAAGCAGACATATGCTCTATTAGTGTTCAGAACATCCAGGGTGCAAAGCAAACTTCTTGTTCTTTGGTGCACAATTAACCCAGCATAGGGTTTCAATAATTTCTCCCCTCTCTGTCCACTATATAAAAATCTTTCATTACCTCACATTAAACTCAGTTGCTTGAGAGCATTTTACTCTTATGTAGCTTTCAACTTCATATTTTAAGTAAAGTACCTGTCCTATTAAGCATTCTGTTTGGTGAAAAAGTGGTTATTCACACGATTACTAGATATCTAGCAGTGTCCTTCCCTCTATTGGGTCATCTCTTAAACTTAATTGCATTGTTTTTTTAGAACACAAAGTACACACACGTTTAAATTCAAGGGGGGAAAGTTAAAACATAAACCATGGTGCTATTTGTAAAGATATTTTGGAATGTGGCATCTGAGAATTAAAAGCACATTGAGGAAGAAAGGGAAGTATCGTGACAAAATTTTAAAATATGGGACATGTATTTGGCATGCCTGCATTTATTTCAAAGGCAGTTTACCTGCAGGTAAATACATGTTCCTTGAATGCAAAAATTATTGCAGAGCTGGTACTTTCTGGATCTGGAGGTTTGGGACCACTTCTTCTTGATGACAGTTACCAGTAAATGACCCCTTCATTCTGCTGTCTTAATTAGGACCTGCCCCAAACATCTCTCTTTTGATAAAAAGGGATATGAGTCAGAAAGAGAGTAAAACCGTGGCACTGATCTTTATCACAAGGCCTTCCTCATAGAATTTAATTCTTTATGAAACACTGACAAAATCCCAACTAGATACTTTTGTACAAGTAATTTACTAGCGAATAATTGCTGGAAGATATAGTAGCTCTACTTGATTCAAATTAGGATCAGCAGTAATATACCAGTCTTGGTGAATTTTATCATTTTACATTGCTGATTACTTAGTCTGACCACACGGTTTTGATCAGTGTTAAATCGGAACCTGTTGCTAAGAAGAGATTAGAATATTTTAGTTGAATGTGAAATTGAGCAGTGCCAAACATTTTATAAAATGGATGATAGTAGATTAATAAAACTCTTTTTTTAATCCTGCAAAGGCAGTTTAAGCTTTGCAGCTCAAAATATGATAAGCTCATTTTCATGACTGAAATCTGTACTATAAGCTAGAAGGCAATTGCTTTTTGATGTAACAATGCATACCTTAAAATACAAATTGACACCTTAGAAAATTTGTGCTTGTTCACAGCTATATGTAGTTCACTTTTCGGAAAAAAAGATACCCCTTTAATAATGTGTACAGTTAAATTGAGCTGGGTTTTTAAAAGAATTTGATATAAATTTAAAAGTTCTTGCTTTCTACTGAATAATCCACTATGTAATCAAGTAGGCGAATTCATTGCTGATGACACATTCTGGCCATGATCTTGGCAAAGCACAATTTTGGAGGACCTATTAATATAGTCAAAGGTTGTATTAGTATTCCAAATGTTATTATTAATCTCTATAAAGCTTAATTAAGGGATCAAAAGATAACTTTTGAACGACTTTATATTTTGCGCCATCTATTTGGCTTATCATTGTAATTCCCCTTTAGTTTTTATTCATCCAAACAAGTAAAAGACTAAGTCAGTCATTTTAAAACATTATGTTATTCATTATCTAACCCAGTGGTCCTCAGACTTTTGGATTTCATGGAACATTAACAGTTTTTTTTCTTTTTTTTTACTTGGTAAAGACATGATTGAGAACAAACACTGAACTGTGGTGGGAATGAAATAACAAAACTGTGGTCATAAAAGAAGAAAATAACTATTTTTACCCACCAAAAAAGGAAGGAAATAAATACAGTCTTATTCAACTCTACCTACAGTCCCCAGAGCTATGCATATAGTGAGTTTGTCAATGCACTAAGAAAGGACTGAGGCCCTCAGGGGGTGCAGTGAAGTTGCGAAGCCCCCTGTCAATGAAATAAATAGTTGTCATGTTTAGCTACCTTCCTGAAGTATCCCCTCCAACTTGAGGCCCTCTCTGAAGGCAAGAGAAGATAATTTATTCTCTTATAAAAAGTACCATTATTATGCTCATAAAAATGGCCCACACAATCCTTTTTACTACAATTATAAACTCTAATCCATGCTTCCAAGTGGTTTTTAAAAAAATGAATAACCTACAGACATTTTCCTCAGCCTTAAAAATCATTTATCTATGATTTACTTCAGTATCCTGTGCTTTTTTTTTTGCGGTACGCGGGCCTCTCACTGTCGCGGCCTCTCCCATTGCGGAGCACAGGCTCCGGACGCACAGGCTCAGCGGCCATGGCTCACGCCTCTCACTGTTGCGGCCTCTCCCGTTGCGGAGCACAGGCTCCGGACGCGCAGGCTCAGCGGCCATGGCTCACGGGCCTAGCCGCTCCGCTGCATGTGGGCTCTTCCCGGACCGGGGCATGAACCTGTGTCCCCTGAATCGGCAGGCGGACTCACAACCACTGTGCCACCAGGGAAGCCCTAACAGTTATTTTTTTAAACGGGGGAGGGTTGACATTGGGTTGCTTGCAGATTTTAATTTTGTCAAGGGAAAAAAACAATGTAATTTATCCATACACTTTCATGAAAAAACTGCCATTGTAACTCCAAAGAAGTGGGAAGGTCACTGAGTCCTTAAATTGAATAAATTGAGAGTTATGAAAAACATAATAAATAGGTTGTCACCATGTTTCATATCTGATCACTGACTAATAAACTTTTTTGGGCAAAGATGCACACTTGACTTTGGATAGCCTGAGGAATTACTGATTTAGATAAAGTTCACTCAAAATTACCATCAAGCCATTACAAATAAAACAAAAACCTACATTTTTATCATGTGCCCCAAGTAGTGGTCAAAATTTTGAAGGAAAATTTTAGTTCTTCTTTGCAGTAGGAGCTTTACAAAAGGGTACGAACACATAAAATTCCTAAGGATGTCTAAATCCTTCTTTTCTCCGTAAGTTTCCATGCCTGCTCCTTCATAGCATATTTGTAAATAACAATATTATACATTTAAATTTCCTCTTTCAATTTTTAATGCCAGAATTGAGTGGGGATGATAAAAAGTCATAATACTCCAAACTAGAGGTCAGGTTACAGAAGAGATAAAGAACAAAATGAATTTAGTTTATCCATGGACAAGTCACTTCATGTCTCTGGTCATCAGGTATCTCAAATGTAAATGAGGGGTGTTGGGTAAAGTCATCTCTAAGCTCCTTTCTGTGTCTCACATTCTGATTATATTTCTAATTGTCAAACTGTCCATGAAGGCTGGATTAACTACATGACTTTTTGAATGGTGGTAATAGAAAGAATAGAGTTTAAAGAAAATGGCTTATCACTGTCAACCATATATAATATTATTGTATTGTTAAGAGGATGTCTTTCTTCCTTTCTCCTTCCTGCTTCCCCCCCCATCCCTTTTCTTGTAAAATTCTAATTGGTAAAGACATGATTCAGAACAAACACTGAACTGTGGTAGTAATGAAATAACAAAACTGTGGTCATAAAAGAAGAAAATAACTATTTTTACCCACCAAAAAAGGAAGGAAATAAATACAGTCTTATTCAACTCTACCTACAGTCCCCAGAGCTATGCATATAGTGAGTTTGTCAATGCACTAAGAAAGGACTGAGGCCCTCAGGGGGTGCAGTGAGGTTGCAAAGCCCCCTGTCAATGAAATAAATAGTTGTCATGTTTAGCTACTTTCCTGAAGTATCCCCTCCAACTTGAGGCCCTCTCTGAAGGCAGGAGAAGATAATTTATTCTCTTATAAAGAGTACCATTATTATGCTCATAAAAATGGCCCACACAATCCTTTTTACTACAATTATAAACTCTAATCCATGCTTCCAAGTGGTTTTTAAAAAATGAATAACCTACAGACATTTTCCTCAGCCTTAAAAATCTGCTTTGCTCTGCTCAGAATAATCAAATCATTCCCGTGCTCTCTGCTGCTTTGTATTTCTCAGAGAGTCACACTTTTACTTCTAAGATACCACAAGTGTTTGTTAACAGCACATTCATTAAGTGCTTGGCTCAAACAAATTTCCTAGCAATTCAAACCAAAAAAGGGCTTAAAAGGATACAAGTATAACATTTTCCTTTTGACTTACTGTGTAATTATTAACATACAGAATGCATGTAAAATACTTAGAACAGTGTGTGACATGTAGAAAAGCTCAGTAAAGGTTTATTATCATTTACTTTATAATTATCATCGTCATTATTTGGATGTATAAAAATTCTGAGCTTACTAGTATTTTTTTAATCTTGGCTGAATATATTTATATATATGTATATATTCACATACACATTTTAAAATATATGTGCCATATTTGTTATCAGTCATGTATGGGGTAGGGGTGTGCTGTTCTGCTAGTTCAGTCTTTCTTCACGCTATACCACATATAGAATCCAAATGAATGACTTATATTTGGTCTTTATCACTTTTGTGTACTTTGGGTTGCAGGTGTCACAAGGACACACAGTATATCTATTTAGCTCACAGGACAGTAAAGATAATAGAAGGAAAGGAGTCGATATTCTTCAAAGCACTAAGAAAACCTTTCTTTGATTTTGCTAGGATTTCAGACCACTTTTTAAAAATGTACTCCTCTGCTTATTTTATGATCTATGCAGGATCATTTCCTTTAGATGGTGATTTTTTAAAGGATAACTTTCAAATTTGCATTCCATGGTAGAGAAGCATAGTATTTATAAACATGTTAATGATGTAATCATGTTTATAAATTTGTATTTAATAGTAGCAATATTTATAAAGTGGAAAATGCACCCTGTATAAAAATGGCAATTTAAATTCTATTTCTATATTCATATGTTTTCCTCTTATGTAAAAATTCACCTCCTCATCTCCTTTCATTTTACTCAACTGGGACACCTCCTCAATTTAATTTTTTCTTGCTGTTTTCCATTCCTATCATTTATTAGGTCTCCTGAACATCTTTTGGGCAGATCTACCAAATTAGGGAATTACAGAAGGAGAAAAACACAGTGCTTTTTCAAGTGATGAAATACGAAGATAAATTATACCCTGTGGTGTGGCTAGCTTTATGTTCCTCATCTTCTACCTGAGTTGTTCTCTTCCACAAGATAGCACTGAATATGGTAGGAAAAGCTTGGGACCCATGTTGTCCATTTATACTGCACATCAAATTTAATAGTAACATTCTGGCTTTAATTAAACTCTTCCTCTTATAAATCTCAGCAAGGTGATCTGATTAATAGAGGAAATGAGCACCCAACAGTTTTAGTGTAATGATATAACAGATGAAACAAGGTAAAATAATCTCTAATAATCTGTGAGGATGGGGGACACAGAACCCTCTGCATATGCGTCCACTGCATGTGTGCTCACAGCATTCATTCTTCAGTTAGTTTTCTTTGTTGGAAGAGTTAAAAATTTCCTGGATAGTTCAGTTCTGAACAGCTAGAATACAGACTGTATCTGGTCCCCTCTGACCCAATCATTTTGGCTTAAAGAGCTTTACTCCATTTACATCTGTAGTAAATGAAGGTGCACCACCTTTTTGAAGGATTATTTATACTTTTCCCCTCTTACCTTCTCTCTCTACTTTGTGAGTGATGGGGTTATAAAGGCTATCTACTTTTTTTTTTTTTTTTTGTGGTATGCGGGCCTTCCTCTGTTGTGGCCTCTCCCGTTGCGGAGCACAGGCTCCGGACGCACAGGCCCAGCGGCCATGGCCCACGGGCCCAGCCGCTCCGCGGCACGTGGGATCCCCCCAGACCGGGGCGCGAACCCCGTTCCCCTGCATCGGCAGGCGGACGCGCAACCAGTGCGCCACCAGGGAAGACCCAAGGCTATCTACTTTTGACTGTATACCTTAATTAGGGAAAACCTGAGGTTTCTCATCTGATTGCTTTGAAAAGGGGAGCATTCCTTAGGAATAGGAACTTTTAAAAAATGTGGGCCAGTTTAATCTTCATAAGAGGAAAGCTCAAACGAAAATATTGTTTAGATCTAGGAAACTCTCTCAAACTCTCATCTATGTTCAAAATAAAACAAAAAATCCTAATGGAGAGAACAAAAGAAAAGAATGAAGAGAAAAAAAAAACCAACCCAAACCCTACATTTCTTTATTTCTTCTCTAAACAGTGTCACAACTGGGTGCTCTGTGTGTAGGTGAATTTTAATTTTCTTCTTTCAGCAATGTCACTATTAGCATGATGTTCTTGAGTCTTTGTATTTAGAATCATTATTCAGAAAAAAATTTATACCAGAGAAGGTTTGATTATCTACGTTTTCACCTTTTTGTGAAGCAAATAAGGTAAGCTCAGTAGACGCTAGCTAGGCTGAAACACTATTAAAAAATGCAATTCAGACTGAGTTACTGCCTCATTATTTTTATAAGCGAGACCCTAATTCTGATTGACCCCAAAGAATGGGCTGCTGTGACTAAGCTAGCAGCAGAAGCAACTGGCTTCTGCCGGATGTTATCTCATTTGGAACACATTTCAAACTTTAGAACAGATTTTTAAATTGGAAGTTGAAACCTGCAGACTGTCAGCAGAAAAGGCTGATTCACCACTGTAGAACTTATCTTACTATGAGTTCCAGGCAGAGTTTTTTTAAGGACTAGGTTACCTAAAATGTGTTGTGATACATCAAAGAGAGAAATAAAAAACACTTCCTGGAATAAGAGTGACACATGCATCTAAGCATCTTTTGGACTTTTAATATATGCTTACTTGAATGTGGACTTCTTTAAAATAGAAACCTCTAGTTCAGTATAACTTGTGGATGTTCATGGATCTCAGAAAGGTTAATTAATTTTTTTCTGCAAATATTGCTTCATATATTTGCATGAACCCCCATGGTGGGGGTTCTTCATGAGGAGCTTTTTGAGCCATTATTATTGGGTAAATTTGAGTGAAAGAAGCACAGTCTTGGCAAGGTTAAAAATAAGGAATATCTTATATTTATAGTGAAGGGGAAGCTGTTATGTGCATATTATTTTAAATAAAATCCATGATGCAACTGAACTGTAGGGAGAAATGCATGGTGTGACCCACTAGAGGTCCCTTCCAACTAAAAAAAGTTTACTTAGTTCAAAAGATTTAGCCTCTGTAAATTGGCATTCACGACTGCAAAGTGAGTAAGGGCCAGAAGGGGGGACTGCACATTTTACTTCCTTAGGGAGAAACATGGTTTCATTCAGATTATTTGTCATATTTTATCTCTTTTTTTTAATCCTTATGTGGCACAATCACTCAATTAGCTCTAGTTAGATATTCAGAACCTGTTGTTCCAAGTTACTGATACATTTGTAAAAAGGAAGTGTCATTTGATGTCCTGGTACTGTAGTTGTGCTTTCTAGAGATATTAGCTGTTTCAACTATCTTAGAGCAATATTTTGCAAGATAGATTTTTGCTTAAAAAGGAAGAGTGCCTCAGATTAAGTTTTTACTTGCAAAGCTGATGTAAGTGGTGGGTGGAGGAGGTATTATACACATTTTCTGATAGTAGGCAACTTGGTAGAAAATGATTATGTTTCTATATATTATCTTTGCAGAGTTAGCATTAAGAAATGTAATTGCAATAAATTGATGTAAAAGCCAGATAGTAAAGGGACTAAAAGTCCCTATAGAGACACCAGTCTGTCACTTACAATGGTAGCGAAAGATAATTGTAGACAAGTACAGAAGAACTAACCATTGCTATTTTCCTTCAGAAATGTATTGCTGCTTCTCATGTTTTTCTGAAGACATGGGTTACTTCCTCTGCTTCTAAAGTATGCCATGAACCATCAAAACAGGTAGAAAAAGATCTGCCTTTTATTTCCCCCCAATATCTTTTTAATTAGAGCACACCAAAGAGCAAAAGGGGGTGATAGATTTCTTTTAAGTTTCTGAGCTCTGCATTGAAAATCTGGCCTCTGGCATAAACTTTGCCCTCCTCCTGCTTGATCATATCCCCTTTCTTCATACAACTTGTTTTCTGGCTCTTTAAAAAAGCAGCCAGCACAGAGCCATGCAAGTGCTGATACACAAAGGATGCTGCTCAAGCCAAATGGGAAGAGATTTTTTTCTTCTAAAGTAAAATACCAAAGGTTTTCCTTTTCAGGGACAGGCATCAGCAAGAAAAGAAAGGAAATAAGCAATCCTTGGTCACCGTTTGTATAAGCTTATTTGTTCTTCATTCTTAGAAGAGTTGTGCATTAGCAAGGTGTTCCTTTTCCCACACAGGAAGGATTTTGCACCCCCTGGATTATAACCACTCAGAAAGCCCATATTTTGCATGTGCACCCCTCCAAAGCAGTCAGACATGTACACATCAGCCACTCCAGCAACATTTTTTGCAGGAAAAAACCTCTTCTTTCCTACATTATGTGCTTCAGTAAGTGAAAATGAATTTTGGCTGAGACACGGGATGATACACCTCCATAGTGTGAATATCATAATTAAAATGTCTTTACAAAAAAAAAATGAGTGAGAGAAATGTGTGGCCATTCCAGATGATTAAACTTCTTGGTACTTGGATGTTCTCTGTAGTTCACTCAGGTGAACAGCCCCTTGCACTAACAAGGACCTGCATATAACTTCCCATAAAATACAGATTTTATTGCAGCAGTGACAACACTTCTTAGTACGACGCTGACCTTTTCAGCATCTCCCATCTCGAGATCCCCGATAACTCTGGGCATAAGAGTAACTACAGAAGTAATCCCAGCTCTGCAATACACAACATAGCAACGTTCCCTCTTATTAAATTCCGTAATTAACGCATCGGGGGCTCCACTTTTCCTGCATCGGACAACTAAAACCAGGCGCACTTGGTTTGTTCTCCAACCAGTCCGGGGGAGGCGTTATCCCCTAGATTTGTGCCTGGCCAGCCTTGGAAGAGCACGAGCGAGCTCCGTCTTCCGTATGACTTTTCCCTGGACGGTGTGCTCCATTTTCAGAGTCCAACGTTTGACTTTCCTTGCAACCTAAGCATTTCTGCCCTATGTGAGCAGGCAGGCGTTGCCCCCAACGTGCAAGCTAATAGTTTTTTTTTAAAGCTTCTTCTCCGAGACAAATCATCTCTTTAGCCTAAGTTTTCCTTATTGGGAGCATTCGGGAGTTCTCAAGCTACCCAATTTTCTGCTTTAGCCCACAAACCAAGAAATGTACCTCGGCCAAAGCAGTCCCTGCACAGACCCTTGTAATGTGGGCAGGTGGGAATAAATCAAGCCCCAAACGGCTCCGCGGGTCCTGCACGCACCAGCGCCCTTGGTAATTGACCAGCCAACTTTGCAAATGCCGGAGCTCCCTTGGCAGCCTCTGCCGGCGGAGAGAAAGACAGTGGGTTCTTCCCGGCGGCCCCGTCACATATGCCCCCACCAAGCCCCGCCGCGGTCTTACCAGAAGGCGGAGGAGTGGCGCCGAAGCTCCCCGGGAACCGGCGCCCGTTCTGGGCAGCGGCAGCAGCGCCGCCCGCGCAGCCGGACCCGAGCGCCCGCCCCGACCCGGGCTCGCAGGCTGAACATCCCTCCCAACTCCAGCGTGCGGCACCCAACGGGCGGAGATGGCTCTCTTTCTGATTGGCTTCCATCAACGCTACAGAATTAAAAAAAGAAAAGGCATGCACCATCGCCAGCTGAGACCGAACCCACCTCTGCTCGCCTTCCTGCGCCCGGGGAGACACTGCGACCCGCCCAGGCTGCTCCTGCCTCCGCCGGCGCTGCGGTCGCCCGCTCAGCGGTTCTTGCTGTCGCGGCTGAAACTGCAGCTCTCGGGACGGGAAGGTTACGGGCTCCGGAGAGCCGGCTCTTGCGGGCACACACTGATTTGCAAGTGAATGAAGTGGGAGGGAGCAAAGAGAGGAGGACTTTGTTAGAGAGGCCCAGTGCCTGCCCCCGCCCGCCCCCTCCCCTTGACAGAATGACTCCCTGTGTTTGAAGTCCCGAGCAATTCGCTGCCTGTAACACTCCCTCTGCCCCAGGCTTTCCTTTCTTTTCCTTTCTTATTTTTTGGAGGGTTAAGACATACTCAGAACTTGCATGACTTCGCCTGTTCCCTCCTTTACACTATCAAAATGCACCTTGTGCTGTTATCAGCAACGGTTGGATGGATATTCTTTTTTTTTGTTTTTAACCGACCGAGCAATTACAATTCCCAGGGACACCAGTACCCCGTCGCGCTATCAGTTGGTCAGCTTCGTGTTATAGCACGCGTAACATGCACACACATAAAACAAACCCGGTCTCCTGAGATAACAATACTGACGGCTTTTCTTCGCCACATAAACAGGCGTTCTCCAGACGCAAGCAGGCATAGAATCAGACGCGTCTTTCCTTCTCTCCTTCCAGGAAGACAGGTTTTTCACATAGTCCTATGATCTCTGTTACTCTTTCGGAGTGAGTAACCCCAGGATGTTGGAGAATGAAGCCATGCTTCCCTGGGCTTGCAGAAACATTCAAATCCCAGACCCTTCAGGCTCACCACTGACTTATGGCTGATGCCATCTTTCTGAATGAGTTAATACAAGAACGCAAAAGACTTGCAGAAGAGTGTATAATGATATTCAGGTCTGCTTAACAGTTTAAGATGAAAGTTCCTGAAGTAGGATAATCTCCAAATTAAACTGTTTGGTACACATAGCAGTTTGCATAGCTATATTTACAGTGACCAAAAAGTAATTTCTAATATTAGGGAACTAAGCTGCAAAAATCTTAAGCATGTCCAAGTATTATTAAGTGAGAGTAATGGTTTTCTATATAGAAGATATAGACATGATGGAGTCAGGCACTGTTAGATTAGGAAAATTAAATCTAATTACCACAGTGATTGCACCCCGGGTCAGTAGCATCCCAAACCAGCTGTTAGTGTATGCTGTAAGTTGTGGGGAGATTTCATTGCATGGTGCACTAAAAAAAAATCCAGGCTGCTTTGGCTTCTGAGTGGTTAAACAGGTTGGAGGTTGGTCTCCTTCCCAACTGAGCTCTTACTAGAAAATCTTTTGTTTCTCCAGTAGAAGTTCAGGCATTTAAATAAAGCCAAAATGAAAGTATTTCCTCTAGGCAGTCACTGCTTCAAACATGTGTGCATGGAATGGTTTTAGCACAGATGTTCCACACATGGAAGATGGAAAGACTCTGAATTTCTTTCTTGAAAAGATCTTCCTTTAATGAAGAATTGCCACCAACTTACAAAAAGAGGCTGAACATTTTGTCTTCATACAGCTATTCAGACTCTTGTGGAGGAAGGATAGGCAAGAAGAAAGCTGCTTCCATTCCTCAAATTATGAATTCTTATACATTTAATTGGAAATACTAGCTCCTTATGTTTGTATAGTCCTTTACTGCTTACAAAGTACTTTCACAGACTATTTTATTGAATCTTCTTTCAGCAAGTGGTCCGATTTTCCCCCATTAGGACAAAAGAAGCAGATTGTTGATGAGATTGCATAGCTTAACATGTCCAAGGCAATAAAAACTGGTAAGCAGAAGAGTCAGAAATATTACTGGTAAAACTGTGGCTATATGTGTGTGTATGTGTGTATATGTGTATATATATGCCAATAAAAATAAGCCACATTTTAAGACTGCCTTTTGCAGAAGGATATGCAGAATAACTGATTTTTATGGTAAAAGTGGGATAATAGTGAAGTTGATGTTCCCCCTGTTGAACAAGTTTGTATCTCACAAAGGAAATCTCTGTTTGCAATATACTATTCTTCCAACACCTCTAAGCTAAATATCAAAGGTGGTTAAAACAACTGCTTTTTATTAAGAATGGGTAAACAATCAATTTGCTTTGGAACAATTCAAGTGGCAACATTATTACATAAAGGATAGCACTTTTTAATACTAAAAAAGATTTTTGGGTGATTTTTGAGGATTTCTAGCCATATTTACTACAATCATTACTTTTCAATTACAGAAGTGATATAAATATCCTGAATTATTTCATTCTCATTTCAGAGATTAAAAAACCGAGAGTTACTAAGGTAAAATGATTACCCAGTGGCATATAAGTACTGTTTCCAGTTCATCCTCTGGCACACCAGAACATGCTGCCAGGTAACAGAAGTTAATTAGAGGTAAACAGGTGAGAGGGTCTTTGCCATCATCATGTAGGGTCTTCTCACGAAACTCAAGAGTGGAAGTTCTGCAGGGCTTCTGGAAAGACTTGGAAGCAGACACTGAGAAGCCGCCAGTACTCCACCTGTGGTACTACTTTCCTGTCCGCACTGTGCTTCTGCTTCTGTTTTGTCTCCCTTCACACTGGCTTCCTCTGTCATTCAGTCGGACCTCCAGAGCAGCGCCACTGATAGTTGCAGAGCTTTTACTTGCTGGAGAGAGTAGTTTCTCCTTCTGCTCCATTTCTAATTTCTTGCACAGCATCTCTGATTGGTTGGGTGTTTTCCTGGACCAGTCGACTACCCGCCCACCGCCCCCCGCGCCCCAGGACCCCAGTGAGAGGCAGCAGCTAGGGAATGCCCTTGTGAACTGGGAATACATTCCAAAAAGTGTCCCATTCCATACATTCTCTTGTTTTGGTTAGTAATTTGGTGCAGCTGAAGTATCTCTTCAGTTTTTAGACTACTTCATTATTTTATATGCTTCAGTCAAAATTACTTGTACTTCTCGCCTTTTACAGCTTGCAAAGTTTCAGTTTTTAAAAAATACTCCTTCATAGACCATTACTAGGGATATTAATTTTGATGAGGGATTTTTCAGCTTCTAAATCTCTCTTCAGATGATTAAGAGGCCATATTATCCTTATAATGGGGATGCATATAAATAAATAATTACAGGTTCTCTGACTTTTCAATAATATGCATCTCTATGCAATGATTATCTGATAAAAACATTTTCATGATCATCAACAATTATTCTTGATTAGAAGAAAAAATTCACTTTTAAAACCACGTGCCTAATTAAGAATCTTGGCATGGGTAGTTTTGCTTCGTCCAAATCTTCCGTCTAAAATTTACCTTAAATGTGTTGCTACCAGAAAAATTACACACGTTACAATGCTTATTACTTAATCATCACGATGTGCACATGTGAGCAGATTTCACGGAGGAATGAGTGTTTATTTCCCACCTCTGCCCTATGTGTGTATGCACGTGTGCTCACGCGCATACACACACATGCGTGCACACACACACCAGTGTTTAAGGGGGAAAAAGGTTTAACCACTCTGGGTATTATTGAACTGAAACAAAGGAGACAGGAAACCTCGATGGAATTCCTCTTTTGTGAGAGCCATAGACATCTCAATACAAGCTAAAATAAATTCACACAAACTTCGTGTGCTTATCCAGGTTTTCTAATCCTGGGAGAGTTTCCAATACTGTATTTAAAATGGGTTGGATCCCAGGATGCATTAAGACATTTCCCTCTTGATCATTATGTTTGACTCATCACTATAGGTGGATTACAATAGCCAGGAGGTTTCCAGATGAGATAAATGCGCAGCAGCAAAATGTTATGGACATACACAGGACATTTTAGTACTCTGGGCATTTCCAGGTTGGTAGAGTGGACTTCAGTTTTTGCCAAATTCTTTTATATTTTATTCACTGCTTAGTGGTAGAATCGAAACTTGTCTGATCAGATATCTACAATTCAAGTTTGGTAGACTGTACTGTGTTAGTGAAGGAGCATGTCCTGGTTTAGAAGAAACGGCCCATTAGGAGGATATGCAAGGTGTGAGCATATTCTCTTAAGTAACTGGTATAGATGAGAATAAACAGAAAATCCTACACTTGGATCCAGAGGGAAAAATAATTCCTTTCTCCCACTAATCCCTCTCCCAATTATAGAAGAACTTGATGGGAATAATGGCAGGCTGGTGTGGGAAAGACAGTATAATAACACATGTTCAGAAATATTTTGGGAATATATACATAGTGAGAGTATTAAAGTTTCACAGATTTTGTCAAAAGAAGACAAAACAAAGAGAAGAAGATTATCCTTTGTATAGGCATAAGCGTTCTCTTTAGAATAGACCAGACCTCACCTTAGAACCTACTGTTCCTCTTTAGGTACCACACTTAAATACCTTTTTCTTTTTTGCCCCTTCTCTGTATTTTCACTGTACTTTCTAAAATACCTGTAGTACTTTAGCTAGACCTCATTGTTTACGTATTCTGGTTCGTCTACCAGACTGTATATCCACTGAATTACTGAAGGTAGAGCGTTTGCCTGTTTTGGTTATCATTTTAGCTCCTGGTGCTTGAAAAAAATCCTTGGTGCTTACATGTATAAATAAGTAGAGATCTAGATAAACTAGAATTGATAGAGTAGACAGAATGTGGAGATGATTCATAGACTTAAGATCATGTTTATGAGCTAAAGGTGACAAGACTAGAAAAGAGAAGGTTCAAGTTGGCCATGAGCACTTTCAAATACTTGAACTGTCATATGGAAGAAAATAAGACTGGCTTTTAATGTGACAGAAGCTTCAGTTAGTATCTATTGGAGAAGCCACTGGAAGGTACTGCATTTTGTTAATTCTAAGATACCTGTATTTTCCCATTTTAACATCTCTGAAATTATGATGCCTCTTAAAATTGACGTGATAATAAAGGATCATGTCATGGTATAATTGACAGTGTCTCTTCTTTCTTAATGACGTAAAATAATTGTGCAACTTACTACCATTGGCATCTTTGATCTGATGACATGCAGATGGTAGATTTCAGCTCAACATATGGAAGAATTTTCAAACTCTTAGTTCTGTTCAAGATGAAAGGTACTGGCAGCCTCAGCATAGCAATGGGTCCCATTCCTGAAGGCATTCAATCACAGACTGGACAAACACTTGTTATAAATGAACTTACCAACTTCCTGATTGAATGATCTTTTATATCTTTGTCAAACTTGAGATTCTTGAATTCTCAGCCTCTTATTTTTGTAGATGAGAAAACAAGGATAATACAGGTTAAGTGCTTTGTCCAAAGTCACACGTCTCATTTGAGACCAAGACCGGTCTGTCCATGCTTCCCATTTTGTGCACCCGAAACTAACACACAACATTGTTAATCAACTATACTCCAGTATGAAGCTACTTTCGTTTACTGTTTATGCTTGTTTTCTCTTCAAGCTTGCAGTATAGAAAATGGGTACATACAATATTTTGATAAGAGCAATAACTAACATTTTCCGCCTGTATATGATATGTCATTTACTTGTTCTTTACATGTGTTATCACATTTAATCCATGTGATGGCTCGTGGGCTAGGTATTATCATTCTTGTTTGCAGATGGGGAAGCTAAAGAATGGGAGGTAAAGTAATTTGTTCCAAGTCACACAGTTAGTATGTGTCAGAGCTAAGATTCAAATGCAAACTTTGAAGTGAGTTCCTGTACTCTAAATCACTTATATAGGGGCACAGAATTTACTGCAGAATCTATATGGAGTGGTGTGAAAATCAAAATCTGCCATAGTATGAAATTTCTGATTTTAAGATAAATGCGCTTTGGGTGTTCCATTACTATCTTTTTATATTATTTGCCTCAAGATGTCTGGATAATGGTTTCAGCTCTCCACTGCATTTATGTTCAAACAAAACCTTAAGTGCTTTTGTTAAATTTTAGGGCCAGCAGAAAGCTTATCGATAAACTGATAAAGTAAATTTACTTCTCAAATCAAGAAAATTCAGTTTTATTCTCTGCTGTGTATGTACCTAACCCATGCCTAGTCCTACTCTTTTCCTACCTAGAGGTACCCCCAAGTTGAGAAAAATCAGTATTTAACTTATTTCCTGACCTTTGTTTTTTATTCATTGTGGGCCCTTGGCCATCTGTAAAGATGCATTGATTCTTATTGTTTTTTTTCCTGCGGAGAGCTATCTTTGTGCACTTCTGAACCCTCAGGGGGCAGTCTTTATTCCTCAGAAAGGAATCCTTCATAGCGGATGCAGGCAGAATTCTTGTTCACAGCTGAGGTCCTCTCTTTGCTCCTGGGAAACTATACTTATTATCTCTCTTAGAAGGAAAAAGAAAACTGGAAAGAAAGCTGCTGGGTGTCAATTGATAAGAAAAATTTTAAAAGAACCTTAGTTAAGTCCGTTTTGGGGGGTACTTTTCCAGACATAATATTAAAAATATCAAAAAATATTTTAATATGCAGGTAGTTTACTGAAAAATTGTGTAGTCTTGACCAATCCCTTGTCTCTTGGCCTTGGTTTATTTATCTGTAAAATGAAGGTGTTGAAATAGTTTTTTACTCCAGTCATTATTCTGTCTTTTCCTTACATGTTGCTATTCTGTGTATGGCCACTAGGGGGACAAAGGAAAGGCCTTTCTATTGAAACTTGCTTCCTGTTACTAATTTGGAATAATGTCGTGAAGAACAACCACAGGGAAAGCCGGTTTTTCTTAATGAGACAGTGAATATTTTAAAATGCCTTTTTATTAATTGGTATTAAACTGTGATACGAACTAGTACTTCTTTGTAATACTTGAGAATTTGAGGAAAATGATTATTACTATTTCTATGACCACTAAAGTCTTTATCATTATAATCACGTATCTCCGTGAACATTACCGTGTTCAAAAAGGCCGTGAGCCTTTTTGAGAAGTATCACAAGCCACAATATTTTAAGAATGCGGATAAAGGCATTTAAAGGATATTTTGAAACTTTTTAGTTGTTATCAAAGTTGGTAATAATTAGTTAACATTTTCAGAAACTAAAGCAACACAAATAAGGAATTTCTAATTGCAACTTTGAAAGGGAGCTGAATGTTTTGTAACTGAAAAAGGTCCATGTATACACAATAATCTTTAAAAGCAATTTTAGTAGCTAAGATTTATTGAACACTTACTATGTGCCAGGCGATGTGTTAAAAGCTTTTGTTCGTATTCTTTTGATTCTCTCAACAACTCTGTGAAGTAGTTACTTTATCAGGTCCATGAGTAAATGAAGGTTTAGAGAGATTCATTAACATGCCTGCCACACTGCTGGCCTGTAGCAGAGTGGAGCTTTGAATCCAGGCACTCAAACATCGGAGTGGCAGATACTCATCCATAGCTATATTGGTAACAGCCTGTGCTATATTGCTCTTCCGGATTATAAAAT
Organism: Physeter macrocephalus; assembly: GCF_002837175.3. Classification (NCBI taxonomy): domain Eukaryota; kingdom Metazoa; phylum Chordata; class Mammalia; order Artiodactyla; family Physeteridae; genus Physeter; species Physeter macrocephalus. The sequence goes on along the minus strand of NC_041221.1, from coordinate 41,865,694 downwards.
GCTTCACATTCATTGCTGCTCTGTGTGTTTACTACAGTTCTCTTCAGTAGAGGGTGCAGATATTATTAGCCTTTGTGTTTTCAGGCAGGGCAGGAAGACTCAGAAAGGTTCAGAGTCCTGAGCAGGAATCTACAGTTTGACTTTGAGAGAATGCATTAGAAACAAAAGAGTATTTTATCTTCAACTATTAGAACCAGGATCTGGGGATAGGATGAAATTGTCTACTTTCTGAGCTTTTGGTTTTGAAAAGTGTATGCTTATAATCTAGTTGTCTCTAGCTCAAAAACAAGACCCTAAAATTCTCAGAAGCTTGACATTTCCCATTTTTGAACATTAGTAGTCACTCCATTTATCAAGTGCCTATTAGGTGTCAGGAATTACAGTCAGTGCTTTATGAGTTGCCTTTTTTGATTCCTTATGACAACCTTCTAAGGTCAGTGTTCACCTCATTTTACAGATGGGGAACAGAAACCTAGAGAGATTAAATAACTTATTCTAGGTAACACAGCCAGCAAACGGTTGGATCTGAACCCAAATCCTGAGTGTGACTTGAACTCAATATACTTAATGAGGTTCAGTGTATCACATTTGTTTGAAATAGTTGTGGTGACACTTTCTATTCTTGGGTATAAATGTGCCCCAAGTTGCAATTGGTGAGGCAGGAAGACTGGCTTTATGTGGATGTGAATAAGTACATGCAATAGAAGAGGAGGGTAAGGTTTCTGCTGGTCTTCTTTATTTTGCAAAATCTGATCATTTTTTTGGTGAAGCATAAGGCAGAGCCATCCTGTCTTAAGACATATTGGGGCCCCTGTCCTGGAGTGACTAGCTCTGAGCAGTGAATCAGAGGAGTTGGAACGCAAGCACTTTCTACTGATATGATAATATCCAGTTTCTCTCTTAATGTTCCCACTACCCCCAGTACTGGCTGGTGGAATCTTCCTGTCTTTTGCCTGATCCTCACAGCTCAGTCCTTTATTTTTCAAGATTCATTTCACATTTTGTTCATTTAAATATGATGCTTGTTTGAAGTGGAAGGAGAAAGAAGCACAAAGCCTACCTATCCTTAGTCCCCTCAGCCCCCTCGAGATGCTGCTAGAAAAGGGGGCAGATCTTATAAAATTATATAGCAGCTCAAGATTAAATTGATTATCTTTCCTCAGAGGGTTTCATTTTAAATAAGTGATGACACACATAAAATTAGACCAAGAAATAGTACAATGTTATATGCTCTTGTATTTTTTTTTTCTTGTTGACATTTTTCATCTGTGACAGTTCATCCATGAGGGTTTTGGATAAGTGCATACAAGTTATATTGTGTGCTTAAAGATAGTAATTTCATTTGTTATTTTTATTTGTGCATTTATTTGCAAATGTTTGTAAGCCTTCATCTAAGTTTTCATTGAAACTTTCTTGAAACAACATTTTTGCACTGAAAACTGGTAGATTCTTGAAGTGTGACTTGTTTCATGCATATATGTAGTCAGACTTCAATCCCATCGTATGTCACTTCTCTGCTCCTGCACTAAGGACTTTCCCATAAAATGAGGCAATATATAAGGGGAACTTGAATTACCTGCATAAGTATCGCAAGATAGCATTTAACATTCTAGTTTGACTCCTTCATTTCGTACTACCTCTTCCTCCCTTTTTCCACCCTCTGCTTGCAGCATCTAGGCTATCCAAAAAGAAAATGATTATGTGATTATGGTGCCAGAGAAAAGTAGTTATGGTGTGTCTTACTAAATCATTTTGGGGCACATATCTTATTCTGATAACATTCAAATGGCCTGTGATTACAAACATACAGAGTTCCTGAAGATTGATTAAACATAAAAAATACAGCATCCTTTTGCATTTCTAAATGAAAATCATTAGACCAGGCTATTAAAAATGGCAAGAGAGTACATAGCTTATTGGATGAAACATTTAAATTCAGATTTTTCTGGTGCAAGTTTTTATGGTGGAAACCATGCGAGAAATATTACTTAGTTCACACCTCCTTTGAATCCTTCTGCATGTTGCTGCCTCTGCAGCATTTTACTAAAAAGTTACAGTGACTTCAGTGAGATTTTGTGGTAAGTTGAACTCCTCACAGCGTGATCCTTCCCTGACTCTGTAGTGGAAACCACTGTTGTTGAGTGGAACACAGGTTGCTAGTTGCTCTGATGGATCTGGCATTCGACTCAAATGCCTCATGTTTATTCCTTACTGACTAGTGGCTCCATTTGATTGCCCTTCTAATGCATGCCTCTGAATATACACTGGGGTGGGAAAATATTTTGGGGTGCAAGATCTAAACAGAGCTTAGTGATCTGGATCTTCCCATAGAGCAAATTTCCTGGTTTGTGGTTCACACTCTCAGAGTTGAGACTGACGCAAAGATGTTGATGGGTTTTAGAGGCTGGCCTCTTGGGACATGGCAGCTTGCCATGATGCCATCAGTTTAGACTAATGATTGCACAGAATTCTCATGAAGCAGATGGCTACTAACCACAATATTAATATTATTTTGCTTTGTACATTTAGGGAAAAGATCATTTCATAGTTGCAAAGGAAAACCTCGTTTGGATTTTATAAAGAATGATCTGCAACAGAAATAACATGCTGTCAGGACCTGTTTTATATGCTTTCATTATCAGTGACAAATTGTGATATTAATTCTATAGCAAATTTGTGCTTGGGATTTTAGCAATTCTCTCAGCCATTTCCTTTCTCTGCATAGCTAGCTGTAGAATAAAATGCTCTGAATTTTACCTTGGAGGGATCAACAGCTGGATTTAAATGTTACCTCTGTAATTTGCTTAGAGATACCATTGTTTATAAATGTGAAGAGTGGATGTTCTTTGACAGGATTCGGAATGAATAGAGGTTTGAGGTAATTGCTTAGATAATCCAGGTAGCAGAGACACTTCTGCCTGGATTCCCAATGACATAGCTGAAACAAAAGAAATGTACTTCTGTTTGAATTAGTCAAGTAATCACTTATGCACTCTGCTTTGTTTTGCTGATGACATTCTGGTTTGAGTGTATTGGGAGAGATGGTGGTGACAATTAAGCTCATGTGATGGAATGGCTGTCCTGTGATCTGTGTAATTCAGCCATGGGGTGCCAATCATTATTTTATTTTGATTAGTGTTCTGGACCTTCTATTATGCTATTTTCAGGATAACTTACTAACAAAAGTAACTCAGGAATGACTAATATTAGGACATTAGGGAATTTAGCATGGCTTTGCCTCAAGCACAAGAATTTTAAAATTTGGAACACGAGAGTGAAATGGAGTACTTGGCAGTGGTATGCAACTTTTCTGTTCATCTCTCAAACCATCTTGAAGCCTAGCATAGGCAAACACGATTCATTGTGTGCAGTTGTTTTGAATAGAGCAGATGTTTGGCAATGGTTTTTGACCTGCTTGGTGTTTTGACTTTCTTATTTTTGTGAAGTCTTTAAAACATAATATAAAAAAGAAAGGGAAAAGAACTAACTGCTTTTTGGATCTAGTAAACTAATAAGAGAGGACATAAGATCATAAAATAATAGGCAATGGCTAATGAATAAGAGAAGAAGAAAATCACATCTTTTCATGGAAAGGGTTGGAAAGAAGCCTTAGTAAGGGATGATACTCATATTCCACGTACAAGGTCTGTTTTGAACTCTTGGTAGTTTAGTTCCAAATCCAAAACAAGAAAAGAAAAGGTGGGCTTCCCTGGTGGCGCAGTGGTTGAGAGTCCGCCAGCCGATGCAGGGGACACGGGTTCGCGCCCCGGTCTGGGAGGATCCCACATGCCGCGGAGCGATGCAGGGGTCGCGGGTTCGTGTCCCGCTCTGGGAGGAGCCCACCCGCCGCGGAGCGGCTGGGCCCGTGAGCCATGGCCGCCGGGCCTGCGCGTCCGGAGCCTGTGCTCCGCAACGGGAGAGGCCACAACAGTGAGAGGCCCGCATACCGCAAATGACTGTTTCCTAACGAACTATCCTTAATTATATTCGACATATAGTTTTTGACCACTTAGCAGTTTTGCAGCAATAAATTAGGATAGGAGGTGACATGATTAGATGGAAGTTTAATGACAGTAGACCTGACAGCTAACCTTGAGCGGCAAGAGAACAACCACCACCACAGAGCAGACACTGAGGGTAATACAACAGAAGTACAGTGATGAATCCTCACAACGATGACTCTACAGTTCAGGAAAAGTTAAATTGTAGTCACCTTCCCTTAGAAAGTTAGTAATGATTTCTTTAAGAAGATGATGAATGACAGTGCAGTTAGGCAAATGAGTAGGTGTGCATCAATAATTTGGAAAAATCATTTATGTGGAATAGGGGATTCCCAGTGATGCAGTTCATTAGGTGTCTTTGCATTTGAGTTGGGTCCTGTCAAATCAAACATTCTACCCCTCCCTGGGTAGTGTGATTCAAGAAATACTGGTGTGGGTCAGGTACCTGATGGTACTCACTTGGAGGTTCATTCCTTTGGGCCTTGCAGGCATTTCATTTTCACAAACCTCCTGTTAAAGTTAAAATACCTATAGGTCATAAACTGTACTCTGGTAATTTATGGATATTACATTATTAGATACTGTGAGAATTTTATGTAGGATAAGCACTTATTCATTTCTTGAGCTCAAACTATCTCCATACTCTGGATACTGAGGAAAAGACTTGGAAAGCAAACAGCATGTTTCAATTCTGTAAAACAGTTACCCAACTTTCATTTTCACCTTCCCAGGGAATAGGAATCTTCTAAGCTTGATGCACTGGAAAATTCCATCCAGGGTGCTAGCTGTAGCTGATAAATTGTTTGTTCACTCTTTTTGACTATATGACAAGCTTGCCGAGTAAATGATAGTACAGTTGCAAAATGAACTTTGCAATTAAATGGCATTTAGTTATATGCAAGGATAACTCAAAGATGATTGGCAATGTTATATAAGTTAGTAAGGGAAATAATAAATGTATGCAATTCCAGTGAGTACATAACTATATGGGCAACCACGCTTCTGGTTATTAGTAACAGGAGAGAAGAGATGGAGACTGCAGAAGGGGCGAAGGAGAAGCTGTGACTGGAACAAATGTGGAAATAAAGCCAACTGTTGGCCCAGTGGCCCACCTTGTTTGGGTAGACTACCAATCTCAGTTCCAAGTTGAAAAACATTTGTAGGAGGATTGCTTACTTTTAGGGTAATCATCCATACTGGATTGCCTACGATAGTTCCAGTGTATACCTGTTGTACTGGTTTAACTATTATTATTATTATTTTTTTAACATCTTCATTGGAGTATAATTGCTTTACAATGGTGTGTTAGTTTCTGCTTTCTAACAAAGTCAATCATCTGTACATATACATATATCCCCATATCTTCTCCCTCTTGCATCTCCCTCCCACCCTCCTTATCCCACCGCTCTACGTGGTCACAAAGCACTGAGCTGATCTCCCTGTGCTATGTGGCTGCATCCCCCTAGGTATCTATTTTACATTTGGTAGTGTATATATGTCCATGCCACTCTCTCACTTCGTCCCAGCTTACCCTTCCCCCTCCCCATGTCCTCAAGTCCATTCTCTACATCTGCATCTTTATTCCTGTCCTGACTCTAGGTTCTTCAGAACCATTTCCATTGTATGTATGTGCCACAGCTTCTTTATCCATTCATATGTCAATGGACACTTAGGTTGCTTCCATGTCCTGGCTAACGGAGCTGCAATGAACATTGTGGTACATGACTCTTTTTGAATTATGGTTTTCTCAGGGTATATGCCCAGTAGTGGGATTGCTGGGTCATATGGTAGTTCTATTTTTAGTTTTCTAGGGAACCTCCCTACTCTTCTCCATAGTGGCTATATCAATTTACATTCCAACCAATAGTGCAAGAGGGTTCCCTTTTCTCCACACCCTCTCCAGCATTTATTATTTGTAGATTTTTTGATGATGGCCATTCTGACAGGTGGGAGGTGATACCTCATTGTAGTTTTGATTTACATTTCTCTAATGGTAGGGATGTTGAGCATCCTTTCATGTGTTTGTTGGCAATCTGTATATCTTCTTTGGAGAAATGTCTGTTTAGGTCTTCTGGCTACTTTTGGATTGGGTTGTGTGTTTTTTTGATACTGAGCTGCATGAGCTGCTTGAAATTTTGGAGATTAATCCTTTGTCAGTTGCTTCATTTGCAACTATTTTCTCCCATTCTAAGGGTTGTCTTTTGGTCTTGTTTATGGTTTCCTTTGCTGTGCAAAAGCTTTTAAGTTTCATTAGGTCCCATTTGTTTATTTTTGTTTTTAT
>NC_041221.1:41858223-41858839 GCF_002837175.3 Physeter macrocephalus | reverse complement strand
CGTTTTTCTTTCTCAAGATTGCTTTGGCTATTCGGGGTCTTTTGTGTTTCCATACAAATTGTGAAATTTTTTATTCTAGTTCTGTGAAAAATGCCATTGGTAGTTTGATAGTGATTGCATTGAATCTGTAGATTGCTTTGGGTAGTGTAGTCATTTTCACAGTGTTGCTTCTTCCAGTCCAAGAACATGGTATATCTCTCCATCGGTTTGTATCACCTTTAATTTCATTCAACAGTGTCTTATAGTTTTCTGCATACAGGTCTTTTTTCTCCACTTCTTCTTTTCCAATTTGTATTCCTTTTATTTCTTTTTCTTCTCTGACTGCCATGCCTAGGACTTCCAAAATTATGTTGAATAATAGTGGTGGGAGTGGATGACCTTGTCTTGGTCCTGATCTTAGAGGAAATGGTTTCAGTTTTTCACCATTGAGAACAATGTTGGCTGTGGGTTTGTCATATATGGCCTTTATCATGTTGAGGTAAGTTCCCCTATGCCTGCTTTGCAGAGGGTTTTTATCGTAAATTGGTGTTGAATTTTGTCGAAAGCTTTTTCTGCATCTTTTGAGATGATCATATGGTTTTTCTCCTTCAGTTTGTTAATATGGTGTATCACGTTG
>NC_041221.1:41856557-41858204 GCF_002837175.3 Physeter macrocephalus | reverse complement strand
AATATGGTGTATCACGTTGATTGATTTGCATATATTGAAGAATCCTTGTATTCCTGGGATAAACTCCACTTGATCATGGTGTATGATCCTTTTAATGTTATTTTGGATTCTGTTTGCTAGTATTTTGTTGAGGAATTTTGCATCTATGTTCATCAGTGATATTGGCCTATAGTTTTCTTTCTTTGTGACATCTTTGTTTGGTTTTGGTATCAGGGTGATGGTGGCCTCTTAGAACGAGTTTGGGAGTGTTCCTCCCTCTGCTATATTTTGGAAGAGTTTGAGAAGGATAGGTGTTAACTCTTCTCTAAATGTTTGATAGAATTCTCCTGTGACACCATCTGGTCCTGGGCTTTTGTTTGTTGGAAGATTTTAAATCACAGACTCAATTTCAGTGCTTGTGATTGGTCTGTTTATATTTTCTATTTCTTCCTTGTTCAGTCTCGGCAGGTTGTGCTTTTCTAAAAATTTGTCCATTTCTTCCAGGTTGTCCATTTATTGGCATAGAGTTGCTTGTAGTAATCTCTCATGATCCTTTGTATTTATGCAGTGTCAGTTTTTGCTTCTCCTTTTTCATTTCTAATTCGATTGATTTGAGTCTTCTCCCTTTTTTTCTTGAAGAGTCTGGCTAAGAGTTTATCAATTTGAGATGTTTCTTGTTTCTTGAGGTAGGATTATATTGTTATAAACTTCCTTCTTAGAACTGCTCTTGCTGCATCCCATAGGTTTTGGGTCATCATGTTTTCATTGTCATTTGTTTCTAGGTATATTTTGATTTCCTCTTTGACTTTCTCAGTGATCTCCTGGTTATTTAGTAGTGTATTATTTAGCCTCCATGTGTTTGTATTTTTTACAGATTTTTTCCCTCTAATTGATATCTAGTCTCATAGGTCGGAAAAGATACTTGATACAATTTCAGTTTTCTTAAATTTACCAAGGCTTGATTTGTGACCCGAGATATGATCTATCCTGGAGAATGTTCGTGACCACTTGAGAAGAAAGTGTATTCTGTTGTTTGTGGATGGAATGTCCTATAAATATCAATTAAGTCCATCTTGTGTAATGTATCATTTAAAGCTTGTGTTTCCTTATTTATTTTCATTTTTGATGATCTGTCCATTGGTGTAAGTGGGGTGTTAAAGTCCCCTACTATGATTGTGTTACTGTCGATTTCCCCTTTCATGGCTGTTAGCATTTGCCTTATTTATAGAGGTGCTCCTACGTTGGATGCATAAATATTTACAATTGTTGTATCTTCTTCTTGAACTGATCCGCTGGTCATTATGTAGTGTCCTTCTTTGTCTCTTATAATAGTCTTTATTTTAAAGTCTATTTTGTCTGATATGAGAATTGCTACTCCAGCTTTCTTTTATTTCCATTTGCATGGAATATCTTTTTCCATCCCATCACTTTCAGTCTGTATGTGTCCCTAGGTCTGAACTGAGTCTCTTGTAGACAGCATATATACAGGTCTTGGTTTTTTTTTTTTTTTGCGGTACACGGGGCTCTCACTGTTGTGGCCTCTCCCGTTGCAGAGCACAGGCTCCAGACGTGCAGGCTCAGCGGCCATGGCTCACAGGCCCAGCCGCTCCACAGCATGTGGGATCCTCCTGGACCAGGGCACAAACCCGTGTCCCCTGCATCGGCAGG
>NC_041221.1:41850579-41856214 GCF_002837175.3 Physeter macrocephalus | reverse complement strand
CATCACTTTAAATATGTCCTGCCACTCCCTTCTGGCTTGCAGAGTTTCTGCTGAAAGATCAGCTGTTAACCTTATGGGGATTCCCTTGTATGTTATTTGTTGCTTTTCCCTTGCTGCTTTTAATATTTTTTCTTTGTATTTAATTTTTGATAGTTAGATTAACATGTGTCTCGGCGTGTTAGATTAACATGTGTCTCGGCGTGTTTCTCCTTGGATTTATCCTGTATGGTGCTCTCTGCACTTCCCGGACTTGATTGACTATTTCCTTTCCCATTTTAGGGAAGTTTTCAAGTATAATCTCTTCAAATATTTTCTCAGTGCCTTTCTTTTTCTCTTCTTGTTCTGGGACCCCTCTAGTTTGAATATTGGTACATTTAATGTTGTCCCAATGGTCTCTGAGACTGTCCTCAATTCTTTTCATTCTTTTTTCTTTATTCTGCTCTGAGGTAGTTATTTCCACTATTTTATCTACCGGGTCACTTTATCTGTTCTTCTGCCTCAGTTATTCCGCTATTGATTCCTTCTAGAGAATTTTTAATTTCATTTATTGTGTTGTTCATCATTGTTTGCTCTTTAGTTCTTCTAAGTCCGCGTTAAATGCTTCTTGTATTTTCTCCATTCTATTTCCAAGGTTTTGGATCATCTTTACTATCATTACTCTGAATTCTTTTTTGGGTAGAGACTGCCTATTTTCTCTTCATTTGTTAGGTCTGGTGGATTTTTACCTTTCTCCTTCATCTGCTTTGTGTTTCTCTGTCTTCTCATTTTGCTTAACTTACCGTGTTTGGGGTCTCCTTTTCGCTGGCTGCACGTTCTTAGTTCCCGCTGTTTTGGGTGTCTGCCCCCACTGGGTAATGTTGGTTCAGTGGTTTGTGTAGGCTTCCTGGTGGAGGTACTGGTGCCTGTGTCCTGGTGGATAAGGGTGGATCTTGTCTTTTTGGCAGGAAGGGCCACGTTCAGTGGTGTGTTTTGGGGTGTCTGTGACCTTATTATGATTTTAGGCAACCTCTTTGCTAATGGGTGGGGTTCTGTTCCTGTCTTGCTAGTTGTTTGGCATGGGGTGTCCAGCACTGTAGATTGCTCGTCATTGAGTGGAGCTGGGTCTTAGCGCTGAATGGAGATCTCTGGGAGAGCTTTTGCCATTTGTTAGTACGTGGAGCCAGGAGGTCTTTCGTGGATCAGTGTCCTGAAGTCGACTGTCCCACCTCAGAGGCACAGGCCTGACACCCGGCTGGAGCACCAAGACCCTGTCAACCACACGGCTCAGAAGAAAACAGAGGGGAAAAAAAAGAAAGAAAGGAGAAAATAATAAAATAAAGTTATTAAAATAAAAAGAATTATTAAAAATAAAAAAATTAAAAAGTCATAAGAAAGGAGAAAGAAAGAGAGAGCAACCAAACCAATAAACAGATCCACCAATGATAACAAGTGCTAAAAACTATACTAAAAAAACCCAAAAAACAGAAAACAGAAAAAGGACAGACAGAACCCTAGGACAAATGGTAAGAGCAAAGCTATACAGACAGAATTCCACAAAGAAGCATACACATACACACTCACAAAAAGAGGAAAAGGAAAAAAAAATCTATATATAAAAAAAATAATAGGAAGAGAGCAATGAAATCAGTAAACAAATCTACTAATGATAATAAACTCTAAATAGTAAACTAAGATAAACGTAAAACCAGAAACAAATTAGATGCAGAAAGCAAACCCCAAGTCTACAGTTGATCCCAAAGTCCACTGCCTTAATTTTGGGATGATTTGTTGTTTATTCAGGTATTCCAGAGATGCAGGGTACATCAAGTTATTTGTGGAGATTTAATTCTCTGCTCCTGAGGCTGCTGGGAGAGATTTCCCTTTCTCTTTGTTTGCACAGCTCCTGGGATTCAGCTTCGGATTTGGCCCCGCTTCTGCATGTAGGTCGCCTGAGGGCGTCTGTTCTTGGCTCAGACAGGACGGGGTTAAAGGAGCAGCTGATTAGGGGGCTCTGGCTCACTCAGTCCACGGGGAGTGAGGGGTACGGAATGCGGGGCGAGCCTGTGGCGGCAAAGGCCAACATGATGTTGCACCAGCCTTAGGCGCGCCGTGTGTTCTCCCGGGGAAGTTGTCCGTGGATCCCGGGACCCTGGCAGTGGCGGGTTGCACAGGCTCCCGGGAGGGGAGCTGTGGAGAGTGACCTGTGCTTGCACACAGGCTTCTTGGTGGCTGCAGTAGCAGCCTTAGCATTTCATGCCCCTCTCTGGTGTCTGCACCGTTAGACACGGCTTGTGCCCGTCTCTGGGGCTCATTTAGGTGGTGCTCTGAATCCCTTCCCCTCGCGCACCCTGAAACAATGGTCTCTTGCCTCTTAGGCAGTTCCAGACTTTTTCCCGGACTCTTTCCCGGCTAGCTGTGGCACACTAGCCCCTTCAGGCTGTCTTCACGCAGCCAACCCCAGTCCTCTCCCTGGGATCTGACCTCCAAAGCCTGAGCCTCGGCTCCCAGCCCCCACCCACCCTGGCGGGTGAGCAGACAAGCCTCTCAGGCTGGTGAGTGCTGGTCAGCACCGATCCTCTGTGCAGGAATCTCTCCGCTTCGCCCTCTGTACCCCTGTTGCTGCGCTCTCCTCCGTGGCTCCAAAGCTTCCCCCCCGCCCACCCCCCGTTTCTGCCTGTGAAGGGACTTCCTGGTGTGTGGAAACTTTTCCTCCTTCACAGCTCCCTCCTAGAGGTGCAGGTCTCATCCCTATTCTTTTGTCTCTCTTTTTTCATTTTTATTTTGCCCTACCCAGGTATGTGGGGAGTTTCTAGCCTTTTGGGAAGTCTGAGGCCTTCTGACAGCATTCAGTAGGTGCTCTGTAGGAATTGTTCCACATGTAGTTGTATTTCTGATGCATTTGTGGGGAGGAAGGTGATCTCCACATCTTACTCCTCTTCCATCTTGAAGGTCTTCTCTATACTGGTTTAATTATTGATATTGCATTATTTTACTATCAAAAGTGTTCTAGCTTTGACATTAAATAATTCCATGATCACTATACGTAATTTTGAGTGAAACAGAGGAGAAAATATGGAGCCTATTTTAAAACTGATCATTCACAGATGACCTCTCTTACAATCTCCTATTTCCTTACAAGCGAAATAATAAAAACAAACCTGACAGTCAATACGTCTGTTTTCCTACCTAGTAAAGAAATGACACTAAACCCTACAGCAACTTCAACTTTCTCCTCCTACTGCCTTTATGTTTTACGGAGCCACCTATATTCACTGTGGAGCTGATAATAACTAGGCAAAGATGAACCTTTCGGATGAGAAATGTAGAAATAAACAATGCTGCACTTTTGAGTTTATATCCAATAGTGTATCAGCCGGGAACTGGAGGGGGAGAAGTGAAGTCCTAAGGTTATGTCCAGAGAAATGTTAATATTCCCAGACTATCAGCCTACTGTGTCTGGCCTGAGTACTGTTCCTCCCTGGGCAGTCCACCCCACATTGCTAGCCAGGGTGGTTATTAGAATAAATTTATTATCCTTTGGTTGTCATTAACACTGACTGCAGTGGACAGTAAAGTTTTTACACTCTTTATGAATGGATCTGGAAAGCAGTTTCAGAATTTTTCAAAGTGACTTTTGCGGCCAATATTCTACATCAGGGACATATCCTTATAAACAAGAACAACACATCTCTCAACAGTCACACAGAGTTGCTTTTAGGGTGTTTCTGGTGTTAAAAATCCTTACTTACTAACTTTATTTTCTCTCTCTTACATAATATTAGTATTCTTTTATCACTGGCTCTTGGAATATGTTGGTGTCTGGCAATTAAGAAGTTTCTGAGTATTGTACTCACCTAATGAAACCAGGTCTTTTTGTGTTTTGGCATCTGTCCAATATCTTCTTTATCTATGCTTTCTTTTTTTTTGTCTTTGCCATGGAGCCACTGTTGAAGAAAAGTTTGAGGATCAAACAGGATTACACAGGGCTTCATACAGATAGCTAGGAGAAGTATGACAGGTGCAGGGAGGACATGAAGCATGGGGGGAAGTGAAAAGAAAGAACTTGTGATAAGACAGTGGAGTGAAGGGATGCAGTCCTTAGGATCCGCAATACTGTGAGGTGGGCATGAAGAGGACAGTGGGTTAGCTGGTATTCCAGAGATTCGGTAAGCAAGAGGGGAGCATGAGCCCTCAGCAGAAGTGATGTGGTGGCCAGGAGCACTGAGGAATGACACAGTATACAAGCCTGTATCTAAATGCCAGCATCTCCCTCTAATAGCTGTGTGACTTTTAGCAAGTTTCTCAATGTCTCTCTGCTTCAGTTCCTTCATCTTAAACTGGGGATGGATCCTGCAGTATCCATCTAACAGGGCTGACCTGAGGATTGTATGAATCAATCTGTGTAAAGAGCTTAGGAAAGTCGCAGGTATGTTATGAGAGCTTAGTAAGTGTTAGCTGTCTAAAAACGCCTGGGCTGTTGGTTTATGGCATGGTCCTCTCCCTGCAGCTGTGTATAGTGTAACTGAACACTGCTGAGCCAGGAAGGACTTAGCTAACAGGACCAGCAGCGACAGAGCCATGTGAACACCGGGGTTATTTCTTGGCAGCACGGTGTGGACTCTCAGCCGATTGGCTTGAATTCACAATTCCCCTCTGGGCCAAAGAAGACAAGAGTGTTGGACAATTACCACATAAACTGGGACAGTTCTGACCTAAAGTCTAGGTATCCCTTGGGTATTATCAGTTGGCCCTAAAACAGTGCTCTCCCTTTGATGCTAAGTGCTAGAAAAAAAGCATGTACCTCACCTCCCCTTATTCTGTTTGCCACACTATAACTGTGTCCTTAGAGATGGTGTTTAGCACTGGGAAGAGTGTTTTACCCCTTTACAGTCGAGGATAAATCATGCCCTATAACTGGGGTGTCTAAAAATCCCATTTGGTTATTTTCTTAAATGTAAAACGTCTTGAGCATCGATTATCCAAGTGTACAAGAGTCTCCTAGTCTCTGATATCAAGGCTTAATAAACTGGCCTTTATTGAGTGTATCTATGACTGTGTTAGGAGTACTAGTCTTAGAAGGCATGATCCCCGCTTTCAAAGAATGTCTGATCTAGTTGAGAAATAAAACATTAGTGTGCTCTTGATACTAAGCTGCTGGGTGTCATTGCCATTATAGTTTGTAAAAAAATGTCTCGATCTATTCTTCATGTGTTCTGGTAGTATAGCCCTTCCTTTCTTACTTGTCTTAATTCACCATTGTAGTAACACAACACCTAACGTTTAGATGCTTTGGCTCCCTTTGCAGTGCTGTAGGTTTCTAATAAACATTGTAAATTAATCATTCCCCAGTTTATTCTTGCCTGAAAAAAGAAAAGACTTTGTTTTCTGTGCTTTTGTGATTTGTCTTGTCCTTACATACCGTTCTGTACCTGAAATTCTTGCTTAAGCACAATATGCATTACCTTGATTTAGTTGTTAATTTTTTTTTTTTTTTTTTTTTTTTTTTGTGGTATGCGGGCCTCTCACTTTTGTGGCCTCTCCCATTGCGGAGCACAGGCTCCGGACGCACAAGCTCAACGGCCATGGCTCACGGGCCTAGCCGCTCTGCGGCATGTGGGATCTTCCCAGACTGGGGCACGAACCCATATCCCATGCA
>NC_041221.1:41781920-41850374 GCF_002837175.3 Physeter macrocephalus | reverse complement strand
CCCGGACTGGGGCACGAACCCATATCCCCTGCATCAGCAGGCGGACTCTCAGCCACTGCGCCACCAGGGAAGCCCTAGTTGTTAATTTTTTAAACCTTTTAAAAAAAATTTAAATTGAGGTCATCTCTGTAAGGTGCCTGTTACAGTGTCTAGGGCATAAGGAGTGATCAATGAAAGTTAATTCAACTTATTAATACATTTTTTGTTCTTCTGCCTTGCAGTTCTAAATCTTTCTTTTCCATCATGTAGCATATTCAAGTTCATTTCCATTTTATGCATTTGTTCTTATATTATGGAAGATGGAAACAAAAATGTAAAGCGCTAGGATGAGGGTTATCTCTCCCTTCTGGAACAGGAACACAGGCATGAGTAATATATTCTGTGGAGCAGGAGTAAAAACTATAAATGTCCCAAATATACTTCCCATTAAGCAGGTAAAATTATTTTCCTATTTTCATAACTTTGTATTTTATTTATAGTATAAATTCTATGTTCTTTTCAGTAAATACTGAGCAATAGTTACTAAAGACTATTTTTCACGGCCCCATGTAACGTGTTCCTGATATGCAACCAAAAGCTTTCTTTCAGTTAACTTCCTCACTCCTTTCATGGCAGCAACATGGAGCAGTATTTTAGAACCTTGAAAACTTCAGGTTTATACATGGTATTGTTTATTTGTATAGTCTCTAAGCATATTCTTCTTGCACAAAGTAACTTTTGTTTATTTCTTTGAACTTAATTTTATAAAAATATGGCACAGCTGAGTCGGATTTTCATAATTCTTTCTCAAATTTGGGCTTTCTTGTCACTGGCAGATTTTTAAAAATATTTTTCTTCCTTTTTATTTTATTTTTGGCTGCATTGGGTCTTCGTTTCTGCACGCGGGCTTTCTCTAGTTGCGGCGAGCGGGGACTACTCTTCGTTGTGGTGCGCCTGCTGCTCATTGCGTTGGCTTCTCTTGTTGCGGAGCACGGGCTCTAGGCCCGCAGGCTTCAGTAGCTGTGGCACGTGGTCTCAGTAGTTGTGGCTCGCGGGCTCTAGAGTGCAGGCTCAGTAGTTGTGGCACACGAGGTTAGTTGCTCCACGGCATGTGGGATCTTCCCGGACCAGGGCTCAAACCCATGTCCCCTGCATTGGCAGGTGGATTCTTAACTACTGCGCCACCAAGGAAGTCCCAGATTTTTTATTTTTTCTCTTGAAAGGTTAACTGCATCGTGTCAGTCATCTTATAGGGCTCCTTTGAGGTGAACTAAGGAAATAATGAACATGGTTCTACATTTTAAAATTTGTTATAAGTCTATGACCATAATGGAGAAAATGCCATCTACTCCCTGGAAGTTTCTGGTGCTAAGGCCTGACTGCACATTGAATTTCATCAGGGTGCTCCTGGCTGGTGGAGGTTGAGGGCCACTTCTCTCTGCATCCTGGACTTAACTAGTTCTGATTCTCTCAGCATATCCACCTGCCTGCTTTGGATGGTACAGTGACAACTGATACACAGGTCCTTTGGCCATTTCTATTATAACATCTACTGGGGATACAAGAAAACTACTATTTATGATTTCATTTAGAACTTGTACCAAATGGAACAGTCTCTTTTAATTTCACCAGCAAATGAAATTAATTCAGAGTTAAAAGATATAAATAATCTGAAGAAGTACTGAAGAAGATAGATGGTAAATATGTCCTCTCTACTTCAGAACTTGCTCTTCATTCAAGATTAAAGATTAAATCTGGCTACAAAAAAAAAAAAAAAAATCCAAAAAGCCCCAGAAGATTTTGTTCTTTTCTTTTACCTAGAAGACTGGTTTATCTTCATTTATGTTGGTTGGCAGTAAAACCCAGTGCCCAGAGAGATCAAACACTGGTAGATATTCCTCAGGAATGGTTCAGAAAACTTATTCCATTTAGACTTCATATCTTATTTAGAAGCACAGCCAATATCTAAAATATGTATTCTGCCAGTGCCACACAATGTCTGAGATTCTTCAAGGCTTCTATTATTTTATACAACCACCATCTTTTACTGTCCACTCTGGATGGACAATTAAACTTTTATCTAGGTCTGAAGAAGAGAAAAAAGGCCAGTTATAAACGCTTTTGTAACTTGGAGCTTTGGGTATTATGGCCTTCTGTCTTTTGTAAGACAGTCATGGTAAGATTTTTAACTCTGGATCCTTTTTTTTTTTTTTCTATGTCCTTTATGTGAATTAAGCAGTGTAAGGTCCAGGAGAAACTGAGACAGAAAAGTAAGGATTATCTGTGATTTGAGTTTTATAACTGCATACATTAAATCATGTTATATTCAATAAAACAGATTAGAGTGGGAAGGCAACAGACATAAAAAGTATCTATGCATCCCTTCTGTGTGATTTTTTCCATATCTAAGACATAGACTTGTATTTAAAGGAGAACTTGTAAATCATCTTGGAGGCCATTGCATTTAATGCAATGTCTCTATGGGTGACCAGTTGGCATGGCAATGATAGATGGGCTCACATAACAGGGTCTGGTGGTTCAAATGTAGTTCACTTTGGCAGTGACTAAAAGGCTTTATGATCCAGCAATTGCTTAGCGACCTGGATGAAATGAATTGGTCTCTTTCTTAGTGAATAGCTGTCCATGTCACAAGACTAGAATGTAACCGGTACTAATTGTCTCCCTGGTTGATGGTTTCAGAAACAGGGCTAAAGAGGTCATAAGGAAGGGTGACAAAATGCTCTGTCTTTTCACACCATCGCTCATTTACTGAGCTCACTGCACCCAGTCATCCCATTGGCCAGGCAGAGAGGAGGAAACCATTCATTGTCGCAACCTGAGTTAAACTGAGCCTCCCTTAAATGACATGTCTTCAATTCTCGATTATCTCTGTGACAAAATCCTTATACATACTAAATTTAGTTAAACAAAACAAAAGCAAAAACAGTGTTAGAAAAGAAAAAGAATCTTTAAAATGACAGACGCTTCTGCTCATTTAGAGCAAAGTCCAGACTTAAAAGATTCATGGAATTAACTTCATAGTTTCTTTATAGTTGTATCCTGCTGTGTTAGAGAGTTGATTTAAAATGTACTCTCATCAATGCTTGTCCTTTGGGACCCATTAGAATAGTTTTTACCATTTTTGTCCTATATAAAATGAAGTCTAGAAGAATTTTCCCTGGATGGGAAGAATTAAATTAAAGATGTCAATCTTTGCTAAATGAATATAAAAATACGATTCAATCCCAAGCAGCATCCAAAAAGTTGATAGTCCATAGGGAAGAAATCCAAGTGAATTAATAGTGATGAGATAAACACAATAATATTGAAGGAGACAAAGAGTTAGTGTAATGAAATAATATGAGACAAGCAGATTAATGGAATTCAACTGGACTATGGCCACATATACACATCACCAAATATGGGAACTTAGTATTTGTTTAGCATGGTATTTCAAATCTGTAAGATGTTTGGGCAATTGAGTATTCAAAAGCAAAACAAAACTGGATTCCCCCCTCACACCATACACAAAAGATAAACTAGAGATGGATCAGAGATCTAAATACAAAAATTACAAAATTATTTGAAGAAAATGTTTATAAGTTTGGAGTGGCATTCTTAAGTAAGATTTGGAAACCAGAACCCATAAAGAAAACACATGGGCAGATTTAGTACATTAAAATTCTAAATTCTATAAACAACAGCAGATCCAAAGTTAAAATACAAACAGTTAATGTGAAAATATTTTTACCATATATCAGGGGTCCCCTACCCCCAGGGCCGAGGACCATAATCAGCTGTTAGGAACCAGGCTGCACAGCAGGAGGTGAGTGGCAGGCGAGCGAGCGAAGTTTCATCTCCTGCTCCCTGTCGCTGGCATTACCGCCTGAACCATCCTCCCCCAACCCCGTCCGCAGAAAAATTGTCTTCCATGAAACCGGTCCCTGGTGCCAAAAAGGTTGGGGACCGCTGCCATATATAACAGGTGTATGTAACAAATATTCCTAATATTTAAGGAGTTTTTCTAATACAGCGAGGAAAAATATTAATCACTTAATAGAAAAGTGGACAAAAAATATGAACAGTCAATTTAGAGATGAAGAGTTGGAAAAGACTGATAAATATATAAAGAGTTGTTTAACTTAAGTACTAATAATTCCTTTAGGAATGCAAATTGAAACAGGATACCCTTTTTGACTATTAGATTGGGAAAATGTGAAGAAAATAGGAAACATTGTGTGTTGTGCTATGTGAGGCTATGCTCTGGCATGAAAATGACCTTTTCATATATTACTGTGTTAAAGGGAATTTGTAAAACCTTTGGAGATCAGTTTGGTAATAGCTTTTAAAAATTCAAATGCACATTTTCTATAACCTAGAAATGTCATTCTGAGGAATCTCACCTATAGCTATAGCTATGGGTTCAAAAGCATATGTTTTTGTCCATCACAAACATAAATGTTCATTAATAAGAAAACAGTACAATAAGTACATCATGGCTTTACAATGGATTCTAAACATTAAAAAGAATGGAGTAGAGTTATACCTACTAACATGAAAAAATATTTGCGTTATATGTTGTTGAGTGAAAAAATGTGTAATATAATGACAGTTCTTTAATGTATATGTGTTTGTATATTTTTGTAAAATGTTAGGAAAATATTGAGAAGATGTGTCCCCAGTTATTGAAAGTAGCTAAAGTTTAAAGTAGTTGAAAGGATGAGTGGGGTTGGAGAAGTCAAGATGGGACTCTTTTCTTCCTTGAATAACTTTAAGAGGATGGGAACATGGGTCATTGTCTGGACTTGAAATTTTGAGCTTTTCAGTGAGATAGGTTTGTGCCTGCATGGCCACACATGATGTGTGCCCTTGTCGACTCCCATTTCTTCAATAAGACCAAAGCAGGAATGATCATTAGCCTGCTCACCAAAGGAGCAATTCAGACCTGGCTAAGAAGGCGGTTGTGAGTGTACAGAACACCGAGATGGTTTTGAGGGGTGCCCCGTACTCAGATATAAGTAAAAGGAAAGTGACCTTCCAATCTCTGTTAGGAGAATGCTTGACTTCCTGTCACTGATACTTAATTTCAAAGTTATTTGCTTTGGGTTCCTTTTTTTGCTATCATAATGCCTACCATAAAATGACTCAGTAAGTATCAACTTTGTGAAGTGATTATCAATTGGAAAAATTAATTTAAAAATATATTTTTTAAAATTCATGTTTTCATAACTTATGAAGATTTTTAAAATGGGAACAGCATTTTTCTTTTCTTTTTTTCCCCATTTTCTTCCATAAATTGTTTTAGTAATTCGTGTTGTCACTAGCATTTGAATCAAGGAGAGAATCTATGGCCTCCTCAAAGAAGTGTGGCAAAATTTCCAATTACTAAAATACAAAACTTGTTCTCCTTTCTCATGTTTTTATACCACAGCATGGAAATATGTCTTCTGATTTCTTATAGTAAGGAATTAGCTTTTAAAGTAGCAAGTTGCTTTTAAAATCACTTCTCTTTCTCATTCATATTCCTTTTTCTGTCTTTTGTATCAGTTATTGGCTTTTGGAACAGGTTTGTTCTTTGCTTTTATGCAGCATACATCAAACTAGACATTTATATTTTTATATTTAAATTAAATTTTTTTTACCATGAGCAGTATCCTGATTTATGTCAAGGTGATATCTCCCATGTGGGAGATATTTTATTGCCAGATGGTATGTGAACTTTTCTTCTGTTTGTATCACAACTTTTCTGTTGTCATTCCTTCTAAGAAACACTTTTGCTTTAATATAGGAAAATCATAAGTAAAATCTTAATTTAAGCAATCAGTGATTGGAGAGTGATTATGGCATTTGCCCAATACTAAGTTGGTAATAAAACCTAGGGAGAAGGAATTATGGAGATCAATTTCCCTGCTGCTTTTGACCTGCTAATCTGTTATTCAAGATTCTTTAATATTTTAATTCTGTAGCACCTCTTGTCTTTCATAAAGTAAAATAAAACATTTACCCCTGCCCTGGTCTGCAATCTTTTACCCCTTAATACCTGAAAGGGGTGGAGAATGATGAAGAGTAGTTCCCACCTGGTGCAGGACACGCCCTGAAAGAACTAACCTACTGCTCAAGGAGAAGTTGCAAGGAAAAATGACCCGCATGTCAGTAATATTCTTGATCTTTCCCCTAAAAAAAGATAGGGAAGACAAAAGCAGACATAAAAACCTAACAAAAGTGAAGTCAAAACCAAGGCAGATTTCAAAAGACAATGACCCATAAGTGGATATTTGTATAAGAATTTTATACATGGGAGTAAAATTTATCCATTTTAAAAGCACTTTGGGAGTAAGTTTATGAGATGTAGTGGTAATTCAGATTCTAGGCAGGAAGGTCCTTGATGTCAGCTTTGGAAATAGGACAGTTTTTTTGCCTAGAAATCAAGGTGGGGTGGGGGAAAAGGCACAAAATTGTTGGAATAACATTAAAGTGATACCACTGAGTGGACTTGAGAGAAAAATAATTTATATGTGCTTTAATAGTGGAATGATGCAGATGTTATTTTAAGTGAAAAGCAATATGATATAATAAAGTTTGTGGAAGCATTTAGATCCAGGCTAAGGGGATGCACTTGCAGAGCAGCCTAGTGACAAGTGAAGGCATAGCTAAATCATGCATTATGGAGGGACTGAGGGTGACAGCCACTAAGGCAAAGGGGAGCCCTGTGCCTGCTTACTGGGGTTTGCACAGCACTAAGTAAACTTAAATGGCTCAGGTGTTCAGAGGATGAACATAGTCATGAGGAAAGAAGCTGCTGTGTACCTGGTGGGGTTAGACAAAGAGCAAAGGCACACACCATCCACATTCCTGTGTGTGCTCAGGAATTAGGCTTCCCTTGTCTGGTTTGCATGTTTGTTGGGCAGGAAATGATCTGTCAGTTTAATTCAGAACTTGTATTTTCAATGGAGCTGACATGGGGTTAAAGAAAATCAATATTAGACTTACAAGATAAAATAATGTTATCTTATTGACAGCTATCAATAATGGATAATGAGGCCTTCGGTTGAACTTCCTTGAACAAACAAGGACTTGAGGCTGTCAATAGGTTATAAATGAAAATCTAATTACGTAGACTTGTTAGCTTGGATTCCAGTCTTAGACATTAATTAATTTGTGGAAGAGTGGCAATTTGAGTGGGGGAATTCAAGCATATTTTATTAATTTTTTTTTTTTACACATAGGTAGACTTTTAGAGAAAAATACCTTTCCCTTTGGAAACAGAAGCATTGCAAATGCATATATGACGTGTGAGCACATGTGCATGTGAGACAGATTTTTTTTCAGTTTATGGGACATCATTATAAATTTCCAGAGAGAAAAGGAAATATAAATTGCTCAAGCAATTTAATAAAATTCAGATAGAAATAATTGAGTTTGAGATACTCAAGTTTGTCAGTATCAGTTCAAAATTAAAATAAATTTTTGTATTCTGCAAAAGTAAGGTCACTGTTAAAAGTCTCTGTTTTTTCCTTGCTATGGCTTAAAATACACGAGCCAAAGCACAACTCCATAGGGCTCTCCATTAGGTTGGCTTTTCTAGAAAATTAGGATCCTTAGAAAGGGGGAGGTAGAGATAGATTTTTAAAAATTCTCTCTTCTGAAGTTTTATTCATTATAGCTAAAATTTGTAAGCAGCCAAGATGTTCTTCAATAGGTGAGTGGATAAACAAACTGCATTATTCAATGATAAAAATAAATGAGCTATCAAGCCATGAAAAGACACAGAGGAAACTTAAGTGCATGTTGCTAAGTGAAAAAAGCCAGTCTGAGAAGGCTACACATTGTATGGTTCCAACTGTTTGACATTCCAAGAGAGGCATAGCTATAGAGACAGAAAAAGATCAGTGGTTTCCAGGAATTGGCAGGGATGGAGGTGAGTTAGAGGAGAGGAATGAATAGGAGGAGAATAGGAGACTTTTAGAGCATTGAAACTCTTCTGTATGATACTGTAATGGTGGATGCATGATATTATGTTTTTGGGAAAACCCATAGAATGTACCTCACAAAGAGTGAACCCTAATGTAAATGCTGACTTTGGGTGATGATGACATGTCTGTGTAGGTTCATGGATTGTAACAAACGTACCACAATAATGCAAGGTGTTAATAATAAGGGAAACTGTGTGTGTGTAGAGGGGGGTGGTGAAGAGGTAGGTATATGGGAACTCTCTGTTCTTCTCTAGTTTTTCTGTAAACCTAATACTACTCTAAAAAATAAAGTCTATTGATTAAAAAATTGTCTCTTCAAAATTACAGTTTGAAATAGAAACTTTCAATGCATAAGATTAAAGCTACTCTGGGTGAACACATCCCATAAACCATCAGGATCTATCTTAGAAAGCCAGCTGACTTTCTCCTTATACTTCTATACTGGCTTTCCATTTGGCCCAAAGCATTAATCCAGGTACAGCAGGATGAATTAGTGATTGCATGGACTCTGCCTTGGCCCACAAGGAGGATGTCTAGGGCAAGTCTGTCATGTGTAACAACCCTGGCCAGTGAGTTGAGGCTGACCTGAATGCACTCCAGGCCTGAGGTGGTGTCATTGATCACTTAAGTGAAGCACAAATTTTCTAACTGGATGGCTCCCATCATAGGAATAACTGCCCAGCGGTCCACATAAATGACAAATCAGTTGTTCCTCCAGGAAGCTCCCCTGAGTAACCAAGGCCCTACTCATTTTGGAAAGATCTTCACAGCCATCTTTGGCTACATAATCCACGGGTGGTGTTTTCCTAACATTTGTAGGTCTCTCATCCCACCCCTCAGGTGCAAGTCAAGGTGTTTTGGGGAGAGAGGCAAGTAAATGTTTGGCTTCCTCACAAGCAGTAGAGTCCTGGGGCACATGTAATACCTTTGGAAAGAAAGTGCCATTTCCACTTGTTGGGCCCCTCCCAAGTGACACATTTGTCACAGAGAACAGGTTGACAATGCCTCCAATGTGGTCATCTGTCTGGCTGCTAAGTCTTAGGGGGCCCCAGTTCAGTTTCAATAACTGAGTTTAGTCCTTGATTTCAGAAGGAATGACTGAGGACAGTTCAGTATTTCCTGTGTGTCTATACCACTAGCCAGGTAGCATTTTCCTAAGGAAGGGAGGAGGGAAAGGCGTAAGGAGATATTAACAGATATTTTGCATGGGAGGTTTAGGATCTGGGGCTATTTTGCTGTTTCTGATGGAGTTTTCAGTAGGGGGAACAGTGGGCAAGTTATAGTCAGAGCCATCTAGCAGGAGATGGAAAGCCTGTCCAGTTAACTAAATTTAAGGTGCTTACAACAGTTTTGGAGACCTGCACTGTGGCGCTTCCCGTCTTGAGGAAGGTTCCAGGCAGGAAGCTCCTCCTTCCTCTGAACTTGCAGGGTCTAAGATGCTCCCTTTCCAGGCGTCTGAATTGTTCTCTCTTCAGTGCCACTAAATTGTTATGTCTTCTTCAAGTAACTTTACCTTTTTTCCCATCATCCTTACTCTCAGACCTTTCCTGCAGAAATGTGAAGTGTGAGAGAGGTAGAACATCATTATAAAACTTAAAGGGGCTGCAAATGTCCAACCTGGGCCCACCAAGCCATTGTAGGGGTACGAATAGGGGTCATTAGCATTATGTTCTAAAGTCATTAGACCATCGTGCTCATTATGCTTGTGATCTAAGACCATGCCAATCTAACAAAAGAATCCAGGCAGCTGAACCAGAACCGAATTTGAATCCTCTGGCATTCCTTTTGGTTGGTCTATCACCCAAAGAGTATATGAACCAGATTGCTTGAGGTTACTCTCAGGGAAAAGGGTGATGCATCGTGCCCAGGAATGGTCAAAGCAGTATTCTGAATTTTCCAAATTAAGTCTATATGTATCCCACTACCCCTTTGTCCTGATCCTTATCCAGGGGTAATTATTCCTTGTTTTGTATTACTTCAGTATTACTTGTATTTTTCATAAGTCATATGGAATAGTTACTATCTCTATGTCTATTTTCCCGAGAAAACAATTTCTTTAAGGTAAAAAATTTTCACCTTTGCCTTTGTATTTCTAAGCCTAGAGCCTAGGAGGGTACTTAGTACTATAGAAGGCTCTTAAAAACATGTATCTTAACTAGAACTCATTTGTGAAAGATGGACTAGGGTAATGCTATTCAAATTAACTATGAATTGTGTAAATACACAGAATTGGATTAAAAGGAAAGGATTATTGATTCATTATGTGCAGAGGAAACAAAAGGTTTGGGGATAAATATTACATATTTCCTTAAAAAGTCTATAATTGTGTATTATTTCAGGAAAAATTCAATAAAAGTCTAGGAGATTATGTTTCTTGTGGCCTTTCCCCCATTGCATTAAGCTATTTAGCAATGTTTTGACATTTAAAAGCTATCTATAGAATTATTTGATTGGATTATATTAATTTTTTTGGTCTCAATGATGCTTATCAAATTAGTTCATTAAAGTGAAAAACATCAGACTAAGTTTCAGAGTGCCTGCCTGAGATGAATGACAACTTCACGAAACTAAAGAAAAAGAGTCAAATAGTTAAAAAAATTTTTTGAATAGGTTTCTTCAGGCTTTGTTTAAATATCTTGTGGTAAGTTTGCGCAACAGTGGGAAAAGGGTCCTGGTACTCTGGTATAAGTGCTGATGTGCTTAGTATTTAGATAAGTTCAGCCAACCAGTTTTATAAAGCAACATGAGAAGAGAGGAGTAGCTGAGGATAAGCAGTGAATAGTCTGTGAATGGCTTCGGCAATACCAAGCTTGTCTCTGAATCCTTGGTGACTCAGTGGCATGCTTTACTTGCTAGCTTTCAAGTCTGAGTTACTGCTTTCCTGCTGGCCTACAAGGCTCACCTTCAGTTTTTTTTTTTTTTTTTTTTTTCTCATTTCTTCTGAATGCACTCCCCAGGAAGTGAAAGTTACAACTTGTCTGGACAGACATTCCAGAGCCTTTGGATTTTATGGGCATAAGGAATGTATTCAGAAGCTTCCTGCTTGGTGATGACACCCTTTGTTCTTTTGTACATATTCTAAGTGAACTTTACTCCAGACAAATTAGCCTAGGGCAAGGCCTTAAAAAGAGGAGATTGCAAGAGAGACACAACACAGGAAAGGGAATACTCATTCATTTCCATTTAGGTTCCTATTTTTAGCCAAACATTTATCATTTTTATCTTTAATTCCTCCTAAGAATGTTAGTAATTCACAGTTTTAATGTGTTGTGAGTATAAAATTGCTTTTGTCTTCTCATTAAAGGTTTTAAGCATGGGTCAACTTTAGGGACAAGAAATCCTTACATTTAATAGGGGAACAATTTGATCAGCATGTCTGCTTGAGTTTTTTACTCTCTGGAATTTGAGGCAACACTATAGATGTTACAGATCTATTGAATTACAAAATCCCACCTGTGAAAATCTTAATTCATTAAGCAAAATTTTACCCTTGCAGTGTCTGACAATAGAATATCAATGTTATTTGTTTTCTGGAGAGGTATTCCCTGACTAGTAGTACATTATTAGAATAACATATCACATGTGTTATGGTAGATTGTGTGATTGGAGGGAAAAAGAAGAAAGTTACAGTTGTACCTTGGTTTACCCATTATCTAGCCCAGTACATGGTACAGAGGAAACACATTGTCCATTGCTTGTTGAATTGAATAAAACTAAATCTTGGCCTCATCTGAAAATTTAGTAAGATTACCTAATTTTATTAGGAATAGGGAAGATAAATTGATATAATGATCTCATTCATGAATAGTAATTTCTCTTCTTTTTTTTTTTTTTTTTTTTTTTTTTTGTGGTAAGCGGGCCTCTCACTGCTGTGGCCTCTCCCTCTGCGGAGCACAGGCTCCGGACGCGCAGGCTCAGCGGCCATGGCTCATGGGCCCAGCCGCTCCGCGGCATGTGGGATCTTCCCGGACTGGGGCACGAACCCGTGTCCCCTGCATCGGCAGGCGGACTCTCAACCACTGTGCCACCAGGGAAGCCCAATTTCTCTTCTTAAATAAAGATTGTAGTCCAGGCTTTCTTCCTCTTGTTTTATAATATTATAATAGTGTTCTAAGTTACTGCTTCTGGTACTTCACTTCTTAATAGACACCAGTCAGGCTTATCTTTCACAAATGCTTTCCTATTATGTCTTTTCTCTGCTCAAATCCTTGAAAACCTCCCCGTTAGGAAGGGTAAACTGGACCACTTTGTGTCCCTTATAGTGCCTAGCATGGTGCTTTGCAGAGTTGTTAACTGAATGCAAGTTTGTGTGCCCAACACGCAGTGAGGCCAAACAAACCAAAACTTTGGAGTTTGGAGCAGAAAAATGTTTATTTAAGGGCCACACAAGAAGACAGGTGGCTCGTGCCCCCAAAACCCTGTACTCCCCGAAGGGTTTCAGCAAAGCACTTTTAAAGGCAAGGTGAGGGAGGGGTGAGGTTGGTTGTCGCAAACTTTTTGGTGTCGGAATCCTTTGTTCTTGCATCTGTCCATGTAGGTCAGGTGGCCATGTTCCTATAAACCTCCAACAAGACAAATGTTATTCTCTGTTCTGTAACTTTTTATCTGTATATGAATGGACTCTTAAAGGTCAGAGCCCTGAGAATAGGCTGTCCTGTATATTTCAGGCTATAGGCAATATTCTTTTACAAAAAGTGCAGAGCCAGCCTGACTAAGCACAGGCAACAAGCACAAAGGCTAAAGTAAAGGGAACAGATCTAATATGGAGTCAGATTTGTTCTTCCCTATTACAGAGTTACTCAGTGGCTGCTGATTAACTAGGAGATATCAGCCTGAAGGTGGTTCTCACACTGTGCTGCTGAGCTCTGCTTTTAGCCACATCTTGTTAAATTCATGTATCAATGATGTGTATGAATACATAGAATATATGCTTATCAAATTTGTAAATGACTCAAGGCTGGGATGGATAGCAAATATACAAGATGACAGAATCAAAATCTGAAAACATTTTGAGAAGCTTCCTTTAATAGGATGAAATTTAATAGAGTTAAAAGTAAAGGCCTATCTTCAACAACAACAACAAACCCCTCCCTGCTGAGAGCATCTGCGTATAGACGATTCTCAGAAAGGACCATCAGTGATCGGGCGGCCACACAGGCCAATGGAATCATAGACTTATTTGGAGAAAAGAAGGATGGAGGTGAAGGTCACCCCATTGGCATTGGTCAGACCCCATCGAAAGTCTTGTGTGCAATTCTGGATTCTATTCAGAGAGACACGGACAAATTGGAATGTATTAGAGAATGTCAAAGGGTCTTAAATCTATTTTTTTTTATTTTACAATGAGTCTGAAGAATAGTTTTCTAACTAACCTGGAAAAATTTAATTACTTTGTCAAGTTAAAAAAGGTCAACAAGGGTTGTGATACTAGTTGGGGTAAAGATTTCTTTTTTTTTTGAATTTTTTTTAATTTTTTTATACAGCAGGTTCTTATTATCCATTTTATACATATTAGTGTATATATGTCAATCCCAATCTCCCAATTCATCACAAGATTTTTTGTATCCTAGAATTTAAAAAAAGATTTGGAGGATCAACTGTCTAGCACACACTGTGTGCTTCTCTGAGTAGAATATTTATTCATGAGTGTGGCAATTTTTTCTCTTAAAAGAGGTGACAGGGAAAGGGCTTGGTTAGGAGCACTGTGAAATGACCAAGCTATGCACATGTGGGAGCACATGTCTTCTGCTTCTTATGGTCCTGAGTGAGATGTGAGGAGATAGAAAATGTTCCGTCCTTCAGGCTTTGCAAAATACATCTAGAGATCTAGAACAGCTAAGAGGAAAGAAAGAAGTGAGAAAACAGAATAGAGGGAGAGAAAAGTAGGGGTAATGGAGAGTATGATAGAATAGGATAGGGCAGAAGAGAAAGGAGAGAGAAGAGAGACATACTGAGCCCCTTATAATATGGTCTGGGGAAGAATATTTACACCATAAACTTACTAAGAGATTTATGAGTGAGCCACACGTGATCTAGTGATGACCAGTGCAAAGCTGCAGATATCTTAGGTACGGATGCTTTTAAGAAATCAAAAGTATTATGTTTTCTCCTCTTCAAGTACCTGCCTCTTCTGCTCCTGTTTCTTGTATGTGAAAAGGCAGATACTCATCAGGCTTGTGATGTACTATCACATATAGGTAGACCTATGTTTTTGATTGGAGGCCGTCAAAATGCTTTTCCACTATAGTTGAGAACTGTTGAGAAGCTGCTGTACATGATACACCATGGGGCTTTTGTGTTGCTTTCAGAGTTCCATGACTGCAACTTCTGTCAAACGGTTTCCCTCTGTATCGTACGTCTGCAAATTTAAATTCAAGAAAACTCATTCAAAACAGTGAAATTAAGTAATAATTGAAGTGGATACTAGCTACTTCAGCACAGAAGGATTTATTTTGGTATATTTTTAGGGCTTGGTACAACATACTGGTACAAAAATATTAAATCACCAGAAAAAAAATTGGTAGTGTTTTAAAGGAAGTGAGAAGGGAGAAAAGAACAAAGGAATTTTCTCCAACCAAATGCAAATGCAGATGACCTGCAAGATTCTGAAAACAGTCTCTCTCCTGACAATGAACATTTTCATGCAGTGAAATCCATTTTGGAGACTCATTAGCAAGCGCTGTGATCTTGCTTATTTTCTATAGGAGCGTCTGGTTATTTCACATTGATTAGGAGACCTCTGATGTGGGGGAGCGAATCACTGAACTACCCCAGGTATTTCTGTAATTGGTTATCATGCTTATTTACAAATGTTTCAGCACAACCAATTTATTCTGGAGCAGATTTTCCTTGCCTTTCCACTGATGTTCCTGCCAGTGCTGTTTTCTGTTTTTAGGGAGAGAAGGGAGTAAGAGGGTGGGAGGAAGCAAGTGGGAGAGAGAGAAAGAGAGAGAGAGAGGGAGAGAGAGAGGGAGGACACAAATTAATCTTCTCATGGTTTTTTTTTTGGTTCTTAAAAAAAGCAGATTAATGGATTAATGGATTTATTCAAGGTATTTATCAATAGTAGTAGTTGAAAATGAAAGAAGTGGAAACATGTATGTATTAGTTTGTAGTGAGGTCACTCATTGCAAACTGTTACCCATCTTTTCTGATTCTATTATTTCCATTAACTAGTGCTGGGAGCTGAGGTTCAGCCCCCTCATCTCTCTCACCCTGCCTCAGTGCTGGCTGACCTTCACGTATTCAATCCACTTGCTCCTGAGCTCATCAGAAATAAATGGACTAGAATAGAAGAGAATATGGCTCCATATTGCACTGTTCATTGTCTGACGATCCTGAAGACCTGAGCAAGTGGCTAGTGGTGCTGGTGTCTCGGGCTGCAGATGGGGCACACATTACATTCTCCACAGTCTCTCATCTACAGCCTGGGGCATTCCAGAGTCAAATAATGGGAGGCGGGACTCTGGGCAGGGCACATGCCTCCTGCCTCAGCCCTTCTGTGAGGATCTGCATGAACTTTTCAGCACGAGAGAAACATGGCAAGACCCTGATTTTAACATTTTCTGATTAGAATGTGATTTAAGGAAATGTGGACATTTTTTCCAGACTATCCCTGCTGGAGACTGCACATCACTGGGGAGCTGCTACCTATTAAGAAGTGTCTTCTACCTCTACTATGACAGATACTCTTGGCATAAACGCAAAACATGCATTACCTGGTGCCAACTATGATTTCTGTCTAGGACTTCCAAATTTAAAGTTATTTATTATCTTAAAAGTTAAAGTAAACCTTCAAGTAAAGGGAGTTCTAAAAGAAATTCCTACTGCTAAAGAATGGGAGGGGTTAGATTTGATCTAGTTTGATTTCCCATTGGTGAAATTTACTGAATATTTATGGGAAATTACAAAAAAAATGGTGCTGGGAGGAGTCCTTGAGGCAATTTAGGCTAACTTACTGGTTCACAGATGACAGAAATCAAGAGAAGTCAGGTGACTTTTTTCAGTGTCAGTTAGTTACAGAGCTGAAAACAGAATCTAGCTTTACTTCAGGTGTAGGCCTAATAGAAAAACAAATTTTCTGTTTTCTCTGTATTCCCAACAAACAGCATCCCCTTTACGTCAAAAATTTTCTGTCCTTATAATGTGATTTCATTTTGCTTTTGTTGTGACGATAGGAATTACTGATAATAACACAGAATATAATAAATTATAAGGAGTGATATCTTTCAATTTTTATTTCAGAATCTAATGAAACTGTGTTTGATTTTTGAACATATGAGTATGTAGAGAAAGCACTTTTCTTTTGTGGCAAAGATACCTATTGTACAGTTCCTAGTATTTACTATTAGTACTTCAGTAAACTTCTGTAAATCATTATCTAGGGTGAGAATTCATAAAAGTAGCCATTGGCAACATTCACATAAATGTGTGAGAAAAACATTCCAAATGAGGTTTTAATAGTCGCTGAAGGAAAAGCTCTTCTGTTATATTAGAGCTGCCAAAAGAATTCAGAACTTGAAAGATCCAAATGACAGCAAAGCAGATTGAAGCTGCTCTTCCCTCTACATTCTCTTTTCTTTATGCATTCAGGGCTCTGAATCAAGAAAACTTATATGCAAGGGGTGCAGAACAGATCCAATTATACAGAGCTCCAGCTAATGTCTGACGCTTTAAGTACTTTTCAGAATTTCTGTAGATTGCTATATAGCCAACTCTCAATTTCTCAAAGTAATGAGGAAAGTCTTGGAATACATTACCCCAGAACCCGTAGAATGAAGTAATTAGTATTCATTAACAATTTTATTTCGATGGCTAATTGCACTTCACACTCATATATTGATACAAAAAACTGGACACTCAAGTAGTATCTACTATCATTTATTATATGGACATGGAAAGAACAGTTGGGGGGAAGTTTTTGCTGCTTTAAAGAGTTTGCAGAATTTTGCACACAGTTTGATAGAGTGCTGTGATCCATTCAAAACCAGACCTGACATCAGTGAGTGGAATGGGGGAAGGGGAGGTTCTTAAGAGGTATAGATAGAATAGATACCCGTTAAATTTGAGGGTGGCCATGGGTGAAGGTGGTGGTGGTATTTGTATGTATGTGTATGCACTCTGACACCTATGATGGGTCTAAATGGGCATGAGCCAGAGTTTGAGAAACTTTGGTTGAGTGTCTGCTGAGGATGATGAACCGGACAAACTTCTACTTGAGGAACATGCTTCTAGATTTTCTACTCTGAGTCTTAGGAGACAGAAGACTCCATTAACCTTTGTTTGAAAACACCAGAGGGCTGCATATGTCCATAAAATTAACTTATAATTTTATTCTTGCTTCCCTTGCATTACTACATAAATGGAATAAGAAAAAAGGTATACAGTTGATATTTTCACTCATGGAAAATTTCTGGAGCCCTCTTATAAGCCAGGTACTGTAGTAGGAGCTTTTGCTTGTATATTAGGGCCTAATCAAGAAACAGAAAGCATACTAAAAGTGGAAATTTGGGAAGGAAATAATAATAGGACAATTAAAAGATGTGTGGATATTGTATAGAAAAACCATAAGGAATTGTGAGTTACCTCAGGGATAGTAAGAGTAGAATTCGAATATTTTCATGACTCTCAGACCTGTGGGGCAAATAGAACTCAGAGAGAGAAGAATGACTTTCAGGAGTTCCAACTCCACGGAGGGATGTAGTCAGTGATCAGTTAGCCTTTAGAGAAAGAACTAGGGGAATATGTATGTACTTTTCCCCA
Source organism: Physeter macrocephalus (assembly GCF_002837175.3). Lineage (NCBI taxonomy): Eukaryota > Metazoa > Chordata > Mammalia > Artiodactyla > Physeteridae > Physeter > Physeter macrocephalus. The sequence goes on along the minus strand of NC_041221.1, from coordinate 41,832,660 downwards.
ACTCTCCTTTCTTCATCACACCTTATACTGGGGCTTTCTGTTGGCTGAACTCAATTGGAAATGAGAAGAGAAGGAAGCTCATTGGTGCAGTTCATTATTGGTTACCATTTTGGTGATCAGGGTGTAGAAAGGGGAGTCAGAAAGAAAGAGAATATACTGAGAATGCAGGCTTTTTCTCATTTCACTGCTCAAACAGCCCAGGGTGGGTAGCGTATGACAGGATTTTCAGTTGCAAACATCAGAAACCAACTTTACCTGGCTTAAGCAGGGAAAGATATTGAGAGCCTTCTGGAATCCCTGGGGCACTTAGAAACCACTTCCAGGAGGATACCACTGCTCCTTACCCTGGGTTTATATCATAGACACTACTGCTGCTCCTACTGCAGCAACTGCTGAAGCTGCCATAAAAGCCAGAGATTCTTCCTCATGTACTCCTTTCCTTGTTTCAGCTACTGATTCAAAAGTGAGGTGTGTGCCTGCCACTGGTAGAATCTGGGGGCTCTTGACCAAGCTTTGCTTCAAAGGATGGTGGAAGAATGAGTACCTGGCATTATTAGCTGTCGGTAGAAGGGCAGTGCCTCTCACAAGAATTTTTAGGTGAGGAATTCCCCAAATTTAGGGATGGGTTTCTAGTGATGGATGGCCAGAGAGCATGTCAGATGCCTGCTACACATAGGTTTTATTAGCTCCATTTTGCAGATGAAGATCTGAGGTTCAGAGAGGCTAAAAAATTCTTGCCAAATTAATAGCTTTAGTTGAGAGTCAAAGATCAGGTGCAGGTTTTTGCTATTTCTACTACGTCAAAATTTCTCTCTAGTCTCAGATTATTTAATCTGATCTCCACTTGAGTGAATTTTTTCTTTCTAAGACTGCACCGGATATTTTTTTTTTGAAAGTGCAAATGATTCTAAAGTTAAATTGGCTAAAGAGATACATGAAAAAGCATCAAAAAAGAAAGAGAAAAGGAATAGTGAGAGGAGATATGCTTTCTGAGTATTAAAATATAATAGATGCTTTAGTAACTGAAATAGTGTGGTGTAGGTATAGGGGTGTACAGATTAACACAGTAGACTAGAAGTTCCAGAAATAGATCCAAACAAGCATGTTACTTCAGTTTGTGATATAAGTGGAATTTTAATACAGTGGAAGAAAAGATAGATGATAAATTTGTTGGGAAAACCTACTGACCATTTGATTTAAAAAATTACATCTAACACAAATTGAATTCCAAAGGCATTAAGTGTTTTAATATGAAAAAATGAAAAAGAATAAAAGTAAATGTAGGTGAATATTTTTATAATCTTGATCTGTGTAAAACATTTCTAAGTATGGCGCCAAATGCAGGAAGATAGAGAAAACGATTGCAAAAGTGAGTACAAAAAAAGTAAAAATTTCTCCACAGCTATAACGATATAGACAAATAGTTACATTGAAAAATACTCACAAAATACATGAAATAAGAAGTCTAATATTTTTAGTATGTAAAGAAAAAAATTTACAGAAGACATGAAAATGGTTTATTAGCATATGAAAGGATGTTTAAGTGCATTTTCAGTATTAATCAAATGAATTCACATTACAACAAAATTAGCAGAAATTAAAGCAATTAACAATGTCCAAAGTAGGCCAGGGTGCATGTCTATGTGTGTGTGGAGGGGTTTATTTTATACCATTCTGGTTGGGTTAAAATTGGATTAATTTTTCTGGAGAGGTATTTGACATTATATATCAAAATTCTTTAAAATGCCCTTTGATCAATAAATTCTGCTTCCAGCAATTTTTCATCATGAGATAGTTCAACAAACACATAAATCACACAGGGGTGAACATTGCAGTGTTACTTTTAAAAGAAAAAATACGAAAAGAAATACTAAATATTCATAAACTGGGGATGTTAAATGTTTCATGTACATTTATAAAGTGGAATACTACTTAGCCATGAGAAGGCAGATATCTATCTATTGATATCAAGGGATCCATGATATATTTTTAGTTGAAAAGTCAGGGTATAAAATACTATGAATAACATATCTAGTATTTGTAAGAAAAAAAATTGCATTTAGAAAATACTGGGAAGATAGTGGTCTAAAGTGTAAATGGTGGTTTCATCTGACTAGTAGCATCTTGAATGACCTTTATTTTTCCTTTATCCATTTCTACATTTTCTAATTACCTTATAATACGCACTGATAAGCGTAATAAAACACAAAAAAGCTATTTCTATTTTGAAAAAATGAAGTGAAAGATATAAATTATCATTAAGCAACATATAAAGACTAGTTTTCATGTTCTTGTTTACACGATTTTTCTAATATAATTGTGTGTGCGTGTGTGTGTGCGTGTGTGTGAAAGAGGGTAATAAAAAGCTAGAAAGAGGCAAGGAAGACAGAAAGATGGAGTAGATTGAGTGATTTGTCCTAATTTGTGGAGGGAGAGAATTGATGACTATAACCTGCACCTAAATCCTGCTTTTTACCCAGAGCTGGTCCCTGTTTACAGCTTTACAGTCATCTGGTGTAGAAGACTGTGGCTGTCACATGCCTTCTCCCCAGCTCTCTCCTGCCGCGGTGCTGATATGCAGTGGCGATGACCAGAGACCCGCAACGTAGACAGAGGGGCATGAGAAAATCAGAGGCTAGATAGCCTTCTCTTGATCACTGGATATTGAACTGCTCTACTTGAGGAATGTGTTCACTTTTGAGTAGATCAGGAGAACAGTTTTGGCGGAAATAGGAGAAAATGAGGCACTGCGGAAAGACAGTTGGAAGGGTTAAGGAATGGACTCAGGATGGGTCAATGACTGTGACCTCAAGGCCTGTCATCCTCCTGCTTCAGGGGTCATTCTAACCTTAAATAGCCAAATAAAGTGATTCCAGCTTCCATGCTGTGCACCGACAGGGGCCCTGAACATCCCAATGTGTTCGAAACTGAAGGGTGGCTGCGCCTGAGTGAGAGAGATCATACCTCTCCTTCATTGGTCCATGCCACAGTCGGGCTCCCACTGTCACTGTTGGCTCCTGAGGCTCTGTTTGTTTTCCTACTATTTCACCCCACACTGGATACCACCTCTCTTTTCTTGCCTCACATATCACCAACTCAATCCTGCTTTGGGCAGCAGGCTTTTACCATAGCTTTAGAATGTTGCAGTAGAAGATGGAGGTAGTGAAGGGGGTAAATCAATACGGCGTGAGGTCTAAATATTTCTTAAAATTGTTAGCATTTAGAAATTCTTCTTCTCCTCAAGATGCCTTACATATCCCTCTTCCTTAATTTCTGGGACCCTCATCCTTTTTATTTCAGGGGCAGAAACCTTAAATACCTTTTCAAAGACAATTTTAGTCCTCTATTTTTTGGTGCAAGGGGTGGTGGGAGCTAACCTTTCGTATCCAAAAAGACCCTTAAGATGTTTTCCTAAGTGCAAGAGCCATCTTTCCTGGATATTAATTACATGACTTCAGTAGGAAACGGTTAACTATATCTTTTAAAATTCTCCCCACTGTATAATACTTCATTGGGTCAAGACTAGGGAAGGGTCAAGGTATTGTTGGGCTTTTTATTCTATCATGAGATCTTCCTTTATTTTCAGAGGCCACTCTGTGGACTAGGTTAATTTTGATACCAGATGGACCTTTACTTTGGGACATAGTAGGGAGCCAACAGGACCTCAAAGAAAGGATATAGTTGAACAATGTAAAAAGGAGAAGCTAGTCTAAATTTCCTCCTAGACCGCTAGACTTAGAATGAATCACAGTGATTTACTCTAACCTGCTGTTAATACAGATGAGGAACTGAGACCCCAAGAATTTAGGTGACTTGCACAAAACCAACTGATTAATCAACATAGATCTGAGACTGGAATTCAGGTCTTCTAGCCACCAACCTAGTGGTTTTTCCACTAGCACATGCAGTTGACCCTTGAACAACATAGGTTTGAACTACATGGGTCCACTTATATGCAGATTTCTTTTCAATAGTAAATACTATAGTCCTGTGTGATCCACTGTTAGTTGAATCCGTGAATGCTGGACAGTGGATGTGGAGGAACTGGGGATACGGAGGGCCATGTATGGATTTTTAATTGCAAAGAGGGTCAGTGCCCCAACCCCCAGATTGTTCGAGGGTCAATTGTACTTTAGCTTTTCCTGGAGGTATTAGACCATACAGTACATCATTAATTAATAAAAATAGTGTGGAACAGAAACAGACATTAGTATAGCAAGATGATTAACAATTTCAAGGGTTTGAGATTGCCTCTTTTTGTGAATTTTGCTACCTTTTATTTTCTCTAGTTGTTCATAAAATTTAGTAGCTTTCTTGTTTTCTAAAACAAAATATTGTATTTAGGGAAGTGCTTTTCAACATGAGAGGACTTTAATACTAATAAAACAATAGAGCTCATTTTCCAAATAGTTGAATGATAGTCTGTTAGGGGCAAAATAATAGAGACCTGATGGTATTAACACTTACTTTTCTTGAACAAGCATTTTCACATTTTATATATATAAATATCTCCTTTTTCTGTTGGCAAAGATCAGAGGACCAATAGTACTCAAGAGATGACTTCAAAAGGATTTTGACCAAGTTTTATCTCTTTGCATATAGGCGACTACACAGTAAGAACAGCAGCAAAGGGATTCACCAAGTGAAAGGAAGGAACATTTGAAGCAGGAGAGAAATAATTTCCTAGCAAGAAGGGCTGTGTGATGATGGTTCAGCTGGTGATCCATTATGCCTGTTAAGAGGCCAAAGAGAACTGTAGATCTCTGAGGTCCATGGGGACAGAGGCAAGGGAATAAGATAAAGGGAACACTACAATAAATGAAGTGCCTTAACAGCTGAAAAAGGCTGATGGATGTGCTCTGCATCTCAGAAGACAGAGCTCCCGGCAGGAGAATAAAGAGTGCAACAGAGCAGGGCCTGCTAGAACCACACAGTTAGGGAACTGATCCTCTAATAACCTCTCGTTTCAGAAGTTTATAATGTGCTATAAAAATCCCGTCTCTAGACTAAAACCTAGCACAACCACAATGAACTGCATTTTACTGCCATAGTACAAATCCCCGACTTGTTGTTACTTTCTCTTAAATAGGGCTGGATCTCTTTTCAGCATTGCAGGTACCAAGGTGTTTTGTAAAAATTTTCCGTAGAGAATAGATTTGATTTTTAAAATGCAGAAACTGGATTTCAGTTCTTAAATGGAAATGCTGCACTAGGCACCAAGGACATTTTGATTAAATCATGCCTGTGTTCAGGCTATTAGTTCCAACTCGGATGTTGTCTATAGATATAGAAAACTACTTGAAAAGCAGAGATGTTCAGAGTCTCCAATGGGTGAAGGTCATCCAATAGCTAGCTCTCCTCAGCCTTCATAACAAAATTTTGGGAAGCTTTTGCTTCTCACACATATTGGCAGTTCCATTTACTATCAGTCAAGAGGAAATAAAATATTTTATTTTATAGAAGAGTCTATTGATACTTCTAAGAAGAGACCCAATAATAGACATGTGTATTTCAAATGTTGTAACCATCAATAGTAATGAGTCTTCTTACACCTTTACCTGGTACAATTTTATTTCAGTGATTGGTTACAGTTCATGATCTATCCATTCTATACTTCAAAAATAGGTTAACTATGTTAAATCAAATGACTGTGCATTGTTAAATTCAGAGTCAGAAATAAAAATCAGGTCATTGTATCTCTACTTTCCTTCACTATGTCATTCTGTATAATCAGAATCAGTTATAATGAATGAATTATCATTATTAACTAATTTCTAAGTAACAGTCTTTTCCTAGGTACATCGGGTATTCTACAAAGTATAGAAAAAACAGACTACCATCATGAAGCATAATAAATTGAAGTAAAAGGACACACAACTATTTAGAGAACCAAAAGTCGAATTAAGCAATTTACAATATTTTACATTTTTTCAGATTTGTTCCTGAAGAAAGGGTCACTTTGATAACCCAGCTGTTCTACCTAATTATTTTCAATGTGAATTGCTATTCACACTTGACTCTATTGGTGTATTTATTTTCAAGTTAGAGGCCCAGCTTCAAAATATTGGCCACCCAATATTTTCATTTAAAGGTCACAATAATCTCCTCCTTTTTTTTGAGGAACTAGTGGGCTAAATATGCTATTCTAGGGAAGAAAAATTTTGCACAATAGGTGCACAAAACCTTATGTTTTTCCAACTTTAAGCTTCACGTTGCATTTTTCTTTCTAGTGTCACTAGGGCCAGTATGTGAAGGATTAAAAAACCCCCTTACATTTAACTATACTTTATTATAATTTTAACAACTCAAGATTGAGATTTCTGGGAATAGACTAAGAACGAAAAAAGTAACTCACTTGTACATGGCTCTTTTGCAAGCATTTTGATTCTGTTTTTAAAGCTGAACTCTTTTACTTTGATTTTCTGAATTATGGGATGCTGTATTGCTTTTTTTTGTAACCTTTTTTGGGTTCTTTTTGTGCGTTTTTAGCTATGTAAGTCAGTTGGTGCAGTGATTAGAGTGTATCTGGTCTGCAGTTGTTGTTGTTCACTTTTCTGAAGTACTATGTATAAGAAAGTTCTAATTGGGCTCTGTGTGTATATGGTGAACTTGGAACATATAAAAGGGTCACGTTACCTAGACTGGGTGAGGGCTTCCTGGAGGCAAGCTATGAGTTGAGTGTCTACCAATCAGTATGAGCTGCCAAATGCATGTTTTTTTTTGCACATCAATTCCAGGCAGAAGGAACTGTGGATGAAAGATTCTAGAGATAAGAAAATGTGGTATATTCATAAAATTTAGTGCCGCTGGAATATAGGGTATAGGTATGTAGGGAAGGGGGATTGTGCAGAGGAGAAAGAAGATGAAGTCTGGCAGCTAGGCAGGCTCCAGATGTATAATGGCTTTGCCAAGGTGGTGAGAGGGTGGAGGGGCAGGGTGAAGGGGAAGAAAATCTCTGAAAGATTTGAAAGGTAACCAATTGCATATGGTTAGACCAACCACTTAATATGCTGCTTTGGAACCCTTTGAGATCTTTAGAATTCATTATTATACCACCTAGCAGGCTGCTCTCCAGGCTTCATAAATTGATAGTCTTTCAACCAAATAGAGCAATTTCCTGAGCTTCCCAGTGGCAAGGCTCACCCTTTCTAGGCACAGTAAATTCCTTTGGACCTTTCCTCACCTTTTCCCCTTCTATGTTCTTTACAATGTCTGATTCTTTCCCAGATATTGCCTTGAACTATTGTATTAATGGGTAACTCTAGATTAAAAGTATCCCTCATTTGTAACACATTTGCATTTGAGCCTGAATCCTCAGAAATGGCTTTCCTGGAGGGGATTTCAGGCCCCATGCCAGTCATGAAGAGATTCGAGCTTTCAATTCATCTCAAACTAGGCCATGTAAGTGACTGTCTGCGCTGACTTCAAAGACCTTTGGTTTTGGTGCTTAATCTGGCCTGCCTGTGAGAGGCTCGCCGTTATACCTTCTTAAACTAAACTGAGTATGCGTGGATGTGTATTTAGATTCAGCATAACGGTGTGTGTATGATTTTTTTTTTTTAGTTTGTGCTTTCAAGAATCAACTAAGAAAGCTCTGTTATTTGATCCTGCTGATGTTCCCTTTCAGACAGCTGCCACCAGCACCTCTTGGCCACTTCCTTTTTATTTCCTATTCCCTTTTAACTGTCTAGCTTACTTTGATATGATTTCGTCTCTCTCTGTAATGGCAATGAGCGAGGATGTTTTTTCCCACGGCCGTGGCATGATATGCCTTTTAATTCATTTTAGGCTTACTACCTTGCAAATGTAAGAATGAATTAGGGCTCTGTTTGCCCTGGACAAGCATGTTTTAGACATGTTGGAAGGTGAAAGTGCGCATTAGACTACTTGTATTCTTGACAGCCCCTTTCTGTGACAGCATTGGTCATTAGAGGTTTGATTCCTGGGTCTGCCACTTTTCTGCCTTGTGACTTTGGATAACCCATATAATCTCCCTGCTCACTGCCTCCTTCTTTATAAAAGAGTAAAAAGAATATAATTTTACCTTCCTGAACACGCAGGGATGCTGTGAGTTTTCAGATCAGGTGTGAAAGTTGCTTTGAATGCAGTGAATTCCATGCAAGAATGCTTTTAAAATGGCTTAATGTAAAAATGTTAAATAGAGAGCATATTTTGTTTTGGAAAACAATGTGTGTTTTTTTAGTGCACAAATTATGTGGGTTTTTTTGCACAAAAATTTTTTTTACTGTGACCTCTGGATTTATTTTAACACATGATTTAAGCACAATATGCTGTGCTTTTGACAGCGTTATATATCTTTCTCTAGAAATCTGTAAGACTGTGCTGTTAATTTGAACCTAGGGAGTGAATCTGGTCTCTAGTGAATATTGCCACCACTGGAACCTGATGTCCTATTAACAATCCACACAATAAAAATCACAGGTGATGCTCCTATATTGTGGAACAACTCTTTCCAGTAGATTATATGGGGCCTATTTTGCAGCGCATTTTACTTTTCTGGTCTTTCCCTCTTGATTGCATTCAGCTTCTGGCTGACCTGTTGGTAACTCCAAGATAGGATACATTACTCTTTAACTTTAGGGGAAAAAAAGCTTTGCAATTACTGCAGAGACCACACATTTATATCAAGAAATATGCATAATGAAGTACTCTTATATTCATACTTATAATTCCTTGTTACTATACATTTCCAGTTCTTTACATGTCGAATGGTGGCAATTTGCCACTATTTCTTTCAAAGGAAAGGAAGCATATGGTCATCTCCCTAGATTTGAAAATTTAGACCATGTATACCCACTAATGAAATGATTTTGAAATTATGGAAATTGCTTTTCTCTCTAAAGACTAAAACTGATTCCCAATTCCAGTTTCATTACTCTCCAGGGTAGCTCCAATCATCCCAAAAAATGGCATGAAAATTTTAAGACAAAATTAATTTTAACTCATTTTAAATTAAAAACAAATGCCTGCCAAACTATGATGGTTATCTTCACATCCAGTAAATGCCATTTTTAACCTGAAAGTGTTCTCTTCCATGCTTGTTGTATGCTAGCCGGCATATTTAGGGTGGACCCACTGAACAGAGCAGAATTCCATTATTCTATAGAAACTTCTTTCTCCAGATTTTCTAATTAAAGGTTGAAATAATTTTAGGACACTGTGAAGGAGGCAAAATTATAGTTAAAGGTTGACCCTTTTTTTCCTGGTAGATCTGAGTTCCATTTGAACTGTAGGTAAACCTCCATGCTAGCGTGAAAAATGTTTTGTTTTATATTCCTTACACTTTATGTTGTCTGTCCATGAGTATATTTAGAGTTGCTTCGAATTCCTACCTGCCATCATCTACCAGCTGTCTATTAAAAAGTGCTCATCAGAAACATCCTCTTGCTTCAGTGCATCCTTACTATGCTTTTAAAATAATTATTATTGCATAAATTAATTGGCCTTTGGGAGCAAGAACACTATTAAACATGGCAGTTTGGTCATCAATATTTTTACATTGTTTCTCCTCTTCTGGTCCCACTGCTGAAGTTCAGCATAATTTCTTTTGAGCCCAAAGGCATGTTATTTCCTTTGTGCTGTGCCTCTATGAATTCTCTGCCTCATCTTAAATGGGATCCTTTTTTTCTTTACTTAAGATATCTTTTGATCATTTCAAGGTAATTTTTATATTTATAGTTCACACAACTCTTCTTCTATTTACTGCCCTGTTTATTTGAAATCAGATTATAAACACTTATTTTCCTTGACTCACAAATAATTTCTCTAGCAGTGGGGAAAAAAGTTAGTTAGATTCCACAACTGCTTAAAGTCATATTCAGAGCAAATGATGGTGTTTTGATCAGTGGAGCCAGGCTGTGTCAGTATGAATCTTAGTTATCCATTTGGTAAGATCTGAAAAAAATGTAAGTAAATAAGATCACTATCTTACTGGACCTTGGCCTACAAGATGCTGACTGAGACCCTGCTGGATTAAAGACCCTTCTAGAAGTACCTAAAATTTCTATACTTTATTTTTATGAAATGGGGAAATATATCTCATCATAAGGAGAAAAGAGTGGGATGGGGAAAAAATGGGCAGAGGACCTGAGTAGTCATGTTTTTAAAGATGACATACAGATGGCCAACAGACACATGAAAAGATGCTCAACATCACTAATCATCAGGGAAATGCAAATCAAAACCACAATGAGATATCACCTTACACCTATCAGAGTGGCTCTTATCAAAATGATGACAAATAATAAGTGATGGCAAGGATGTGGAGAAAAGGGAACCTTTGCACATTGTTAGCAGGAAGGCATATTGGCGCAGACACTATGGAAAACAGTATGGAGGTTCCTCAGAAATTAAAAATAGAACTACTGTATGATCCAGCAGTCCTACTCATGGGTATTTATTTAAAGAAAACAAAGAATACTAATTAGAAAAGATATATGCACACCATGTTTGTTGCAGCATTATTTCCAATAGCCAAGATATGGAAGCACCCTAAGTGCCCATCAATAGATGAATGGATAAAGAAGATATTTTATATATATACAATGGACTATTACTCAGCCATAAAGAAGAATGAAATCTTGAATTTGTGGTAATATGGTTGGACCTGGAGGGTATTAATGCTAAGTGAAATAGGTCAGACATAGAAAGACAAATATTTTATTATTTTACTCATATGTGGAATCTAAAAACCAAAACAAATGAACAAACATAACCAAACAGAAAGAGTCTTAGATACAGAGGAAAAAACAGGTGGTTGCTAAAAGGGAGGGAGGTCAGGGGAGGAGAGAAATAGGTGAGGGAGATTAAGAGGTACATACTTTCAATTACAAAATAAATGAGTCATGGGTATGAAATGTGCAGTTTGGGGAATATAGTCAATAATAATGTAATATCTTGTATGGTGACAGATGGCAACTAGACTTATCATGGTGATCATTTTGAAATGTATAGAAATATCGAATCACTATGTTGTGTACCAGAAATTAACATAGTGTTGTAGGTCAGTTATGTTTCAAGAACAAACAAGCTCATAGAAAAAGAGATCAGATTTGTGGTTACCAAAGGTGGAGGTGGGGTGAGGGGGAATTGGATGAAGATAGTCAAAGGGTACAAACTTCCAGTTAAAAGATAAATAAGTACTAGGGATGTAATGTACAACATGAGAAATATAATTAACACTTTTGTATGTTATATGTGAAGGTTGTTAAGAGAGTAAACCCTAAGAGTTCTCATTACAAGGAAAAATACATATACTTTTTCTATTTAATTTTGTATGTATATGAGATGACGGATGTTCACTAAACTTATTGTGGTAATCCTTACATGATGTATGTTAGTCAAATCATTGTGCTGTGCACCTTAAACTTACACAGTGCAGTATGTCAATTAAATCTCAATAAAACTGGAAGAAAAAAACAGAATGGGATAGGAAAGGATAAATATTCTTTGTGTATGTTGAAATTTTTCTCATCCCAATTTTGTTATTGTTATTATCAGCAGTATTTCATATAAACATCTAGATGCAATTGAAGTTGAAGTTTAATTTAGTATCATGAAGAGGCATAACAGATATTGCTGTTCTATAGCAGTAAGGATTCATTGTATACGGAATGTGTGTGATGATTTGACTCCCTTTGTAATTTAGGTTTTTCAAGGCAATGGATGTTGACAAGGAATACAAATGACATGTGTGGCAGAGACACCTAGCTGAACAGCCTATGAGATGATGTTGGGCAGTGGCTGCCCAACCAGAGACTGCATCTCTCAGTGTCTTTCCTATTGTAGGCAGGGCTATGTGACTAGTTCTCACCAATGGAATATAAAGAGAAGTGACTTCCAGACCAGTGTGATTAAGAAACAGGTGGGCTTGGGCCATAGTCTCATTCCCGTCCATCAGCTGAATGAAGAGGACTCCCAGGACCTAGAAGAGGTAAGAGCCCTAAGGAGGATAGAAGAAGCATGGGGCCCTGAGTGACCATCTGGAAGACTGCCCAACCTAGAACACCTTGGTTGAATCTGCTGTGAAAAGTAAACTTCTATTGTGTTAAACCACAGAGAACTTGGGACTTATCTATTACAGCAGCTAGCATTTATTGTACCTTGATAAATATAATATGAAAAATATCATATTCTAGTTGTGGGACACTCAGCACAAACCATGTGCAGAATTTCAACAGAAGCAGGAATCAAGTTGAATACATGCTTACTGTGTATCTGTTTTTAATTTCAACACTCGGAAAATATTCTAAAATGATTCCCTTCTTTCTAATTTCATTGATAATCTTTCTAACTGATAGTATTATCTGAAAAGTTTTAATGAACCTGCTGAAAGGCTAAGAGTTTCAAAGGACAGTTTACTCTAAAAGATTATAGTACAATGGGTTATCCAAGTGTGTATATTTATGTAATATGTCTAGCACATGGTTCAAATGCACAGCATGTAAATGTTTGCCTGTGGCCATATATTAGCATTAATGACCTGGATATAGTAGCACAATATATTACTATATTCTTACCATGAGATAATTAAGATTGTTCAGATGTCATAAGAACTAGGCACTGCAATGCACTGGGCATTGATACTGGGTAAAGAAAAGGATTTAACATGCTCCAACATTCTAAAGTTCACCATCCTCTACCAAAGACATTTCTCTTTCTCTCCTGTCTCTTTACTTCTCTCAGATAATTCCACGGAGACTTGACAAGACTTCAAATTCCAAAATGTTCCAACTGAAATATGACATGATAGTGAAAATTAAGAATCATAATTCTTATTTTACTTAACTTCTCAGTTCTGCAACAGTCCTGAAGGCTTTTGGGGGTTTGAGATATATTTATTTTAAATACTACATCAGGAAAATTTTAATGTTGATCACAGATGGGACTATCATATTTATAACTCAATTGTAATTCAATCATTTCTTTGGGGACAGAAAGTCCTCCAGGGAGAGTCACACATTTACATGATGTATCCCAGTGTTCAGCACTGTATTTGTAACTCTGTTTCAACCAAGAGATGCCTAAAATCACAAACGACTGGTCAACTCCCTATTGGATGCAACTGAGAAAACTTATGAATTCCATTTTCCACTTATTAAAATTTAATGCTCTAATATTAATAGAGGCTATGAACTAGGTTTTTGTTAAGATTTTCAGATGAGAATCTGAAACTGAGCCAGACTTAGCTAGTACCCAGCAATATTTTGACATGGGTTCTTCTTTCCTCTTTCTATTTCTATTCTGTATGCTTTTCCCTCTCAAACTTTACCATTCTTTTTTTTTTTTCCATATTCCTCTTACATCCTCTCTTGGTGGCCAGTCTTTACTTCATCGGGGGTTCTGTTTTCTGTGGTCTCAGAAGAAGACAATTTATACTCAAGGCCATGGCCTCCTACTCCACTTTCATGCCTCTATCATAACTTCTTGGCTGGATTACTGCAATAGCCCTCTTACATGGTCTCCCTAAATGCAGTCTTCCTTCTCCAGAATGATGTTCCAGAAATGCAGTTCTGTTCACATTTCTCCCTACTTATAACCTTTCAATGTCTTCCCATTGCTCTCAGGATAAGGTCCAAAGTTTTTAACAATGTTGATAAGATTTGTATTTGAGGCTGGCCTGCTACTTATGGTTGTATGACTTGATCTAGTTACATGTTAGTTTTATTACACAGCCAGTCCTCATTATTTGTGGTAGTTACGTTCTGTAAAGTTCCTGTGAACATTAAATTAGGGAATACTGAACCATTGCTCCTAGGGGCATTACAGGGTGAGGTTCCTGTGAGCCTCTGATCATGGTATTTTCATTAACAGATCAATATATAAACTTGTTTTATGTATATTTCTGTTTAAAGACATCTTACCGAATATATGTTATTTTTTCATTTACATTGAACTCATGGCCAAAGGCACTATATACCTCATGCCTAAATGAAGCTTATCTAACATACATATATTCTCTGTAAGGCACATTGCAGCCTTCTTGCACTAGACACTAGATAGCATTTCAGCTCTATTCTTGGGGGTCATTTAAAATAGTGAAATTGCCAACAAAGGGAACAAAATTTGAAAAACATGGCACTAAACAGACTGAGAAAGGAACACTAACTTATAGTATGAGACCTGAAATGAGAAGGCAGAGTGTCGCCTTCTTTGACCTCAGTTGGGAATGGGCTTACATCCGGTGATTTAGAATTTTCCCTGCTCCATACATGCCTGTGAATGACTACCAAAGTACTGTGAGTGTTGATTTTGGGGTTACAAATAAATTTTAGTGGGTAGGAAAATTTGCAAATAAGGACTCTGTGAATAATAGGATTGCCTGTGCATGGAAAGGAAATAAGTTTATAGCAGACACTCTTGATTTCCTACTCCATGTTCACCTTGGGCTTTGTTGGCCAATATCTAATTTCGAAGGAGTTGTGTTTCTTGTTTCCTGTGTGGCCATGTGCTGAGAGAGGAGGCCCTGGACTGCTGCTGATTCATAACCATCTAAACCAATCACTTTGCCAGTGAAAGGTTTAGGAAATGGGCATGTGACCCACGGTAGCTAATGATGTGTGGGGGGAGGAGCAGTGAGCTGCAAGGCTTCTGGGAGAGATTTTCCTGCTCACAAGAAAACACACAGGAAGAGATTACTTTCCTCCTTTTCTTTTGAAAGATTTTGTGCCTGCTTGGTGCAGAAGACAACATGAAGACAACTCTGAAACCATGAAGACAGAGTGGATATGCTGAGTATAGCTCAAAGCAAATTTGAATAGTATCTAGGTTTTTGAGGACATTGGTGAACAATTGTATTAATCAGCAAAGCCTCCTTGATATGAAAATGATAATAACCCTTTATGCCAGTTTGAGTAGGCTTAGCTTGTTAGTTATTTGCAACCTAAAACATCCTGGTGGTATGCTTTATTTTCCATAAGGCTGGTGTTAGGAATAAGTGGGAGAAAAAATATGTAAATATACATGTATATGTATATACGCATGCCATCTGTTATAGGATTGAGCCTTGATAAATGTTACTTTCCCGATTGTATTTTTAGGGATAAAAAGAGTGTACAAGTCAAAGACTAAAATTCCAAATATTTGTCATCACTGTTTCAAATTAACAATAAAATCAAAATCTTATTGGATATTTTATTTCAATGTTCTTGCTTAAAATTATGATCCCAATTAATTCCTTTTTCCTCTTGGCCATTTGTAACTCAACTGTTCACTCTTCTATTATGTAAGGCATTGGTTAATGCTTTAAATTGTAGTATCATGATAATTATAAAGTTGTACAATATTTCTGTAACAAATTCATCATGCTGTGGGGTAGAGAGAACCTGTATTTCAGGGGGCTTTGTGAGTATTTCAAAGGAAGAATAGCAAGTTTTCAGAAATTGAAGTTTATGTATCAAAAATAAATACAGGGGATTTATTCTCAGCTATTGTTTATTCATTCAACTAAGTATTTTTAAGTCTTTATATAATAATATTCAAAGCATGGGCTGGGTTGCAAAGTGCTCTAGAGGATTTGTATCATGTCACTAAGACTTAGAATCCTCGGCATGGCATAGGTTGTAAAGTTTTGGAGACCACGGGCTGTTTTTCAAACATCTTTGTATTGTCCATGCTGCCAAGTCTAGGTATTTTTTACACAGTAAGCCCTCAATAAATACTTGTCAAATGCAGTAGAACACGCTGCACTCAAACACACACACTCACACAAACACATTTCTATAGGATTAATATTTGCCAAAAGAATATGTGATTTTTTTGCCTCTGTTGAATTTTTAACTGGTATTGGATGACTCTGTGTCCTGGTATTTCTCACACATTTCTCTGTTAGATTGCCCAAAACCATCTGAGAAGTGTCATTTGTCCAGCTTTGTAGAATGCTCAGTCACTTCATGACACAGTTGTATCTCATGGTTCACAGGTGATACTATTTGGTGACTTTCTTTGTGGTTTTACTTTCCTGAGAGGCCTGATGAAGCCACACCATTCAGCAGGGATTTGCAGCGCTGTCATTTCTTGTGAGTGTCCACTGAGACCTTGAACTAATGCTCTTTAACTTCCAAATGATTTCTCTGAGACATTTCTAGGATTCTGACAAGTAGTCTAACACACAGCTATTTTTTTCTCTTATAGATAATGTATTTGAGCATCTAGAATAAAACCATCTTCTCTCTTTCATAGAGAGAGTATTTAATTTCCTTTTAAACATTTAAGTCTAGTATTTTCACTTACTCCGCTATTATTTTCCAAAGTGCATTTCAATCAGTGTTGACATATGAATTGCCATATTATTCCCTATACGACACGCACAATAAAACTGAGAAACTTGAAATCAGCCCTCCCTCAATCATAATGCAATTAACATAAAACATGAATTTGAACCTTTAGGGTGCTATGTAAATGTTATTACTATTACTGTTGACTACTATTTTAAATCCCTATGACTACTGAAACCCTCACTATAATAAAATATAGCTGTGGTTTTTTTTTAATGGAAAGCAATGCATCTTTTAAAATACACAAGACTTGGATTTTAAAATGAAAGAACAAATGGCCTTTTATAGATTTGTAAACTTGATTTATGTTATTTTGAATAAAACTGTTATGGGGTTGGCTGACTTTGCTGCCTCCTGTTGGGTGTTCTTGTTTCTCTGTGAGATTAGGGTACACTAAGTTAGGTTATAGAAAAAAAAGTCCTAAAATCTCAGTAGATTAATACCACACAAATTTATTTCTTGCTCAGGCTACGTGTTCATTGTAGATTGACAGAGGGGAGGTACTGTTCATCGTTCTCACTCAGGAGTCAAAGCCAATGAAGGCTCCATCTGGACAAGAACTTCCCAAGGAAAAGAGAATGTGGATCTTAAAACTTTTCCTGAGAATTGACACATTTCCTTTGTGCTCATCTTTCATTGGCCAAAGCAAGGCATATGACAGGACGAACTTCAGCCAGGTGGGCAGGAAGTACAACCCTCCCACAGGGCTGGAAGGAGAATTAGAGTCTCTGTGAATAGCCCTAAACTGGAAATGCAATTAGAAAGGCGAGTTCGCAGCCATTTCCTGAAGGTGTCTTTGCAAAACACACAAATAACTTTTATTTTATGTTTCTGTGGGTTGGTTTTTTTCAGTTGGAGGGCTTGATGGGGGATATTAAGAAAGAAGTTTTACCTGTTACTAGCTACTCCTTTGTTCTACCTGTATGTTTCTTCAGGAAGTCTAAATAATGCTGAACTCTGTTTGCAGGGCAATACATGAATTATTGCATACAGAACAGTGAGATGTCTGTGCACATTAGGTGAACGGTTTCTTTAATTACATGTGAGAAATTTAAGATAGTCAAATGGTAATTTTTTTTTGATATCAGTAACTATTGCTTTTATTGTCTATGATAGAATGATACAGTATAATCATAACCCAGTTATAATAAATGAGATACAGCCCCCATCCCATATGTGCTCTCTTGACTTCTTTTGAAAATGTATATGCTTATTCACTTTTGAACTGAGTGCACACTTAAAAAATCATAACAACAAAACAAAAAATCACATTGTCTTAAGTGTGTTTAATAATCACTTGATATGTTAATATTTTTCCATTGGCGTCAGACAATTGACAGATTTCAAAAATTTTTTAAAAAATAAAAGAAAAGAAAAATGGAAGCCATAATACTGTCATGGCTGCAATTAAGAGAGTGTGTTTGGGAAGGGATTAGAATGACCCTGGGTGGTAGGTAGGTTTTGTTGCACTGAGTATACATCAAAAAGCCTATTTTTCAAAGTCGGTTTAGGGAAATTAAGACAAAATAAAATAATTTTCATTTAGTGTGAATTTTAAAAAATGTGGGTGTACACTTTTTTGAGCAGAAGTTTAGCATGAAAGTGACTAAAATGCCAAGTGGAAAGTAATGCCCTTAATGGAAGTATAATGAGTAGTGAGGTCAAGAAATGGTTGTACTGTAAATTATTTTCTTAATAAAGAACAGACCTTTATTCTCCAATTTCTTTTAATTTCAACAGTAAAGATTTTTAAACAATAGACAAAGGCCAGTGGGATAGACTTCTGCTTTATAAAATGGCATCAAAAATCTTCAAAAACAGTTTCTAATAGGATGGTCTCATAAATGTTACCTTTGTTTTTCAAAGACTTTGAAGCTTGGGAGGTGTTCTCTCTTGTTATTGAGTTACCTCCTCTGTTTGTTTATTACCACTCTGTTAAGGCTTGCTCTTGGCAGGAGCAGACATCCTTCTGGCTGCCCAGAGCGGGACCCGCACATGCTCCATCCAAGGAGATGATCACTGGGCCCAACCTGCTCCTACAGAAATACGTCTCTGCTCACAGCAAGAGAGGAAATAGGAAATGACTCAGGGCAAGTTGTGCTAAGCTGGAAGAATGAATTAGACACACTCCTAAATAGAATCGGAAAGTATTATAGTCAGAGATAAAGGAGAAGGGGTAAGAGAAAGGTTGCTTACTGTTCCCACCTGGGGACTGAAAAAACGTTTATGTGTGGTACCTCTTGATAACTCCAGGTTCTTTTCAGTTGTGTTAACCAGAAAGGGACATCACCACTGAATAGATACTTGCATTATTTCTGCCTTCTTAAGTTTTTATATGTCTAATTATGAAAGAACAGTATCCTGGAAACCAAAATTAGTGAGCTTAACTGAAACAAGCATTTCCCACTTAAAAATTTGGAAAATAAATCTGTAACAATAGCTCTGACCTCAGAGGCACTGTCCTTTATAATATGCAGTGCAAACTTGGGCAGCTCCATCTAACCTCAGGTCTATGAAAACAGAAATTTATACAATGGACTTGTAAGCTTTATGTTCTTAAACCATATCATTATTTTGTCAAGACATTGGAAGAGAAGCTAGAAAAGCAAATTTTATCTCCCAGGAAAAAATAAATCTCTGAACAATAGCTTCTGTTGGTCTTCATGTTACCCTACTACATTTGGTCATTTTACACCTTTTTTATAAAAATGAATTAAGAGTGTGAAAGTCTACAACTTAATGCCAACTACACATCGCATCGTCTCATTTGATGAGCTCTTGGTTTTCTTTTATTTTTAACCTTATTTGGTAAGGATATTTAGGAAATTACTTCCTAAGCCTCTTTGGGTATTTATTTTTTATTGATACTGAGTGCCAGAAATTCAAAAAACATGATGAAATGCTTACTCTTAGGAAGGTATAGAGTCTATAATAAAATAAAAAGGTAGACTGAACAACAACACGACCAGGAAAAACAGAACGTGAGATGAAGGAAACAGACAAACAAAAACCCCAGCATCTCAGGGTAAAGCAGTTAGTAGTGTTTACATTGGTTGATTAGCGTATGTAATGGGAGAATTTTATGGGCTCTCTTTCTTCATCTTGATCTCTTCTTCTCCTCTATCCTCTTGCCCTCCTTTTTCTCTATGTAATGATAAGTGCTAGAAATTCATGCAGAAAAAAAATTGAGAAACAAAACCTAAATGATTATCAATTACCTTATAATAATATTTTTGCACACAGTAGAGATACAGGCATCAAGAGAATATTCTCATGGGAAGCTCTCTCTGACCTTGTTTTTCTAGGAATGTAATTAGTCCCTGTGTCATAGCCCTCTATTAAGCTTATATTGGAGAGGCCAAAAAGTTCGTTCGGGTTTTTCTGCGGCTGTTATGGGAAAAACCCGAATGAACTTTTTGGCCAACCCAATATTTTATTTTTTTAAAAAACATATTTATTGGAGTATAACTGCTTTACAATGGTGTGTTAGTTTCTGCTTTACAACAAAGTAAATCAGCTATACATATACATATATCCCCATATCTCTTCCCTCTTGTGTCTCCCTCCCTCCCATCCTCCCTATCCCACCCCTCTAGGTGGTCACAGAGCACCAAGCTGCTCTCCCTGTGCTATGCGGCTGCTTCCCACTAGCTATCGGTTTTACATTTGGTAGTGTATATATGTCCATGCCACTCTCTCACTTCATCCCAGCTTACCCTTCCCCCTCCCCGTGTCCACAAGTCCATTCTCTAGTAGGTCTGCGTCTTTATTCCCGTCCTGCCCCTAGGTTCTTCATGACTGGTTTGTTTTTTTTTTTTCAGATTCCATATATATCTGTTAGCATACAGTATTTGTTTTTCTCTTTCTGACTCACTTCACTCTGTATGACAGACTCTAGGTCCATCCACCTCACTACAAATAACTCAATTTCGTTTCTCTCCATACTGTTCTCCATAGTGGCTGTATCAATTTACATTATTCCCACCAGCAGTGCAAGAGGGTTCCCTTTTCTCCACACCCTCTCCAGCATTTATTGTTTCTAGAGTTTTTGATGATGGCCAATCTGACCGGTGTGAGATGATATCTCATTGTCGTTTTGATTTGCATTTCTCTAATGATTAATGATGTTGAGCATTCTTTCATGTGTTTGTTGGCGATCTGTATATCTTCTTTGGAGAAATGTCTATTTAGTTCTTCTGCCCATTTTTGGATTGGGTTGTTTGTTTTTTTGTTATTGTGCTGCAAGAGTTGCTTATAAATTTTGGATATTAGTCCTTTGTCAGTTGCTTCGTTTGCAAATATTTTCTCCCATTCTGAGGGTTGTCTTTTGGTCTTGTTTATGGTATCCTTTGCTGTGCAAAAGCTTTTAAGTTTCATTAGGTCCCATTTGTTTATTTTTGTTTTTATTTCCATTTCTCTAGCAGGTGGGTCAAAAAGGATCTTGCTGTGATTTATGTCATAGAGTGTTCTGCCTATGTTTTCCTCTAAGAGTTTGATAGTGTCTGGACTTACATTTAGGTCTTTAATTCATTTTGAGTTTATTTTTGTGTATGGTGTTAGGGAGTGTTCTAATTTCAGTCTTTTTATTTTATTCTTTTTACTTTTAATATTTTAGAAGGCAGGCTGACCACAGTGCATTTGATGCTTTGGCATGAATTCTAATACAATTTAGAAATTTTAATAATTTCTAAGCAAAATTACCACCTTTTTATTATTGAATATTTTTTAAACCTGTTTCCACCATAGTCAAGTGCCAAAGTGAATAAAATAGCACAGAGTTGCAACTTGTACATTTTCAGCTCCTTTAATAGGCTATTTGTCCTTAAGAGGTTTTAAAAGATTTTTGTTTCCACATTTCAGGTTGGAAAATAATATCCAATATTTGTGCATGTCTCTATTTACTCTCTTTAATTGTGAGTCAGTTTTAACACATAAGATATCAGACATTTGCATGGTCATGATTCTCAGAGAGTAGAATGCATTATTTTCCTTAGGTGATAACCCAGAGAGTGATGCAGAACTCCAAATACAATGGTTGACCGCACAGCAAGTTTCAGCATGATCGCTCTTGAAAACCTTTCTGGTCAAGTGCAGAACTTTTTAAAGATTAAAGCAGATTTGTGGTATCAAAAGGTATTCTGATCTTCAGCCAAAATTCCAGGAGGATAGGGTTATGCACCATAAACTTTATCCTCCTTTCCAATGATTTTAAGGTATGTTTTTAGAGATAGATTAAGTGTAGATTCCCTTTGTATTTGTAATCCATATTCCAAATTACTGCAATAGATTTACTGTGCAGTTTTGCTTGAACTTCAGGGACCTGAACTTGGTCAAATGACTTTCAGAAGAGCTCTAGTTATTACCATGCTTAATGTTGTAAGCCAGATGAAATAAGGAAGGTAGAAGAGAAGCTCAGTTTTCTTTGGAGAGAGTGTACTATAACTTGCTTTAATTTGTTCCTTGGAGTCTTTGCATGCTATTGGAGATATAGGTAAGACAAGGTTACAAAAAAGTTCTTTCTGTTTTTTCTCCAAAGCAGCGTTTCTGCTTTATGCTGAATTCCATAAATTCGGATTCTAAGTAGTCTTAAATTCATAAAAATACTATATTTTAGTTTATACGAAAAGTTAACAATCTCCCATCCAAAACTCTTGGGGCTGAAAATGCTTAAGAATTCAGATTCCCACCCGTCCCTCAGTTTTAGAAAGGTAATATTGTGCACATACTATATATTATGTAATATTTTTAGCAAGGTCTGGGGCAAACCCCCATGGTCAAATAGATTAATATTTTCCCAGCAAACGTATGAATGTTCACGGTCAGTAAGATAAATAGAGACGATCAGTAGCTTGCTTTCAGTTCAGGTCAGATCTTTTTAACCAAAAAATATAGAAACCCTGAAGTTTTTCAGAGCATTTTGGATTTTGGAATTTCAAATAAGGGATTACAGGTCTGTACCCATTTCGTTTTTCTGGTATAACTTGGTAGACTTTGTGAACCTTTTAGATATTTATCAATAAAGGGAAGCATCATAGAATTGTTTTAAAACATTAAGTTAAATGTTTATAATATCTTAAAAGTATTTGGAAACTTTTGTTATCCTAGTGTTATTGGTATAAAGACAGTAAAGTATTACTGATAACTGGTCATACAGACACAAGCATTAGTATTTGCTTCATAGTTATAAAAATGAGATTAAATCGCATTTTAAATTTTGAAAAAATTTTCATTGGGAACACTGATTATGTTATACTTGAGCTATACACCATCACATCCCTCCTCTGGCTCTCTTGATCCTATCCTCTCTCCTACTACAGGAATTTTCCTTCTGTAAAATTTCTTTCTCTTTCTTTCTTGGATCGTTTTGGATCATTTTCTCTCCTGGACATTCTAATTACCAAACTGAGATCATGTTTAGTGACTTAAGATAGGACTTTGGAATCACTAAAAGTTATTAGAAAAGTTGTCGGATTATCTAAGTTTTCATCCAGAGGAAAGAGAAGAAAGTAATCCCTAAATAGAGTTTAAAAAAAGACTGGGAGGTAAAAATAATTTGATCATGGTTACCTCCCTTGAGTCTTTTTTGGGTCAATTTAGTGGTTTCAAATTTTATTCCTTGCTTCTCTATTTCCTTCCAGTAGGTGCCCAATTTTTTCTACTTCCTTGTTGAACAAGGCTTTTCCTTCTACACCCCTCATTCATAATCCAATCTACTCAAAACTGTGGTCATGCCTGCCACTCCAGGGAAACTAGTCTTAAATCTCACCAATGACTTTCTAGTTGCCAAATCCAACATAAACTTCTTTGTTTTCTTCTTACTGAACCTCTCAGCAGTATCTGACCCAGCTGATTACTCTATCTTTTTGACAATACTTTACTGTCTTGGTTTCTGTGACACACATTAACCTTATTTTCATTCTGTCCTGTGACATCTTCTTTTCAGGCTCCTTGTTGATTTCTCCACTCCCCACTTCTACATGGAAGTGGCCCAGGGCTAGGTTATGGGTTCTGACTCCTTTCTGCACATCAGGTAACTGCATTTGGGTCCATTGTTTTGTGTCATCTATAGGCTGATGACATCTAAGTTTAAATCACCAGCCCTGATCCTTCCCATGAGTTATGGACTGTGTATTTAACTGTCTTCTTGACCATACTGTTATTGTCTGATGGATGTCTAATGGATGCCCCAGAGTTATATGTCCATCAGGCAGTTTTCCCTCAAATCTGTTCTCCCTGTCTTGTCCGTCTCAGTAAATAACGCCATCATTCATTCACTGTCTTGGGCCAAAAATCTGGGAGTTGTTACTGCTCCCTTTCCCTTATATCCCACATCCAAGCCATTCACATCATGTCCTAACAGTTTTATCTTCATTATTCATCGTGAATAGAGAATCTATCTCTACTGCAACAATCCGGGTGAGAGATTATGTTTTCATACCATTCTGACAGACGTGTGAAAAACAGATGGTTAGGGACAAGAATGGAAAATTCCCACTGCACTGAACCCTACCTCAAATATTATCACAAAGTACACTCCCTTTGACTGACTGTGTCCTAGGTAGACTTGCCTTCTCTTGTTCTTGATGCATGCCAGACCCTTTCCTCACTCAGGACCTTTGCACTTGTTGGTCCTCTTGTCTAGACATTTTCTTGTTTATATATTGGTTTACTTATTTCTCTTTTCTTGCTCCCTTCAAATAGGATGTAACTAATATACACCCTCTTTCCTGTTCAACCCTGTATTCCCAACAGCTATCGAAGACCAGTATATAGCAATTGCCCGTAAATATTGGTTGATTCAATGAAAGAATGTAAGTATTTAGAGCTTGCAATTTAAATGCAAAAAAAAAATCCATGCTGTGATAGAACACTGGGAGTCTCAGTGACGACTCCTGGGTCCTAACTCAGCCACTTTGGCAAATTCAATTCAAAAAAGTTCTCCATGTGTTTTTTCCTTACTCCCAAGCATGCAGCTTCTTGTGCCCATTAAACAAAAACAAATGACAGCCCACAGAAATAAAAATGTAGGACATATATTTCCACATTGAGTTCAATACTGCAAAAAACACATAATTTCAAGCAGATGGTTTCTCCTCAGTAACAGTTTCCTTTTGATAAAATTTTGCACCACGGGAAATCCATTACAATAAATATCTGTTCCAGTATCTGTCCATTTAGCAATAATTCTCCATGTGCTTGATTCCTCTTCTCTGATGAACTGTCCTAGGGACCCTCCTCTCCTCCCCTCTGAGATTTCCAGGGTTTAAACTTTGCCTCTGAGTACTTGCTTGTTGTCATGGTAGCCCTGCTAATTTTGCTTATATTTTTTCCCCATATTTTCCCACAACCTTTGAAAAGACCAAGTTATATATGTGCCAAAGGCTATTTCTGACTTAATGTTGTAGGCATGAAAGTATTTCTTTTCTTAGCCTCTTGAAAAATGTTAAACTGTTGTCTCAGCGTCATTGATTGAGACTCTTTGTTTATTCCCAGGGCTGAAAGTTAAGGCCATTCTATTTTGATAGAACTATTTATTTAAAGCAAGTTTGAAATCAAAGACATCTCATACAGTATGCAGGGAATGCTGTTTAACCCAAGTAATCCCAAAGTAAATAATTTATTGGATTACTCAGTAGGTTGAGAAATGAAGGTAGGATTTGGGTGTATTTGGTCTGCCTTTTATTTTTTAATTACTCACTAAATAAGCGCATGTGTTGTGTGAGTTTAGAAGAAAACAAAGTATTATTGAAAAGAAGATATTATCCTTCTAGTGACCTTAGATGGTCCAAGAAAGAACAGGTCCCATCCATACCCTTGTAGCAGGGGTAGCCCTGCTACCCCTGGTTGTGTGGTGGCAGTCACATTTGCATCTAACACCTAGCTTTACCAAAAAGCTCAGGTTCCTTCCAGCTCTAAGACTGAGCCATTCTCTTCTAGACCAACCAGAAATTATTATAGGAGTGAGGCAAGATACAAAGCAGTTTAGCAAGGACCAAGAGACCATAATGTGGACCTTTCTGCAACTCAAGACACGGATGGCCCCTCCTATCCATTTTATAGCAAACACTTGCTTCATTTCAAGCTGATAAAATGTCATTTTGTTTCATTGTGTTTTCTTTTATGGGAAACATGCCACAGGTCTTGTATAAAAGTTATTTTACTCTTGTGGATGAAAGAATAAAATACAGAGATTTTATTCCTTATTCTTGCCTTTTCAATGAGTTTTTGGATTGCTGATTTTTTTGTTGTCAATTAAAAATACATCTCCACAAGCCCAGCTGCTCATGGACCCATGTCAGCTGCACATCCTGTTTCCTTGGCGGTCAAGCTCCTGTTGTTGAGCCCTGAGAAACAATGCTTATTTATTTATTTACTTTTTGTGAGGAGAATCCTGATCATTTGCTCTTTCTGGTAAAAAGAAGGAAATAGGGTAAACAGAAAATATTTAAGTAGACTATAAGAAGGAACTTATTGACCCTGGGCAATGAAAAGCTGGCAAGAAGTGCTAAGAGTTGTAGATCGACAATTGGTGACCACTTGCTTAGGAGGATTTAAATATCTAATCGAGTCATTATAGAGACCTCAATTAGATGGAGTGTACAGAGTCACAGTTACTGGTCTACCAGTTCCCAGCGTACAGTACTTCAGTCAGGAAACCCTTGGAAATGTAAAGCAGGTAATTTAGGCCAGGTTAAAGGTTTAACAGATTTATAGAGCTCACTATATAAAAAGCAGTACATGATTAAAATATTTTCAGACAGGTTTAAATGAATTTATGGGTGAAGATGCATTACACATTAATAAAGGGAACATGGAAATTTGAAATAGATATCTGCTCTAAGAAACACTCCTGCTTTTCACCTCAAATATTTTGAAATTGACAACATGCACAAAATGTGCCTTGTTACCTGTCTCAGAGAAAGCCTGTCAAGAGTAACTGGTTCATTAATTTGACCTATTATGGCATTTCTTATGTTCTTAGGTTCCTATGACCTCCTTGAAGGCTCATTTGGCCTTGAAGCACCACAAGGTGAAAAAAAAAATCTCAAAATTAATCAAGAAGTTACCAGAGTGCTTTTACAAAGGCTTATTTAGCAAATTGTCGGCTTATCCTTGAAAGAACAGCCTCCACCAGAATCTTTTTCTCTAGGACAGTGGCAGAAGGGCAGAGAAGGGGATTGTGAAATTGCTGCCAGAAACTGGGTTTCCTCCCTAATCCTTGTCTCCCTTTCAGCCATGCACAGAAAAATCTTGAGTTCAAATATTTAGATAATCTCAGATGAAGGAATGTAGATCTACTCATTCCTTAGAGTTTCAAGGAAAGGCCTGAATGGGCACAATGGGCAAGTCAAGTGTCTTTCATTACTAGTAAGAAAATCAAAACTGACTCAGCCTAAGGTAAACAAATCCACATGAAGCAATTAGGAAAGTGCAAAATGCATTTTTATTTCAAAATATTGTAGTAATCTTAAAGGTGTGCTCTCTTGAATGCATATGATTTAATGAGAAAGTAATTAGTTACCTATGTATGATTACTTTGATTTATGTCTAAGATGTGTAACATGTTATGGGCAAATAGGATGGGACAGCAGTAAGGTGCAAATAAATCTGTTTTGATCAAAAAAACAACCGTTATACAAACTGTTTTTCCAGAAGGTGGACACTTGCTCCTGAGGTGGTTGATTCTTTCACCTTGTTGTTATGTCTGAAAATTAATGCTTGTTCTGCAACTATAAACCAGTCTGTAAGTGAAAGCCGCTCTGCCAACATTGTTTGAGTCATTAGAAGAGTCAGCCAGTTGTTCTCCTGTCCTTTCTGCCTGGCTGAATTTTCTTAATGACCAATTCATTGTGTGCCTTCAAGCATGACCCCTAAAAAGCTGCGATCTCTTTAATGAAGGATCCATTAGTCTTTCAAGAATGTGAACATGTGAAGTTGAAAAACCTATTCAATAAGGTATCTCCTTGAAAGAACTCTAATCATGCTGGGAAGTACATTTACACAAAACATAACTTCTTCATGCATGTTTAACTGAGCAGAATGGTTTTTGGAGTCACATTAGCTGACCCTGAGAAGAACATGGGCTCAGTTTACTAAATACTTCCCATTTTCATAAAGTTGCTAAAATGCCACATTTCTCTTCAGTCCACATTTATACATAGCAGAGCATTCCTTCTTAGAACGTAAGCCATTGTGCAGTCCTCTTTCTGCATCCTTTGAACCTTGGCAGCACACTGTCTCCAAGATTTCATGATCATAGACAGTCACCCTGCTGTTGTGTGCAATGTACTGCTTTAAACAAATCTTTCTGGTGCCATTGGAAATGACTCCCAGGAGACAAAGCCCAAGAACGACCCAGAGTTTTACCTCTTTGTATATTCAGTTCTGCATTTCATCTTTGCAGTTCTAAACCTATTCAGAGGTCTATCTGTTTGAGCTACTAAAATTTAGCATATCCTCTGCTGAATCTAGGGTAGAAAAAGATGTAATTATAATACATGAATCGCTCTTGCTCTGCACATTAACACAGTAATAGGAGACAGGAGTTTTTCAATATAAAAAAATAGGTTTTTGTTTTTATTTCACATATTTAAAAATAATGCAATATATCAGGAATTAATTTTAAGATGGTCAAGTGTGATTCATCACCATTAAGTCACTTTTACCAAGGAAAATAACTCTATATACTTTCTATATCATAGGAGGAGAAATAAAGTATATTTCATTTTAACACAGAAATACAATTTTGTCCCGTGGTAGAATTGGATTAGTGATATAGGAAGGTATCTCATAATAGGGTTTTACTGTATTTTCCCCTAAAGGTGCATAATAAGTATCATCTTCCATAAAGGCACTTACCTGCAGAGTCATCTGACTAGTTTCTCTGAGTATATTCCATAGTTTCCATTCAATATGTTCACTTGGGAGATTGCTAGTCTAGTATTAATTTTTATAGAATTAAATATATTTGGATACTGATTATTTGAAAAGAACTGGAGTTAATAAAGAGTTTGGTAAGCAAAGAGGTGGTCTATTACCCAACTTTTCCCATTCAGGAAGGGTTGAAGCTAATGGTTTTGACTACATGTCAGGTGAAAGTATTATATAATAAATGCTGTTATAACTAGGGTCTTGCTTTAGCAGAACCCCTTGGATGCAGACATGTCTGGGCATGTCTGAAGCCCATCAAGGCACTGTCCACTCGGTGCATGAAGGGCTGAGGAAGTTTCCTTGGAGGGGATGCCTTCCTTCTGAGGAAAGAAGGGAGGGAGACAGTGAAGCTTGACCCAATAACAAAGACAATCTCCAGAAGGAAGCAGGGATTTTGAGTTCAGCATGGAGTCTTGCTGTTTGCAGCTGATTCGTTTTCTAGTCTAGACCCCAGTGGACTCCTTCCTGTGGGTTCTGACCTGCGAAGTGTGTGTGTAAAAAGCCTGGGTGGGCGTGGAAGGAAGGACCACTTTGAGTAAAAGCTGAATAACTAGGATTCTCTCAGACACCATTGTTTTGGTACCAACACTAATGATGTAACACAGAAAGTAGGAAGAGGAGTGTCCACCCACTTTGAGAAAGACAAAATAAAACAAAAACAAAACAAAAACCACAAAACCCAAAATTGCTGCTGTTTGAGTGACTGCTAAAAGGGCCCATGTGTGAAATTGTGGGGCAAAGTGGGAAGTGATACAGCTCAGCAGAAATGCATCACTGTGTGGATTTAGGGGAAGAGGCCTCTGGGAGTGGGATGGGGCATGGGGAAGAAGATACATTGAGTCATTGAGGCTACTTCTGTTACCATTAATTTTTGTGATGGTGAACAATGTGCTTACTTGCTCTTCTTCATTTTTACATGATTAAAGTAAGTGTTAGAACTACTTGTTCACTTTCATGTTTAGTGGGTAGTGAAACTTGAAAGATTTATTTGCTTAAAAGTTTTAAGTGGCTGTCTGTTTTTTAAAACTTATTTAGGATGTGCCTATTTATCAAAAATCTTTCCTTTTAGTATTGAAGTGGTAGGAAAACACATTTCCCCCCAACACATGGCATGATTATCTATTCTAAACTGGAGAGTGTGTGGAATATAAGTTGGCTGGACTCCTCGAACTCATTTTGTCCCCCAAAATGTCAGCCCCAAATCATCCTCTAATGCAGGGTTTCTCAACCTTGGCATTATTGACACTTCAGACTTGAAAATTCTTTGCGGGGACAGCCCTGTTCATTGTACTATGTTTAGCAGCTTCCCTGACCTCTACTCACTAGATGCCTGTAGCACACGCCCCCACCCCTCAGTTTTGTTACAGTAAAAAATGTCTGCAAACATAGCCAGGGGAGGGCAGGCAAAATTACCCCAGGTTGAGAATTAATGCTATAATGTAACACAGTGTACTAATTTGAAATTAAGATATTTTATGAAATGTTTTTGAGCACCTACACAGACCGTGACAATAACTACTAGTAATGATGTGCTATTAAATATAAACTGAGGTATATTAAAAAAATTAAGCATTTACTTGAGCATTTATTCATTTGAATTGGGCACTGTTGATCCGGGAGTAGTTAGGAGCACTCCACCAACAGGAGCCAGGGGCAAGACTGACATAGAGGAAGTGTGGAAGCAAAGGAAGGAAGTAATTTGATTGGCTATAACTTATAGCCTAGTTGGTTGTTTGTGATTGGTTGTCCTTAGTGTTTTCTTTGTTTTAATATTTATTTTATTTATTTATTGTCTTTGTTTTGGCTGTGTCGGGTCTTAGTTTTGGCACGTGGGATCTTTCATTGCAGCACGCGGGCTTCTCTCTAGTTGTGGTACGCAGGCTTCTCTCGTTGAGGTGTGCGAGCTCAGTAGTTGTGGCCCACGGGCTTAGTTGCCGCATAGCATGTGGGATCTTAGTTCCCCAACCAGGGATTGAACCCACGTCCCCTGCATTGGAAGGAGGATTCTTTACCACTGGACCGCCAGAGAAGTTCCGTCCTTAGCGGTTTTGATTTCATAATCTTGAGACATTTACAGGCTTGGATTTTGGTTTGCTTAGCTAGACATCTACAGCATTAGAGCCAACTCAGTCTGGTGGTCTCTGTTTAATTAATTTAACAGTGCTTTCACAGGTGTGGGTAAACTTTCTGTAAAGGGCCAGATAGCAAATATTTTAGCCTCTGTGGGCCCCAGGGTCTCTGTTGTGACTACTCAACTCTGCTCTTGTAGAGCAAATGGATGGATGAATTGGCTGTATTCCAATAAAATTATTAATATATATATTTGGTCCAAAGGGCTGCAGTTTGCCAACCTCTCTTCTATAGGAAAACACGGCACTACATACCACACGTACTAAATTATGTTAAGTCATTGATCCCCCAACCCCCAAAGCTAATGTAGAACAAATAAATGAAAAATATGGTACATTTTATATATATATATATATATATATATATATAGAGAGAGAGAGAGAGAGAGAGAGAGAGAGATCACCTATCAAGGCTCAGACAAAGTCATTCTGCAATAGGATTTGTGAATTTTATTTTTTGTCATTTCAACTCTATTATTGCAACAACAGTCTGAATGAAGAGAGTGACTTTGTTTTCAACATACTTTTAGAGCCCAATGCAGCATTTACTGAAAAGTAAGAAAAACCATGTGGGAGGAACAGAATTATTGTTATCAAACCAATGAATATGTGGAAAGAAATAGAAATGCTTTAATAGTATATTGGAAAACAATTTAACACTCATACTCTTTGCCTAAATAATACTTATTAAAGTGGGACCAACTAAAAAAGGCCAGGCCATCTCTGGGCTGATGCTGTATGAGGGTTTAGTGAGATGGTCTTGCCACAGAGGTCATATTTTATAAGGGGACTAACTCCATCTAGAGATTCTAGAGACAAATAAAATCCAAATTTCAGAGAGGTACCCTTGCCATTTCTCCCTCCCTCTCTCCATCACTCCCTCCTTTCCCTCTCCTTGCCCCCTCCCTTCCTTCCTTTCTTTCTAATATAGAGACTCAAGCGAAGTTGCCTTGATTAACCCCAACCCATGTCATTGGACTCTAGCATTCTTCTCAGGTCTCTGGGGATTTTAAGGATGGCTTATGTTTCTTTATTCATCTTTGGCTTCAGCTGCAGCTGTCAATTTGATGAGTCATTTCATTATGTGTTGAGTGTACCTTGATGTTCCGAATGTCACAAGGTTCCTTTTCCTCGATTCCCTCACACTTCCTCCCCACTAACAAGCCCACGTGTATAGTGGCCTTTATTATTGGTTTGAGTAGATGTAGGAAGCATTGTAACGCAAACAACTTACAATTGATTATTAGACGTTCATATATCCTCTAAACTATTCTGCAATCTCTTAACTTCCAAGATATTTGCCTCTCACCCAGTCTCTCTCCTTTCTTTCTCTTTGCCCCTGGAATCATATCTCCAACCCCCCACCCCCAAATCTGTTCTGTTTTATTAAGAGAAGCATTCTGAGTCTCTTCAAGCCTAGCCCTGCATATGGAAGCTCACCCATACCCTGTGCTTGACAATGGACTGTCAGTTCTGGCTCTTGAAAATTTCTCAGTCATCTGTAAGGGGAAAGAAGTAATCAGGTGAGTTATTTTTCCCTAATATGAATTAACCTTCTTTAGAGGAAAGAAGCAGTCTTATTTAGTGTTTTGTTTCTTTTTTAGGCTAAATCTCCATTATGCATTATGCCTTTGGAAACCATAGCACAGATGAAGTTTAGATTTTATCTATTTGTTTTTGCTTGTTTGTTTTACTTTATTTAGTTATCTTTTTGCCTGCCAGTGGTCAGCTATGCAAAGATGATAAGATCTTATTGACCATGAAATGGGAGGGAATGACCGTAGTATAGCTAGGAAAGCCTTTTCCAAAATTTTTGTTTGGGTTATACTCTTGACAAGATGTTGAGACAATTAAAAAGTTTGGATTTATTTTTGAAACTATACTTTCAGGTTTAAAAAAAAATGTATTTTATTTATAGGAGTTTCTTCTTTCCTCCTCCCTCTTCTTTTGCCACCCCCTCAGTCGAAAGTGAACAATTAAGCACTTAATTGGATAATTTAGGTTTCAAACCCCCTTTATTTTAAATTATACATATAAGATCATTCTTGTCCTACTTAATTTTAACTTTTGAAGGTTTAGTCATAAAGAACAGGTGAGGGAAATTTTTTTCTAAGAATAATTACATGAATAGGGGTCTGAAACTAGTATGTTTAATTCCTGAGATACTGATTGAGATAATCACAGCATAGTTGAGAAGAACCAGAGGTTGGCTCTTGGTGTTAACAAGAAGTCTTTCTTCAAAGTTTCGGTATTATACCTAAGTACAAGCCAAGAGCAATGAATCAGGCTGAAGCTGGCAAGAAATATGTAGTTATATTAATGGTATTAGACCTGAAAATATTTATACAATTTGATCAAGTGAGTTCTGAAAAAAGAGACATAGAATATTTTGCCTTTTATAAAAGCTTATTTTAAGGAAATTATGTACATTAAGGCCTAAGGAACCTTAACTACATTCCTTTTTGGAATAAAAAGCTACATTACTACAATGTTGATGTTTTGAAAACCTGTAGAGGAGAAATTCTGATTAAAATTAATTCCTGTTACTATGAAGGTAAAAGGCAGCCAGCCAAAGTAAGGGCAAAATGAAGTATATGCCTTAGGGAAGAGCAGTATCAGACTATAAAATTGTGAGTCTAGAAGAGGAGGGAATTGGGAGGATGTATTAAACTCAGTAATGAAACTTAAACCTAACCTAAGTAACAGTTTCTAAAGTAACCTAAGGTGCAAAACCCTCCAACTGTGAAAATCTAACTCTGAATGTATTTTAATTTAGAACAAGAAGGTGTATCTCCATATATTGACTAACAAAATAAGTTCACAAACAGAAATTTCCAGAACATAAATTCATAGAGACAAGTAGAGGGCAGGTACATGTTTCAAGACACTTTTGAAATTAAATTATTATTTTAATACTTTAAATTTTATGATTAGCATGGAATTGAATTCTCCAGTAAAGCTCTTAGGGAAGATAAAGGCAAAGATTTCTTCTTTGTAAAATTCAGTTCAATTCAATTCAATTCCTCAAATATTTTTGAGGGCCAGGTGATCTCTGGGGCCTTTCACAGTACCATCCTGAGTTGCAGAAATCATAGACTGATTTGCTGCCTACTTGGTTAAGAAGAGGTTTGATTGGTGCATGTGGATACATTTTTGATTTCTTGCTTTCTCCGCACCCCGCCCACCCCGCTTTTTGACTTTCTAGACACTTTATTTTTAACTATTTTTCTCTCCTAGTTCTCCCAGTTTTCTTTTGTTTTGTTTTGTTCCATAGCATTTTAACCTCTTGGTCTATTGTGGTCAGCGTGTTCTTTATGGAACCAAGTCTCTTCTTTCACGGAAGATTCTTACCCTGAGTCATAGAATGGATGATACCCTGTTTTAACAAGGATCCCAAGAACAATGGTGGTTTTGAGACTTTACACTTTCAGCATAGACAATGCCTGAATGTCAATCGTTTGCGTCTTGAAAACGTACACAGAAACGAGAGCTGAAGTGTGCTCTACCCTTGTGTTTGTTTTCTGCTTTATTCCTGATGCATTTACACAAGGACATGTTGCATACATCACTTTTTATGCAGCCTCATGTTACCTTCACCCAAAGACCAGCTACATCATCCATTATCACCAAGTAATAAAGCTCTCACCAGTGTCACTGTATTCTAAGCAAATGTCATGTCTCTCCTGGACACCAAAGTAGCTTTCTCACCAGTCTCCCTTGCTTCCACTCGTTCCCCACTGTTCACTATCCACAGGGAAATCAGAATGGTCTGTTAAAAGCATGAGTCATATTTGCTCAAAACACAATGAAAGTTTTCCATGACATTTAAAATAAAATCCAGACATGATTTAGTCCCTGCCTCTTCCTTGACCTCATCTCACGCTGCTTCCCCTCTTGCCCACCGCACCACAGGATCACCAGCTTTCTTTCAGTTCCTCCAGCAGGCCTGTTCCTTGGTGGGCAGTGCTCTTTCCTCCCGTCATTCCAGGACTGCTGCTTAGTCACTAAGCTGTTGGTCACGTTGTCTCATCTGCAGAGAGGCGCGCCCCAACCAATCCATCTGAAGTAGCCACACAGTACCATCATATCACCTCTTTTAATTTTCTGCGTACGCTTACCACTCTCTGATGCTCATCTCCTTTATTTATTGTTGTTGTGTTTTGGCCACCTGCACCCAATAAAATGCAAGTCTTTACAACTGAGGACTGTGCCTGTCTTGATCCTCTGTTTCCTCAGAGCCTTGGATAGTGTCTGCTATGTACTTCGTGCTCAATAAATATTTACTGAATGAATCATAACCTTCTTAACATTCTCTACTTGGGATATGAGGCTAAACAAATTATAACAAATCTAGATCTATCATTAATTAAGTTGGTTAGTTCTGTCCCCTATGTAGATAGTGATAAAATGTATCTTTCCTGAAATAACACAGAATATCTATAATATGCTTCTATTTTTTAAAACAATGAATTTCTACTGCCCTTAAACTGAAAGTAATTTGATATCCTTTTCATTATGAATTTTATACATTTGAATATTATATTCAATCTTTAGTATTCAAGCAGGTCATCCTATCTTTCCCTTCTATCTCTCCACTTTTAGTTTCAATCGTAGACAGCTATAATTTTAGGATCCTAAGGCCAAGGGTTTTAAAGATCTTCTTACAACAGAGAAGTGTATTGAAGAGGTCTGCCCTTGAATTTGTGGTGCCTGAAAGGAAGCCAGCAGGGATTGTTCGTGCCCGGGGGCACTTGAAAAAAAAATTGACCCAAAGTAACAACACTAGAAGCCAGATATCAAAACATATTTTGCCTAATGAAGCTTCAGGTGTCATATCAATGTTAGAAATTGGAGTGCCCAGAAGATGGTGAGGCTTGGAAAACAAATTTCTGAACCGCTCAAGCTGAAAGTACAGGGTTCGACATATGGATTTAGGATTGATTCAAGCGAGTTTCTATCACCCATGTTTACAGGTGCTCATGAGGCCAACGCATGTTTTTAAAGCCCCTGTGGGAAAGCCAGTTATAATTTATATATGAAGTGCGTGACCTTAAATCCACGATCTATTTCACTAGGTCCATTCAAGGTAAAGATCTAGATTCAAGTGATACCATTCAAACTGTAGCAGGGTGACTCATTAGGTGCTTGTAAAATCAATTCAGTGGGTCATGATCAGCAGTTTTTTTTAAAGGCCATATAATAGAATTGAATCAAATACAAAGTATCAGAGAACGTCTCACGTTGTAAAACTTACAACAGATTCATAAAATTTTTGATCAGTTATATGACTATAGTGTGTATGCTGTCATCATGTAAAATACATTTCTCACTGTGAGTGGGGTAAAAAATCTGTGAAAGCCACCAGAGAATATAGCATTGGGTTGGATTGGGTTCATCTGACATAAAATGAAAAATAATTTACAGAGGGAATTCTCCCAAGGGTATGAGGACCAGTCCCAGAGTAAGGGCAAGGTCAAATTGTCACTGAACTCTATGAAGTAGAAAACGGCTGAAATACAGAACAGAATATGTTAGACTCCATAATTCATAATTCCCTCAAACATAGCCTTATTTGTTTTTCCCACTGATAATTCATAACTTGTTTAGCGGTGTTTTGAGCTTCCCAACCAGAAGTTAAACTCCGTGAAGTAGAAGTGGTCATATAATTCTTCAGTGTGTCTTGTAATGCTGAGAACATAGTAGTCTCATAAAACATTTTTGTTAATTGACCCGTCAAAAAGTAAAAATGTGAGTAACTAAAGAAGGTCAAATATAATCTGCATCATTTTAGCTGTTCCAGCATTATAACCCAGCAGTTTTGCCCACCATCCCTGTCTGTCAGTAGCTGACATATCAATTTTCTATCTGCACATGTTTTCAAACCAAATCTGTTTTGAATTTATAAAAATAGGACATATGATAGTTATCAAAAACATCTTTCATGAATTCCAAATAGCTTATCACAATCCATTCCATTTTTTGACCTTTAAATCTGTGATTCTATCAAGGAAAGAGATCACATTCTCCCAATTCGATTTGTTTTTCTTCATTATGGTAAGGTCAGAACCTAGAAGAGGTAGAAATGGTTTCAGGTTCCTATTTAGATTCCTTTGTCTAACTCAAGTTTTGGATCAACTCCTCCTTCACAATCCAAAGTCACTGAGTTAAATTAAACAAGAGATTCCTGAGAAGATGAAGCCGAGCATGACTAACATCTTGTCCCAGACACACGTCAAGCTTGGTTAAGAATTAGACTCCTCTTTGTTGTTGCCAGGACAGAGGGAAGCCTCTTTTAGTATGACCCAGCATGAGCGAGCAACATTCATGTTAGTTTGAAGCAATTTACTTCTGTATTTTGCTTTTGTAGTTCACAGCAGGTCCTTTCAGGAGGAATAAAAGGGCTTGCTCCGCAATCTGCCTTTATTGTTTCACTGAAGAGTAGAAGCAAAACATTTCAATCAGAAGAATTATACCTGAGTGCTATAAATATTTCCAGAGCCAGCAGAGAAAGCCCTGCTCCATTTAAGGTCTGGGCTGATATTTGAAAGGGAAAACGTTGATGGTAAACCCATGGGGAAATAAAATCCTAGACTATCCTAAGTGAGCTTTCTCATTGGGTAGTAATGAGGAGATAAGGTGAGAAATTCCAGAGATTAGCCACAATAGATAAGATTCTCAGACTTCTTAAAAAAAAAAAAAAAAGACATTGCTAGGATACGCAGTGACTTCTATGGAACTCAAGTGCCACTGTTTTATAGCAAAGGCCCCTTTTTATTGATTAGTGTTAATGAGGTGAGGGAACCCCACATTGATGGATTATCAATGTCTACCTAATCTTGTTTTTTACTATTTACTCTTTCTTGTTACTATGGTTAGAAATATGTGCAAACTAAATCCTTGTTTCTTCTTTTACTTGACCTTATTCTGATTCATCAAATTGATTCTCTTACACTCTGAACTATGCCAATTATTGTGTCTGTCAAGCCATATATTCATTAGAATATTAGGGCTAATGGACATGGTCTGAGAGCATATTCATCTTTAGAAATACGGTAAAAGCTAATTCTTTTGGCTCAGCAAAGCTCAGGTTGACATCTTGCCGCTCTTCTGCAGCCAGGAATATCTGGTGACTTAATGAAGCGAAGATCTTAAACACACAACTCAGTGGATTATTCAATATTAAGGTTTGCACTAGAGTCTGTGAAAAAGGATTAACACTTTCAGTTCTGCAGAAGCACAGGTGATGAATTAAAACACAAGAGGACTACCAGAACGGACAGTGCATCAGAAGGATTACAGAGTAACTTGTACCTCAAGAGCCCATTGATCTTCCTTTTCATATGGTATTTAAAAAATAATCTTTTATATGCCAGTTGTAATACAACTGGATTAGTGAAGCCAACGGGCTGTGACTGTTTAAATATTAATTGGGACAGCAATGTCTAAATCAGTGGTTCTCAACCCTGACTGCGTATTAGAATCACCTAGGGAGCTTTAAAAATTTGCCTAGTCCCCACCTCTAAAGAGACTGCTTTAATTGGTTGGGGGCAGTGTCCTGCCATCAGAATTTTAAAAGCTACCTTGGTATACAGTCAGCATTGAGGACCACCAGTAAATAAATGCTAAAACAGAATAGCGTTCTGTTACCAGAATGCTTGACTCAAATATTCTATTCTTTTAAAGATTCTCAATGGTGTATCTTTTTTTAAAAATAAATTTATTTATTTTAATTTTAATTTATTTTTGGCTGCGTTGGGTCTTTGTTGCTGCGCGTGGGCTTTGTCTAGTTGCAGCAAGTGGGGGCTACTCTTCATTGCAGTGCGCGGGCTTCTCATTGCGGTGGCTTCTCTTGTGGCGGAGCGCGGGCTCTCGGCATGCGGGCTTCAGTAGTTGTGGCATGCGGTCTCAGTAGTTGTGGCTCGCGGGCTCTAGAGTGCAGTCTCAGTAGTTGTGGCGCGTGGGCTTAGTTGCTCCACGGCGTGTGGGATCTTCCCGGACCAGGGCTCGAACCCGTGTCCCCTGCATTGGCAGGCAGATTCTTAACCGCTCTGCCACCAGGGAAGCCCTCAATGGTGTATCTTTTATTAAAAGAATAGAGTATGGATCCTGTTTTATTCCATCCCAGTTACTTTGGCCTTTGCCATGTGGTAGCATATTATGGTCTGTGCTGAATGCAATTAAAATACTTTGGTCATTTTCAGAAGGCATTTTAATTTTCAAAATATACTTGATATGAAATTTATACTCCAGAAAATCTCTTGTTTTTTGCAGTGTCATGGAATTTGTTCATCAGGAGAAAAAAAGGCAAAATATACCCAAAGACTCTTTGCTAATTCAGTAAGCAAGCAAACAACAAAAACCTTAAAACCTATTTTGTTTAGTTAGTTCAGTTGCCTAAAAGAGAAGGGGACAATTAATTATTCATCAATTTGTGTCAGAAAAAAAACTCAGTGTTGCTTTTAGGGGTAGTGTTATGTCTATATATCTGTATCTAGACCTATATATCTATATATGTAGATATATGTCTATGATTATATCTATATCTACAGGAATGCTAACAGGAGACCCACCATTAATTGCCTATGAAGTTTTGATCAAGTCACTCAGCCTTTCTGGGCTTCAGGGTCACATAGCGGTGGAGCTGGGATGAACATCTGTGACTCTTGTCTCACGTTCTGCTCTGTTACTTGTGAAAAAAACAATGAGGACCAGTGGATAGAGAAGATGATGGGGGAACTGATGTGGACCCTTCCTTAGAGATAAGTATGGTTTCTATAGTTCTCTACAGGCTGCCCCTCCTAACTGTGTGTATCTGAGTGCATGGTGTGGACTAATGTGAGTTCTTGTGGAAAGGCTGATGTTAAGTCTCATTCTGTTCTGGATTCCAACGTGTGGCTGCTCACCAGGTCAGGGGTCTCCTCAACAGCATTGCTGACCACTGTGGGGACCTGCACCCGCAGCCAAGGCCCTCCCCTTTTGTCTGCTCCCTGTGACCTTTTGTTTCATCACAAATGCCCACTAATGGTTTCTCTCACCTTTCTCCAAGGTGTTGCCAACTAAAACAAGTACTTCTGTGCCTTGAATAACTAGTTACTGCCTTTCAGGTGGTTTCTTAGTAAAATGTAGTGGAAAGGGGGAGAGAAGTCCAGCCAGGGCAAGCAGGAGGGATGTAGGCACACTGTAGCCTTTAGGGAAACTGGAATCTGATTTGGTTAAACTCCTACTGTCTGGTCTTACTTTCACGTATCACCTCATTTTCTTGGTTGCACAAAGGCAAAACGTACACACTTTTGTTTGCTTTCTCTCCATATATTTATTTTCCTAAAAGATCTTCACGGTCTATACACTTTTATCTAAGTTCACTAACTTCACACATTTATATTCTAGTAATTCTGATACATTTCTCTCTAATCTGAATTTCCTCTCCCATCAACCTATCTGTGAAACATCTAACTTTTACATGTCTTCCTGATTTGATTGCTCTATAAAAAAGATGTCATTAACACATTCTTTTTGTTTGGTCCTTGTTTTCTTTTTTTTATTTTATAAGGCAATTTACAATATAATAATAAAAAGCATAGTGTGACCTTTTGTTATAATAGTACAGTTCTTCCAGTTTATTCTTCTAAAAGTGGCATCTACCAGATCTAATTGCTAAACCCAGAAACAGTATCTTTTGACCATCATCAATAACTTTGTTCTGCTTCTTGTCCCATTTAAAAAATATGTTGCCATCTTCCACTGCAATCTTCCCTCCCCCAACACAATACCGTTTTCTGTTATTTTTCTTACAGCATATTTTTTCTTTTCCTTCTCTTTTCGTGTCCAATGCATTTTCTGCATCAATTGATAAAATTATACAATTTTTTTTCCTTTATTTTATTGACATGATGGATTGCATTGATCAATTTCAAATGTTGAACCAGCCTTGCATCCGTGGAATAAATCCAACTTGGTCATGGTCTGTATTTCTTTTTACACATGGATAGATTCAGTTGCCAATATTTTTTGAGAATTTTTGCATCTAAATTCATAGGAGAGGGCTTCCCTTGTGGCTCAGTGGTTGAGAGTCCGCCTGCCAATGCAGGGGACGCGGGTTCGTGCCCCGGTCCGGGAAGATCCCACATGCCGCTGAGCGGCTGGGCCCGTGAGCCATGGCCGCTGAGCCTGCGTGTCCGGAGCCTGTGCTCCGCAATGGGAGAGACCACAACAGTGAGAGGCCTGCGTACAGCAAAAAAAAAAAAAAAAAAAAGTCTTGTCTAAATTCATAGGAGATATTGGTTTTATAGTTTTCTTTTTAGCAAAAAAAAAAAAAAAAAAAAAAAAAAAAAAGTCTTGTCTAAATTCATAGGAGATATTGGTTTTATAGTTTTCTTTTTAAATACTCTTTTAGTCTGGTTTTGAAATCAAGGTAATACTGGAATCATAAATGAGTTTGGGAAGTGCTCCTTCCCCTACTGTTTTCTGAAATAGATGGTGTAAAATTTTTAAAAATGTAATCAACTTCTTTAAATGAAAAAACCAAAACAAAAATAGTTCACCCATTTCTCCCATCCTCCACTCCCCTACCTCTGGCAACCACCAATCTGTTCTGTGTATCTATGAGCTTAGCATTTTCATTTATTTATTTATTTTTAAAGATACCATATATAGGAGAGATCATACAGTATTTGTCTTTCTCTGTCTGACTTATTTCACTTTACATAATACCCTTGAGGTCCATTCATGTTATTGCAATGGCAATATTTCATTTTTTTTGTGCCTGAATAATATTCCATTGTATACATATACCATAATTTATTTATTCATTTATCCATTGGTTGGACACTTAGGCTGTTTCCATATCTTGGCTATTATAAATAATGATGCTATGAACATGGGAGTGCAGATATCTTTTCAAGTTAGTGTTTTCCTTTTCTTTAGATAAATATCCAGAAGTGGATTGCCAGATCATACGGTAGTTCTATTTTTAATTTTTTGAGGAGACATCATACTGTTTTCCATAGAGACTGCACCAGGTTACATTCCCACAGTGCACAAGGGTACCCTTTTCCTCCACATCCTTGTCAATCCTCGTTATTTCTAGTCTTTTTGGTAATAGCCATTCTAACAGGTGTGAGGTGATATAACCTCTTGTGGTTTTGATGTGCATTTCCCTGATAATTAATGATGTAGAGCATCTTTACATGTACCTGTTGATTATCTCTATTTCTTCTTTGGAAAAATGTTTATTCACATAAACATGTTATTCTGTCCACGTTTTAATCAGGTTGTTTTTTGTTACTGAGTTGTATGAGTTTTTTAATGTATTTTGGATTTTAGGCCCTTATCAGATATATAATTTGCAACTATTTTCTTCCATTAAGTAGGCTATCTTTTCATTTTGTTGATGGTTTCCTTTGTTGTGCAGAGGCTTTTTAGTTTGATGTAGTCCCACTTGTTTATTTTTACTTGTGTTGCTTTTGCTTTTGCTTTTGGTGCGAGATTCAAAAAATATCACCAAGACCTATGTCAAGGAGCTCATCACTACGTTTTCTTCTAAGAGTTTTATGGTTTCAGGTCTTACATTCAAGTCTTTAATTCATTTGAGTTCATTTTTGTGTATGGTATAAGATAGTGGTCCAGATTCATTCTTTTGCATGTGCCTGTCCAATTTTTCTTACAGCATTTAAGAGATTGTCCTTTCCTCCTCATATATTCTTCACTTCTTTGTCATAAATTAATTGACCATGTATGTGTGGGTTTATTTCTGGGCTCTCTGTTCTGTTCCACTGATCTACGTGTATGTTTTTATATTAGTACTATACTGTTTTAATTACTATAGTTTTGTAATATAGTTTGAAATCAGGGAGTGTGATGCCTCCAGCTTTGTTCTTCCTTCTCAAGGTTGCTTTGGCTATTTGGGGTCTTTTGTGGTTCCATACAAATTTTAGGATTGTTTGTTCTATTTCTGTGAAAAATGCCTTTGAAATTTTATTAGCTGTTGCATCCAATCTGTATATTGCTTTGCGTAGTATGGTCATTGTAACAATATTAATTCTTCCTATCCATGAGCATGGACTGTTTTTCCATTAATTTGTTTCTTCTTTAATTTCTTTCATTAATGTTCTTCTGTAATTTCTTTCATTAATAGCTTTCAATATACAGGTCTTTCACCTCTCTGGTTAAATTTATTCCTAGGTAGGTATCTTATTCTTTTTGATTCAACTGTACATGGAGTTATTTTAAATTTATCTTTCTGATAGTTCATTATTAGTGTATAGAAATGCAGCATATTTTTGTGTATTGATTTTGTATCCTGCAACTTTACTAAATTTGTTTATTAGTTCTAACAGTTTTTTTCATGGACTCTTTAAGGAGCTATATGTATATCTCATATCATTTGCAAATAGAGATATTATACTTATGTCATCTGCAGATAGTGTCAGTTTTACTTCTACCTTTCCAATTTGGGTGCCTTTTATTTCTTTTTGTTGCCTAACTGCCCTGGGTAGGACTTCGAATACTATGTTGAATTGGAGTGGTGACAGTGGGTACTTTTGTCCTGTTCCTGAACTTAGAGGAGAAGCTTTCAACCTTTCACTGTTAAATATGATGTTACCTCTTGTGATGTATGGTCTTTATTAATGTTGAGGTATGTTCCCTCTAAACCTGTTTTTTTGAGAATTTTTATCCTAAATAGATTTTGAACTTTGTCAGATGCTTTTTCTGTATCTATTGAGGTGAATTTTTTTAATCTTTCATTTTGTGAATGGGGTGTATCACATTGATTGATTTGTGGATGTTGAAACATTCTTGCATAAGTTCCATTTGATCATGCTGTATGATCCTTTTAATATAGTGTTGAATTCAGTTTGCTAACATTTAGTTGAGGATTGTTACATCTATGTTTATCAGGCATATTGGCCTATAATATTTTTTCTTGTGGCATCCTTGTCTGGTTTTGGTATCAGGATAATGCTGGCCTCATAAAGTGAGTTTGGAAGAGTTCCTTCCTCTTCTACTTTTTGGAAGAATTTGAGAAGGATTGGTATTAATTCTTCTTTGAATGTACGGTAGAATTCACCAGTGAAGCCATCTGGTCCTGGACTTTTGACTGTTGGGAGATTTTTGATTATTGATTCAGTCTCCTTACTAATAATTAATCTGTTCAGATTTTCTGTTTCATCATGATTCAGTCTAGGTAGGTTGTGTGTTTCTAGGATTTATCCATTGCTTCTAAGTTGTCCAATTTATTGGCATGTAATTGTTCAAAGTAGTCTCTTATGAGTCTTTGTATTTCTGTGGTATAAATTGTAATATCTCATCTTTCATTTCTGATTTTATTTATTTGAGTTCTCTCTTTTTCTTGGTGAGTTAGCTTAGGGTTTGTTCATTTTGTTTATTTTTTCAAAGAACCAGCTCTGGGTTTCATTAATCTTTTCTATTGTCTTTTTATTTCATTTATTTCTGCTCTAATCTTTGCTACTATTTCCTTCCTTTTATTAACCTTGGGCCGTTCTCTAGTTGCTTGAGGTGTAAAGTTAGGTTGTTTATTTGAGACTTCTCTTGTTTGATGAAGTAGGCATTCTTTGCTATGAACTTCCCTCTTAGAACTGCTGATGCTATGTCCCATAAATTTTGGTATGCTACATTTCATACCATTTCAATGTAACAGACATTTTCATTTGTCTCAGGTAGTTTTTGATTTCTCTTTTAGTTTATTCTTTGATCCGTTGGTTGTTCAGTAGCATGTTGTTTAATCTTCACATATTTGTGAATTTTCTAGTTTTCTGAAT
Organism: Physeter macrocephalus; assembly: GCF_002837175.3. NCBI lineage: Eukaryota > Metazoa > Chordata > Mammalia > Artiodactyla > Physeteridae > Physeter > Physeter macrocephalus. The sequence goes on along the minus strand of NC_041221.1, from coordinate 41,788,527 downwards.
GTAATTTCATACCACTGTGGTTGGAAAAGATGCTTGATGTGATTTCAACCCTCTAAAATTTATTAAGACTTGTTTTGTGGCCTAAAGTGTGATGTATATTGGAAAATGTTCCATGTGCACTTGATAAGAATGTGTATTCTATAGTTTTTGGATGGAATGTTCTGTAAATATCTAAGTCCACCTGGTCTAATGTGTTGTTTAAGGCTGATGTTTCCTTATTGATTTTTCTGTCTAGATGATCTATTCATTCATATAAGTGGGGTGTTAAAGTTCTCAACTACTACGGTGTTGCTATTTTTCCCTTTAGGTCTGTTATACATTGTATATCAAATGTGCGGAACAATATAGAAAATAGTAGTGAATACCTGTTCACCAAGTTCAATCACATCTTGACATTTTTCCCATACCTGCTTCAGTTATTTTGAGGAAAGAAAACACTACAGAAAAAATTAATGTCACCTGTGTGCCTCTTTTTCTCTCTTCTCATTCACCTCCTGGCCTCTTCCAAGAGAAGTACTATCTTAAATTTATTATCATTCCCATGCATGTTTTTTTATCATTATTAAATGTATATATCTATAAATAAAATAGAGCATTTTACTCAAGTGGCATTTTATGAAGTGCTAGTCTGTAACATTTTTGGGCACAAATATTAAGATTTTTGAAACACATGGCTCAAATTTATGTATTTTAACTTCTATATCATGTTCTAATGAATATTCATACCATGTATTTTGCCAGTCGATGGAAAGTTAATATGTCTCCAGTCTTTAGTATGTTTCCAGTCTTGAATTGTTATAGACAGTGTTTCAATGAACATTCCTGTACCTGTCTTCTTATGTAAAGAGGCCTGTTTTTTCCTGTGTCCCTAATGCATTTTTAGTTGTGTAACAGCTCCTCCAAAATTAAACTTTCTTGCCACTTACTATCAGGGGACTGAAAGGCACATTTCCTGGTTCCCATTTCCTTTTAGTATACTCTAGGAGTGTCAATAGTAAGGTTCTGACCAGGGCAATTAAAAGAGGTTGAGCTACCTGGTTAGAATAAAAACAGCCTGTGGTGTAAACTCTTTGTGATTCATGAGCTCCTTTAACTGTAAATTTGCACTGCTCTTGCAGTAGATAGCTTCTGGTATGCCACTTACCCAGTGTTACCTCTAATTTACCTTCCTTCCGCTTGGAGCTCAGAGGAGATTGTTCCATACACCCCGCTAGGATGAGAGGCTTTTCCGTGGGGTTTTTCAGATTTATGCATTGTGAGCCTCCTGGAGCAACCAGAGATATAATGTTTAAGGTCACTATTCCAACTTTCCATAAGATGGGTTGCTCTTCCTGCTAATGAAACTGGGATCACAACCACACATTTTTGATAACTGCACTCAGAATTGGATTGCACTTTATTCCACCTCTGCCTTGGGCTCATTTTTTTATATAATAATATGAAAGTATTTTCTGAAAAACCGCATCAAATAATTATAAAAATTGAATAAACATAAAAGCTAAGTTGTATAATATTGCATTTTCAAGTGATATCATTGAGAGTTTGATTTAATCATGGCAGCTCCTGCTTCATGGGATTGCTTCCATTTTCCCAAGTTGGCTTCTTATACTTGGGCAAATGCAGGTCCAATTTTGCTTCTTCCTTCAACCTGAGCTGCTTCCTGTTGGGAAAGAATGCCAGTTTACATTATGCTCCTCTCTTTGTACTCTGATGAACTGAAGAAAAGTAGACAAAGCCAGGCTGCATAGACCACCACTCTCGTCAGCTAATTTTTTGTTTTTAAGATAGTGTCATGTTTGACCTTTGTTATATCCTATAGAGCTATCAACTTCCATCCCACAAGGGACTCCCATATCTTTGCAGGAGAGTAACCAGTTTTCTGCTTCTATCATGTCGTCCACCAATAATTTCAACCAGAGCCACATTAGTTCCATTAGAGAAAACAGGGCAAGGGCCAAAGATAACAAACAGAGAGGATCAGTTTCTTGGATCAATATCCTGATTGAACAAGACTCATGACCGCTCCACTCTCAATAAACTATATTAAACATTTGAAACCAGGAAAATGATAGGTGGTGTTGCCTACTCCAAGTAAGTACATTCTTCATCTGAGCTTTTATCAGCTAAACCCAGCTCTGATTATTTCACTACTTAGGAGTTAGGATGGCATGTATGGGTAATGCTATTTGGACACTAAATTCTGAATTTATCATAGGAGGAAAGATGAACATGCTTTCCATTGTTAAACTTCCCTTGCAGGAAGGGCTACCCTGTGCATTTCCAGTCATTTGTTTCTTGCTGGTACCTATAGGCAGGTGCCATCACTGTTAGAAAAAAATTATCATAATTCTTCACAGACATAGAAAATCTTTTGAGTACTCTAATTCTCATAGATAAAAATATGGGTCAGACAAAAAAAGCAAGGTGAAATCAGGGTTAGTGTTAGTATCAAGAGTCTTTTGAGTTGGCTTACACAGTTGGCATGTGTTATTATCTACACCATATATAAGAACCTAACATGAAAAGGAAGTGGCCCTCCAAACCTTGACTGAGGGAAAAGGACATGACTGGGTCTGTTCACCATCATTACTTTATTTCTTGCCTTAAGCTTGTTGTGCTGGCATGCACATGTGTGAACTTGTGCTGTTCCCACTCTCCATGAAGCCAATTTATTTAAATGGAGATTCTTCCTAAACTGTGCTGTCAGTTGACCCTCCTCTGGGGTGAGATGGTGTTGTCTGAGCTCCCAATGTTGGACCTTCATTCCTCCATCCTATTTCTGATCTGAGGAGGGAGGAGTGACTGAGCTTTGCCTGCCTATCCAAGCAAGAAAGCAGATCCCAAAATTAACCGTTTGTTGCTTGTGATCTTCTAGTCTTTTGCCGCTTATTCAAATTTCACTGTCTGAGGAGTATGATTATGAGCTTTTACTGATGGTAGCTAATCAGGGTATATAGCCTTTAACCAGTCAACCAGTGTTTATTAGAAATGTAGTGTGGATCTATCCTTAGGGAAGGTAATAAGAGCACTTACATGGTTCCTGCCTTTGATAGTAAGTAAATTAGACTGTTCTTACTTTGATAGTAAGTCCATGGACAGTTTGGAAAGTGTGTGCATGTAATTCACAGCAGTGGGTGACTTCCAAATGAAACATATTAGGAGAGCCATGTACTGGGCTGGACAGTCCTCAGCACTTGGGGTGCCAATAGCCATACTTGATCAACCTGTGGAAGCTGCCCTGATTATTGCTGTAGATCACAGTATCCCTTTTCCTGCAAAAAAAAAATGACGGTGCCAAAAATGGCTTGCATATGGAGCTCAAAGCCCTTATTACATCTTTGTTGGTTAGGTGGCTGGCTGGAATCTGGTCAGGCAGGAGATTCCCACTGTTTCCTGTCCCTCCGCACCACCACACTGTCTGCAACCTCCAGCAGCCATTCAGGTTTACCACAGTGTGTTTCCCAAAACCATTATAGTATATAAAGTGATGTGGAAGTGTTTGGGAAGCTCTCTTTAGATAAGTGTTCTTAGGCTTAGCTGTACTTTAGGATCACTTGAAGAACTTTAAAAACCCATTTCTAAGTCCCATAGACCATTAAATGAGAATTTCTGGGTGAGGCCTGGGCATTAACATTTAAACAGTGCTCCCCGGGTGATTTGAATATGATGCTAAGGCTGAGTAACACTGCTCTGGACTGAAATTCAGACTAGAGGAATGGATATTGAAGATAGAGGGTGGGCTAAAAAAATACTTGGGAGGGATGTGGGGTAGGGTTATCAGACTTGACTGAGGTTAGAAGATGAGGAGCCAGGTTGGGACTGTGTACCAACCTGAGAGTACTCCCTCTTAAGAGTTTACTTTCTTTATCTTTTACCCCCAGAATCTAGGAATAGTCACCTGTTTCCCAGCATTACATTTCTACATCCTATGCTGCAATTGCTATTAACTGATGAAGGACATGGCTTGTAGAGAGAAGTGCTGTCTGCCCCACACAACATCTCTGTTGCTCTCAGAGAAGAAAAAGCCTTCTAATGCAATGCTTGGGTCTGGCAATTTTCAGTAGTGATTAACAGTGAGATGAGCCATGATCTGAGGTGAAGCTGGGTGTGGTGGGGAAGTGCGCTTGTTATGGGAGCCACTTCTAAGGGAACAACTAATAGGAAAATGAGATAGAAATTTGCTTTCCTAGTATGTACTAGAGAAAGATCATACTTGAAACTTGGGATGAATCCTTGAATTGTACAGGCAGTAAAATATAACTCTGTGTGTGTGTGTGTGTGTGTGTGTGTGTGTGTGTGTATAGAACATTTGCATCCTCCATTTTACTCATCACTACAAATACTTATGATCTAGGGAAGCTGGCCAACTCACCCAAAACCAGTCCAATAAATAATGATTTAACTGATTGGCCAATTCTTCAAATAGCCAAGTTTGACAATTTTTCTAATTTTATCCACTTACCAGAAATTGGGGTATTCAAAACCAGGTAAAAATAATCATGTCACATTGAAATTTAAAAATGTGTTTCCAGAAACACAAATTAAGTCTTATATGTTAATTTAAGGAATTGACACAAGAATATTAAACATACCTAAAATTAAAAAAAGGAAGTAAATAACTTTTAAACACATATGATAGAAACAAGAAGTAGCCAAAATAATCAAGTCACACAAAATTTTTGGTTTCTAACAATGGTTTGAAAAGATATTCAGCACAAAACCTGCAAATCATTCAAAGTGATAGAAAGGGAGTGAGAATGCATGGAAGGTATCACTTCCATGTGTGGTAACATTTACGTGACACTAAGTTCAAGTGAGAAAGAACAATAACAGAATAAAAAAGCATACATTTGGTTAAATCTTAAAAACATTAAAACCTTAAACATGCTAAAAATGGGTATATTTGAACGAAGCAGAGACAAGAACAGCCACGTTACTTGTTACATTTTGGCCACTAATTGCTAGAAATCACATACTAATGTTGAAATACTCCTTGAAAAATTGGTAAGAGAACCTTAAAATTTTCAAAAAGCAGAAATGACATAGAAGAGAATTGAAAAGACATCAGAATAAACTGAAAAATTTCCATATGAAATTCTGAAATAGAAATCAGTCAACTAAGACTTTGCAGAACTCAAAATGTCAGAAGCCATTCCATCCTATATAAATTGGTATACGTTTTATAACTATTTGCTTTTTAAAAACAAATATTTTGGTAAATAGATACATTAGTAAATATGGCAGTTGGTCATTCATATTGATTTTTTATGAATTGAATAGTAAGGTACATGGCAACAGTAGAATTACCCCATTTTCCTGAGAAACTTAGTTTCATAGAAAAAGGAGCAAAGTTCATTATCTATCTTATGTGTACAAGGGTATAGTTGCATGTTCCTTAGAAACCTGAAGACTTTAGAGTAGATGATGCAAGCTCATGTCTGACATTTCGAGGTACAACAAAAATAGTTTACAAAGCATATTAATTAAAGGATATCAGATAAAAAATATAAAATGTAATATAACTAATTGCCAGGAAACCTCCTACCAAGCTTTTCAGAAACACACATAATGTCACTTGAGTTCTTATGGAGAAGAAATAAATCCAAAGCTAGAGAGCTCCAAGTGCCAGTATATATGAGAAAATTGTCACTTCCAGATCTAGCATGGTATTTGGCACATGGTATGACATATGTCATCTTCACTGCAAGCATTTTCTTATGCATATGGTCCCTCCAGCTAGAGGAGCCCATCCACAGTCTATTTTATCAATAGTGAAGACACCCAGACTGAAAATAATCTTGCATTAAATAAAATCAACTTATATTTGACCAAGAAAACAGTATATATTTTATAGATCCACTTTCTTTCCTTAAGTCATTATTGCAGAAAATTCTGTGTACTGAAGGTACAGAATTGTTCCATGCCTACGTGCTAAACATTAATTGTGTTTAGCAAGAGTATACATTAAATATAAGAGATTTGCCATGGATTCTATGTGCTCCATATTTGCCTAACTTTAAATGAAAACCTTCTTTTTTTTTTTCAATTTTAAAATGGTTTATAATTTTTATATCCTTTTTTTCTGCTGTGCAGCACTGGGAGTTTTATTAGTCAACGTGATTTAAAGATGTAGCTTTCAAAAGGGAGGATTGGCACAAATTCCTTGATTATGTCTGACCGTTCCAAAAAAGTAAAATTATGTTAAACAGCTAATATGTAAATGTAGTATGTTAAATAAAAGCAAGTTCATTCCCTTTTAAATGGTTTTTAAATGAAAAGAATGTGGTACATCATTTGTGAGTTCTATTTTGATTTGTTTGCTTTCTTTAAAAAAATGCAGGAAAGTAATTTTAGAAACTAAAATAGACCATGATTTAAATGCTCCTTTTAATAGTGAGAAAATGATTTTTTTTAAAGTGCATTTTACTCAGTGTGGCAAGTAAATTTCTATAGAGAACTCACAGCTAAACTTCAACTGCTAATTTTAAATGTTGGAAAGGAGCAAGGAATTTTTTTTTTTAATTTTTTTTTTTTTTGCGGTACGCGGGCTTCTCTCTCTTGTGGCCTCTCCCGTTGCGGAGCACAGGCTCCGGACGCGCAGGCTCAG
>NC_041221.1:41750795-41781784 GCF_002837175.3 Physeter macrocephalus | reverse complement strand
AGCGGCCATGGCTCACGGGCCCAGCCGCTTCGCGGCATGTGGGATCTTCCCAGACCGGGGCACGAACCCGCGTCCCCTGCATCGGCAGGTGGACTCTCAACCACTGCGCCACCAGGGAAGCCCAAGGAATTATTTTGAATATCAAATAAATGGAATTCGGAAATGCCCAAGAGTTCAGAAAACTAAAACTAACGTTTTAGTTGAAGAAATACTTCTTCACACTGCTAAAGAAATGTTTGTCATAGGGTTTGCAAAAATGGTATAGCGCTTTTACCAATACTCTATGAACTTAGAACCAGAAAGTCTAGGCTTTGGTAAATTACAGTGGAATTAAAATGTTGTACTTTCCGTGGTGGTGCCCTATTTGATGCAGAGTCACCAAAGGCAAGAGGCATTTAACTCCATTTCTCTTTCAGATTGTTTTTGGCAGTTACCATGACTGTTCTAAGATTCCGTCCCAGATATTCTAGTTCTCCTTCTGGTCCTGTGGTAGAATTACACTGTCCCATTGAAATTAGATGTGACCATGTGTCTTACTTTGAACAAGGAAATGTGATTGGAGGGGATTGGTGGAAGCTTTAAAAGGCAGTGTGCCATTTGCTGTATTCTCTTTCCTTCTGCCACAGTGATGGGCACCTATCTGAATGGAAGAGTCTTTGTCAGCTTGGTTCCCAGAGAGAGGGCACATGGATCCCCCCAGCTGACCCAGTGGATATGAGAGATAAGACTTTGTTGTTATAAGGCCTTAAGATTTGGAGGATTGTTTATTACTGCAGCATAATGTTGCCTATCCTTACTCAATTTAACAATAATAAAAGTAACAGCAAATTAGCTACTATCCCAGAAAAGAAAACCATCTAAAAGAAATAGATCACAAACTATTTGTTAAGGTGACATCACCTTTTATATACCATGTAAAGAAATGTATACAGTGAAAAAATTAGTCATTAAAACGGAACTCAAAAATTTTTAATTTGATTTTAACATGTGATATGGAATTTATCACTGGTCTTGTGCCATTTTATTTTATTAGATAGGATTAGGAAACTTTTTCTATATATAGACTGATAAATATTTTAGGGTTTGCAGGCCATCTGATCTTTGTCACAACTACTCAGTTCTGTCACTCTAGCTGGAAATTAGCCATAGACAACATGTAAATGAATGGGCAAGGCTGTGTTCCAATAAAACTTTATTTACAAAAATAGGTGGTGGGCCTGATTTGGCCTAGTGGCTGTACGTTGCCAACCTCTGTTATTAGGTAACATGTTTATGAGACCTAGTACGTTTATATTGGCATCTCTTATATTTTCCTACATGACCAAAGCAAGTATATTTTCTTAGAAGTAAATTCCATTTTTTTAACCATTCTTTTTGTGGAATAGATGGTATAATTGCATCAGTGGAGAAATTATATTTACTATACAGTGAGAAGGATGCATATTCAATTTCTGATTTATTAAATAATATAATTTTTTACTAATTAAAATTTCTCATTTTAATAGAAGGCTATTGAGTCACATTGAGATAAGAGGTTTGTTTGAAATCTTGGAAGCAGTTTGCAGAAGAGCTAGGCCTACAGCCCTGGTCTTCTGGTATCTACCTATTCCCATTCTATTTCATACACTGACTTCCAAATGACTAGAACAAGTTAAGAACGATCAGGCCACGAATTTAAAAAAAAAATTTTATTGGGGTATAGTTGATTTACAATGTTGTGATAGTTTCACGTGTACAGCAAGTTATACACTCTCTTTTATATCCACTCTTTTTAAGATTATTTTCCCATATAGGCCATTACAGAGTATTGAGGAGAGTTCCCTGTGCTATACAGTAGGTCCTTATTAGCTATCTATTTTGTATATAGTAGTGCATATGTGTCAATCCCAATCTTCCAATTTATCTCTCCCCCCGCCGCTTATGGCCAAGAATTTTAAACAGGTTTCCTGACTTTATTTAAAGACTGCAGAAACTGATTTTAGTTAATACTGAATAGAGCAGGTGTTAAATGAGTAAATGTGAATATATACAGAGTGTATTAAGCTTCAGTTTAAGGTTTTTTTCAAGGTAGGAGGAAAAGGACGATATAGAGTCCTGCTATTAACCTAATTTATGATGTTTACTTATTCCCACCTATCTGACTAATGCTCCTTTTTTCTCTTTAGAATTCTTAGTTTCTATCTACTACCTCTTTCCCCCAAGAGCAGCAAACATTAGCTGATTAATACTCAGTTTCTCAGCAGCTATGATCAGTGGAGGTAACCTCTCATAGCACGTTTATATCTAAATCAACACAATATCGAAATCACCTTTGCTAATCTCCTGGAATTTGCTTAGTGTTTCCTGAGCTTATATCTCCACTACGACAGTGTGTTTAGAAAAATAAGCACCCAGGACAAAAAGATACGAGAATTCAATTCTGTAAAAAAGAATAGATTTCACTTTTGCAGTTTGAAACATTTCATCAAAGTCTTTTAGAAAGTTTTTTTCTTTCTTTCTTTTCTGTATTTTTTCAGTGATACTGAAGAAAATATTTCCACATACAAACCATCAGTTTAGATGACCATTTCCCCTTATATTTCATACTCTGTTTCTCTGTACTTAAACTAACAAATGAGAAAAAGAAAAAAAATTTTGGTGCTAGCAAGAAGAGTGTATTTTGGAAGTCATCCGTCTAGCTGTATTTATCTTGCAAGTTAAAGTGTCATTTAATTCACTTTCTTGAAGACCTAGATGATTAATTATACCCAAATCTTGATTACTTGTACACTCCATGGATTCTTTGTACCTATGCTTGATCACAGATTAAATTTGGTTACTGTGGTAGCCTGAATAATTACCCATCAAAGACAGCCATATCCTAATCCCCAGATCCAATGAATATATTATTTTACAAGGCAAAAAAAGGACTTTGCAGATGTAATTATTTAAGGCTCTTGAGGTGGGGAGAAAATCTTGGACTATCCTGGTGAGTCCAGTGTGGTCACCAGAGTTTTCATAAAAGGGAGGTAGTAGAGTTAGAACCAGAGATAAAAAGATGTGATGATGGAACCTGAGGTTGGAATGATGTGCTTTGAAGATGGAAGAAGAGACCATGAGCCAAGGAATTTAGGCAGCCTCTAGAAGCTGGAAAAGATAAGGAAACTGATTCTTGTCTAAAGCCTCCAGAAGGAATTGCAGCCCTGTCAATGCTTGATTTTTTTTTTTTTTTGTGGTATGCGGGCCTCTCACTGTTGTGGCCTCTCCCGTTGTGGAGCACAGGCTCCGGACGCGCAGGCTCAGCGGCCATGGCTCATGGGCCCAGCCGCTCCGCGGCATGTGGGATCTTCCCGGACCGGGGCACGAACCCGTGTCCCCTGCATTGGCCGGCAGACTCTCTCAACCACTGCGCCACAAGGGAAGCCCAATGCTTGATATTTTTAGACTTCTGACCTCCACAACTATAAGAGTATGCATTTGTGCTGTTTTAAGCTACTACGTTTGTGGTAATTTGTTGCAGTGGCAATAGGAGACTATTACAGTTAATTTCCTAAATTATCAAAGAATTGAATTCCACAATGAGCATCTATAAGAGCAATAACCAGCTTCTGTTTCTCAATTACTAAAAGAATACATGTTTTACTAAAACATACCTTTGTGGAACTTCCCTGGTGGTCCAGTGGTAAAGAGTCCGCCTTTCAATGCAGTGGACGCGGGTTTGATCCCTGGTTGGGGAACTAAGATTCCACATGCTGCGGGGCGGTTAAGTCCGTGTGCCACAACTTCTGAGCTCATGTGCCTCAGTGAGAGAGCCCGCGTGCCGCAAAGTACAGAGCCCATGCGCCCCGGAGCCCGTGCGCCACAACCTGGAGAGAAGCCCGCGCACCATAACTAGAGAGAAGCCTGCGCGCTGCAACGAAAGATCCCACATGCCTCAACCAAGATCCCGCGTGCCGCAGCTAAGACCCTACACAGCTAAAAAAATAAATACAATAAATAAATATTTAAAAAAATAATTCTTTAAAACATACCTTTGTTTTAGCAGCAAAATGATAAATAAACAAGTGGGACTACATCAAACCAAAAAGTTTCTTCACAGCGAAAGAAACCATCAGCAAAGTAAAAAGACAACCTACAGAATGGGAAAGTATTTGCAAACACTGTATCTGATAAGGGGTTAATATCCAAAATATATATGGAACTCATCTAACTTAATAGCAAAAAACACATAAATAACCCAATTTAAAATGGGCAAATTATATGAACAGACATTTCTCCGAAGAAAATATACGAAAGGAAAAAAGGTACATGAAAAGATACTCAACATCACTTGTCATTAGGGTAATGCAAATTAAACTGACAATGAGATATCACCTCATGCCTGTTAGAATGGCTATCATCAAAAAGACAAGAGCTAACAAGTGCTGGCAGGGATGTGGAGAAAAGGGAACCCTTGTGCACTGTTGGTGGGACTGTAAATTGGTGCAGCCACTATGAAAAGCAGTATGAAGTTTCCTCAGAAAATTAAAAGTAGAACTACCACGTGATCTGGCAATTCCACTTCTGGGAATATATCCAAAGGAAAGAAAAACACTAACTTGAAAAGATATCTGCATCCCCATGTTCATTATTTACAATAGCCAAGATATGGAAACAGCCTATGTATCCATTGATGGGTAACTGGATAAAGAAGTTGTGGTACATATTTACAATGGAATATTATTCACCCACAAAAAGAATGAAATCTTGCCATTTGCAACAAAATGGATGGAGCTGGGGGTAATTATGCTTAGTGAAATAAGTCAGACAGAGAAAGACAAATACTGCATGATATCATGTATGTGTGGGATCTAAAAAAAATTAAAGCAACAAAAAAACCCCAAACTCATAGAAAAAGAGATTATACTAGAGGCAGAGTGTTGGGGGAGGAAGAATTAGAGGAAAGGTACAAACTTACAGTTGTAAAATAAGTAAGTACTAGGGATGTAATAATGTACATGATGATTATAGCTATAATACTGCTGTATGATATATAGGAAAGTTGTTAAAAGAGTGAATTCTGAGTTCTCATCACAAGGAGAATTTTTTTCCCCTTTTTCTTTTTTTCTTTCTGTTCTTTTTATTGTATCTACATGAGAAGATGAATTTTATTTGAACCTATTGTAGTAATAATCATTTCACAATATATGTAAATCAAACCATCATTCTGTACACCTTGAACTTATACAGTGATGTATGTCAACTATTTCTCAATCAAACTGGAGAAATTTTGTATTATGTTATTTTTTTTTTTTTCCTTTTTGGATAGTTGTGTGTTCTTAAAAACACTACCGATTTTAGACTAGACTTGCAGTTTTTACAATTGCTCTGCGGTTTGTTCAATGATACTGTATTTTCTTCTTGTTTCTATGAATTTTAAGGAACACTGTGGGGAAATGGAAGCTGGCCTCCACTAGCTCATACCACCAGGATTGGAGGAGTGGGTTGTAGGTTCACTTACAATTAGGCATAAAAAGTGTTCCTTTTTTTTCCCAGAGCCATTTCACCTGCATGGCCTGAAGTGAGGCCAGGGGCCAAAACACAGCAAGGGAAACAAAAATCTTCTGTTACAAGTTAATTGGAAGAGACAACAGGAAAAAAAAGAAGCTTCTTCACTCCTCCTCTTTACTCAAGTGGTTGTGAATTCTCCTTGTTAAAGGTGGTGAATTCTAGCCACTAAACTCCATTTTATAATTGAGCATTTTTTAGACTTGGCCAGGGTCAAGCTGCAAAGGAATTTTAAAGACACAGTCGTCCTAGAATTTTCTGGGACCTTTAATAATAAACCTGGAAACATGCTCAGTCACTTGCTGGTGGGAACCACAGACCCCCACAAACCTGTTGCCATGTGTATAGTCCGGACTCTTTGAAGAATCAGCATGCAATTCCTGTGGTTATATTTTACCTGTTACTTGTAACTGGTTTCAGTTTTTATTAAGTCCAAAAGGAATACCTTTCCTAAAATATTAATGGTTGCAAAGTTTAAAATGTAGATTCCAATAAATGCTTTGCTTTTGTACGTGGGCCTCCCTCCTGCTGCCCACTGAGGGCTGATTTGTTCCCCTTTTCTACCTGATTTTAGAAAATACTCATTTTGCAAAGTGGTTATATGATTTACTGCCCAAGGGAAAAATAATTTATCTTTATGTTGGTGCTGAATGTGAAAACTTTATAGATAATTCTTTATAAATCGATGTATTCTCAGGAAAGAGATTAAGACGTTGAGCACTTAGTACTCACTGGGATGTTGGTCTTGTACACAATAAGGTGCAATGTTATATTTCACTCAAGCAATTTCAAACCTTACTGGAGAGGCAGAATGGAAATGCTTTGGAAAGCCTAGTTCATAAAGCACAAATACATGTGGTCTCACATCCAGTGACTGAGGAAGAGGTGAAGGAGCAAGAGAAGACGGATAGAGAGGTTGAAACAAATCTTCTCAGATGAGATGGGGTTGCGTTAGGTTCTGAAGTATGGCGAGGATTTAAGAATTTAAAGAGGAGAAAGGAGAGGGTCCAAGACGCCAGGAGATGTCAACAGCAATTGTGAGCACATCGTGTCCCAAAGATTGAGAGGGGTCCTGATTTTTGCTGCTGGAAATGTGTGTTTATAATCTAATTGGAGGGCAGGTCACGGCAGTATTTTCTTTTCTCTGAGATTCTAATGAGAAACACACTCTTGATTTCCAGGTGGGGTCCAGCCTTTCCTCTTTTGTGCCAGCCTCAGCTGGTGAAGTGCTGTCTTAGCCGTAATAGCACACTCTTCTCCAGGAGGCACAGACTTATCTTAGAAGGCTTAGCATCCTGTCACTTTTCACTTAGCATCTGCTTCAAATAGATGAAAAAAAAACAAACGTTCTAGCAATTGGACGTTTTGCAGTATTAACAAGACCTGTGTTAGAGGTAGTCCTTAACTGTATAGTTTCCCTGTTAAGGCCCAGTGGTATCTCAGATTCCCCATCCCTCATCATAACCAACAATATCACAACTTTGTCTTGTCTTTCTTTAATTTATGCATAAATAATTTTGAGGTAGGTGCCACGAGAAATAAAATGTCCTACCATTTGTCGCTACCCCGAAATTTTAAAATTATTTTTTTGCCCTTACAGTTTGAAAATATGACAAACTCTGAAAAACCGCCCTTTCAAAGCGAAAACAAATTGGGTTACGTCAGATTCTGTTTTGAGGCACGGCTTCCTAATTATCTTGTAGGACTCAAAAACCTTTCATACGAAGAACCTAATTTTGGAAATAAACTTCTTTCCAAGAATGAAAACGTGCCACAAGGCTGAGTGCTGTTATTATAACAGAGAAGGAGAACCCACAGGCTGTGCAGGAGGCCAGCAGCCATGGCACCTTCTGTACTTGTTTTAATATGCGTACTCACAGAGGGCTCCCAAACCCACTTTCTTCCAGCTGTTACTGTTGGCTTGGCCTCCAACTGTCACGACTGAATACTGTTTTTAATGTCTCCCTATAATAAAAAATACAAGCTCTGTAACCACCTAGAGGGGTGGGATAGGGAGGATGGGAGGGAGACGCAAGAGGGAGGAGATATGGGGATGTATGTATATGTATAGCTGATTCACTTTGTTATACAGAAGAAACTAACACACCATTGTAAAGCAGTTATACTCCAATAAAGATGTTAAAAAAAAACAGAAGAACCCTTCGTGTTCAAAGTTTTCAACAAGCTCTCCCTCTGTGTACCATTTGTAGAGCCAAGTACATTACTCCTTGTTACCTGTACCTAACACCCCTAAGCGATGACTCCAGAATGTTATCTATTCTCATTTGATCTGGATGGTTTCAACAAGCAGTTGGGATGAAAGCCCCTAATTCATTAAGTCCAAAGTCAAATTGATTATCTCCCCCAATTGCTTAAATCTCCTACTTCAGCTAATTACATTGTCATTCATTCTGATGCTCAAACTAAGAACCTTAAACTCATTCATGGTCCTCTCTTCTTCACTACTGTTTGTCCTTCCCAGTGTCTCCATTCTCATAGGGACTCTGGTTCATTGTAGACTCTCTAATTTCTTACCCAATTAACAGCACACACACCTCATTCTTTCTGCTATCTCCAACACATTCTTTGCACTGCCTCAATCAAATAAGACATCTTCCCAAAACACAAATCTGTTCATTATACCGTCCTTTCAAAAACCTTTACTCAAAGAAAAATATTTAAATTTCTTGGCATGGATTATGTGCTCCTTAATTAATTAATTTTATTGGAGTATAATTGCTTTACAATGTTGTGTTAGTTTCTGCTGTACAGGGAAGTGAATCAGCTATATGTATACATATATCCCCTCTCTCTTGGATCTCCCTCACCCCCTTTCCACCCATCTAGGTCATCACAGTATGTGCTCCTTTATAATCTGGCCCCAAACTACTTTATTTTTACTAATTTTCTACCCAACATTATCATGTGTAGTATGCTATAAACACATTGAAATTGCCAGTCCCTTCTCAAATACCTTGTTTTCTGTTAAACCTTTTTGTTTTTCCTCATTTTTACTTGGCATTCCTTTTCACACGTGTTAAAATCCTATTTATCCTTTAATACAGTTCAAATGCCACCACATCAATAACTTATTTCCAATCTTGCGCTTTCAACTCTCATTACCCTTTACCTTTTCCTTTCTTCTGGCACGTATCAAGTTCTACCTCACAGTGTAATTTAATAGAAGAGAGTTTGGAATTGTCATCACAAGTTTAGGTTAATGTCTTGAGTTTTTCCTTACCTGCGATCTTGGGCAGGATATATAATTTCTTCTTGATCAGTAAGAAATGGATACTATTCCTCACTTTTAAGGGATAAGATAGGTAGATTTCTTTATTAAGTTATGAAGTGTTACAAATGTGATTTGTTAGTATCTGAGGAACCAGAAAATGGTTCTGATACTAAAGCTATGTTTGAAGGTACAACGAGGCAGGAACATTGAAATCATAACTTTTGGTTAAATTGATCAGGGGTAGGTTTAAGCACAGTTAGCAGAGGGCAGTCCAAAGAATCTTTGAATTGACAAAGTCCACCCTCTAAAGTTCACAGAGGTCTGGTTGCCACCATTCTGTAAGTAAAAACGTGATTTTTTGGAGATGGGCAAATCTGGGTGTAAATTCTGAGCCAACGTTTAAGCTATCTTACTTTTTTGAGATTCCATTCCTCACCTGTAAAAATAATCACTGGTAAAGATTTGCATGGGTCTGTTAGTGAAGGGCACGAACGCTGTGAAACATCACTCCTTTTAGATGGTATAATTGTAGGAAATTTAAAAGAAAAGGAGGTTGGGCTTCCCTGGTGGCGCAGTGGTTGAGAGTCTGCCTGCCGATGCAGGGGACACGGGTTCGTGCCCCGGTCCGGGAGGATCCCACATGCCGCGGAGCGGCTGGGCCCGTGAGCCATGGCCGCTCAGCCTGCGCGTCCGGAGCCTGTGCTCTGCAACGGGAGAGGCCACAACAGTGAGAGACCGCGTACAGCAAAAAAAAAAAAAAGAAAAGGAGGTTGATTCCCGTAAGATGTGAAGGAGAAACTCAGTTTCCTTGGTATCCTGAAGAAGTGTTTTCAGCTCTTAGTCTGTTCTAGAACTGGGGTTTCTCATCTTGGAGCAGTTTTGGGCAGCAGTGCTTACATCATTGAAGGCTGGGGGCTCTGGTTATACTGGCTTAGCAGGGCTCTTGCTAAAACTGGATTTTACAAGGAAGTACACAGATTGGCCCGGGAGAAGGGTTAGGAGCCTGATCAAACTTCGGACAAGCAAAATATCTTTGTCAACATTTACAAAGTATACCTTCTGTATATAACAGGCACTAAGTAATCCATCCATCTAACCCTCCCTCCCTCCCTCCCTCCCTCCCTTCCTCCCTTCCTCCCTTCCTTCCTTCCTTCCTTCCTTCGCTCCGTCTCACCCAAAATACTTTCCCTGGAACTTAAACTATCTCTGACAAAAATCCTATGTGAAATATGTTCACCTCACCTCCCAAGACACATTGTCCCAAGACAATGATTAGAAGTGGCTGTGTTAAGAAAGATTGTGAAGCTCTGTCTGAGCTCATTGGGAAAGAGGGCTGCAGTCAATTAATAAAATTTGTCATGGAAGTGCCATGGGGACAGTGGCAGCAGGCAAGCAATGTGTTTTTCATCCTCGATGCAGGTAGATGACATGTGGCTGTTCTTCAAATGTTCCTGGCAGCACTCTGTTAAATATAGATGCAAGAGCTTAAGGTCTCATCTCAAGCCCAAGGATACTGGCCTAATTTTGAAATCATGGGTTTTTGTTGTTGTTTAGACTAAAGATACTGACAACTAAAATCTTCAAGAAAACAAAGCCACCAAAATATTAAGCCCACATTGGATTGTCATTGCCCATAGAAGGATGAACTCTGTTTTTCAAAATATACATACATTTTCTCTCTTGATACTTTTTCAGTTCCTCAGCCTGAAAAAAAACTAGATAATGCTTTTGAAACTCAATTGCAACATAATAAATAAAGCGATCTACTGCTTAACACCATTGTGGTGATAATTTTTAGAAATATTAAATGCACTTTTTAGAAATGGATTTTTGTGATTTCCCTTTGACCTGTAGGAATATTTGCAATGAATCTCAATCTTTCCTTTCTGTCTGGATAAAAGCTTCAGCCCCTCCTGCATACTTCTTTCTAGAGCTGATCCAAAGGCTGAGGCTAATAAATATTATAAATAGGGGTTCTTTTTCCAACCTAGTCCACAAGAAGCATATAAGAATTTATGGATTCTCTATGGTCAAGAGCAGATTTCTGGCATCTGAGTAGCTCAGGCAAAAGTGCTCTCTCTCTCTTTTTCTGCTGGGGAGGACAGGAATATTTAAATTTCCAGAGCAGTTACGTTAATCCTTTTCTATGTTTGCCCTAAAAACTAGTCTGTGTTTGTTAGTTTGAGAGTGACCGTGTGTGGATTTTAGTTACTGCCAGGTGAGACTCAGTCTCGTCTCATTCTTTCAGGACTTCAGGGGATCTTTTGCTACACTACTGAAATCCCCTCTCAGCTCCCCTACATTTGTTAAACTGAGGCCCAGAGATTACATGTGGCTCTAATGCTGATCATTAACTGCCTGTCCAGATGGTCCCGGCTCTCACTGACAGATAGTAAGTCTAAATTGTTCATCTCCAGTGTTTCTTGTAGACTGCCCAATATGTTTACTGTGGTCCATTTACAGGAGGGTGACATTAAGCAGATCTGATGCTAACATTCTGGCACTAGTCCTGATGAGCAAAGTGGCAGATCTCGGGAGGAATGTGGAGGACATAGTAAATGAGTAAGTTACACCCAAAAGCACCAGCATTCCAATGTAGCCGACTATTTTAGTCATCTGTAAGACAGGTAGGAATTCAAACTTAGTGCTCCGTTCATGCTGGCCTGAAGAAGATTAGCAGTGCAGCAACTGACACCTCAAACTACTTTCATTTAAGTCATGGAAGCAGCAAGCAAGCAATGACAAAAAAACATCAACCTCACCTACCTTAAGGTCATTCTCATAAATGTCAATCATGCTCAGATCAGTAGGGTTTCTGGAGATATGTATCACAAGAGACTTACAACTCACTCACAGGCTGCTTAAAACTTGCCTTCTCCTTTTAAAGTTTTGTGCTAATGTCCACTTGATCTAACAGTTCTTTTAGTTTCACCCTTCTCCTAGCTCAGCTATCAGCTCAGTCAATGTCACTTTATTTCCTGGTCCTGGGAGCCATAAATGCTAATGCCCAAAGTAACTCTTCTCATTTTCTTTTTTTCTTTTTTTTTTTCTTTGAAATAATAGGCAGCGAGCACTTGAAGGTGCTGAATAACTAATTAAGAATGCATAGTCATGTTTTGAGCGGTGATATTAAATCTCTTTAAAAGACAGAGTGTCAATTATGTGCAAGGCGCTTGACTTCACGATATCACGGATCCAAGAAACTGCAGTCAAACTCCTGTTATCAATAGGTTTACATGAAAACCACCAACCCTGTTAATCAAATACATTGTAGGTATTCTTTTGAAACCCCACCATGGTTGCTCAGTTTCTAGAAAGCCATTAATTGCTTGGTAGTCAATTTATAACCATTAATTATAAAGATGTGCAGTTTAAATAATTCTGGCTCCCTTTAAAAAGATGGGTTGGAGGGTGCAAGAGGAGAAATAGGAAGACCATGATAACCTTGTGCAATATGGTGGGTGAAAAGCACACAATCCAATGCATTGGATGGGGTGGCGGGGAGGATAGGAAGGATAACTGCTGGGTGATACCACTGTTGTGGTCTTTTGTAACATTACCTATAACTTGTAACTTTCTAGATCGCTTGGGCTTAAAATATACATATTTATTTTTCCTTTGGAAACAAAATGACACAAAATATTTCTGCTTCTCCAGGTATACAGAGTAACAATGTTTTGTAGTTACTCATTTTTATGACTCAGATATATTTCAGGGCAATGAAAATGGGCCTTTCATATTAGGAGAGAATTCATAATTTGAGAGGAAGCAAATCTAGATATGAAAGCAGCAAGATAATTTTCCTCTAAGGTTTTCAAAGTTCCATTCAACCTTACTCTTTGATAGCAGTGGTGATGGAAAGAGTGTTTGGTGTGTGTGCTTCAAGCCCCTGAAATGATCCTCCTGTCTCTGGACTTCAAAGTGTAGAAATTGTTCCATCCTACTTTTCTACTTCAATCCACACTGTCTGGTGGTCAGACTTTGAACTCTGGGTGAGAATTGAATTAGCCTTCAGGAACTTTGGGGGAGATTTATAAAATAAGCAATGAACATTTCTCTGCTTTCTAAAGACTTTTTGCTACCATTCCAATAACATCCCTGGTGGGCTATAATAAGCATAGTTTTAAAAAAATCTCTCTTGGATCTCTACTGCCCCACTTTCTGGTTTTGAACAGCTACCCAGGAAACTATTATCTCTAAAACTGTTTCTATTCTTATGTGAAGAAGGCAAATATGGGAAGGCTCCCTTAGCCTCCTCTAAAGTTAGGATTAGAATTGAAGAATACAAGAATGAAGAGACATTTTAGGACTTTTTACCCAATTTCATCTTTGTAACTGGACTCTTAGTATTTAGATAATCTTTTTTCTTTAACGTGTCAACCAAAACTTAATCATTCGATCTAAGAAAGAAATGGAAAATTTTATTTGAGCTAAATTTGAGGATTATAACCCGGAACAGCATCTCAGAAAGCTCAGAACTGTTCCACTGGTTAGAAGTCAAGGCACAGTTATATGTTTTTTGAGACAGAGGGCTGTACATTAAATGATGTATTATTGACAGTTTACACAATCCAGATCTAAGCATCACTGTGGCCCCTTACAAGACCAAGAAGGAATGTTATCTTTTTTTTTTAACATCTTTATTGGAGTATAATTGCTTTACAATGGTGTGCTAGTTTCTGCTGTATAACAAAGTGAATCAGCTATACCTATACATACATCCCCATATCTCCTCCCTCTTGCATCTCCCTCCCACCCTTCCTATCCCACCCCTCTAGGTGGACACAAAGCACTGAGCTGATCTCCCTGTGCTATGCGCGGCTACTTCCCACTAGCTATCTATTTTACAAGGAATGTTATCTTTTTTTTTTTTTTTTTTCCGCGGTACGCGGGCCTCTCACTGTTGTGGCCTCTCCCGTTGCGGGGCACAGGCTCCGGACGTGCAGGCTCAGCGGCCATGGCTCACGGGCCCAGCCGCTCCGCGGCATGTGGGATCCTCCCGGACCGGGGCGCGAACCCGGTTCCCTGCATCGGCAGGCGGACTCGCAACCACTGCACCACCAGGGAAGCCCGGGAATGTTATCTTTTAAGGAGTTGTCTTGTTGATGCTAGGAGAGTGTTGCTCTTTTTTTTTTTAGTCTTTATTGGAGTATAATTGTTTTACAATGTTGTGTTAGTTTCTGCTGTCCAATAAAGTGAATCAGCTCTATGCATACATATATCCCCATATCTCCTCCCTCTTGTGTCTCCCTCCCACCCTCCCTATCCCACCCCTCTAGGTGGTCACAAAGCACCGAGCTGATCTCCCTGTGCTATGCAGCAGCTTCCCATTAGCTATCTATTTTACATTTGGTAGTGTAGAGAATGTTGCTCTTTATGGTTGTGAAACCATGCCACTCAGATTGAGACTTGAACCCATAGGTTGCGACTTAAACCTGGCCTAAACCCAGATTGGGACGTGAATCCACGGTCTTTTTATTGAGATCACACACCTGGTCTCAGGACTTAATGAAGCTCAGGTTCTTTAAGTCTCATTGCAGAAAGAATTCAGTGAGAGACAAAGCGATAGGTAAGAAATGGATTTATTTAGAGATACACATTCCATAGACAGAGTGTTGTCCGTTTCAAAAGGCGAGAACGGCCTTGGGAGAAACACACTCCACGGACAGAGTGTGGGCCATCTCAGAAGGTGAGAGACCCCAAAATATGGGGTGGTTAGTTTTTATAGGCTGGGTAATTTAATAGGCTAATGAGTAGGAGGATTCTTCCAGCTATTTCGGGGATGGGGTAGAGATTTCCAGGAACTGGGCCACCGCCCACTTTTTGACCTTTTATGGTTGGCCCCAGAACTGTCATAGTGCCTGAGGGTGTGTCATTTAGCATGCTAATGTATTACAGTGAGCATATAATGAGGCTAAAGGTCCAATGGAAGTCGAATCTTCTGTCATCTTGGACCTAGTTGGTTCTAACCAGTTTTTGTCATGTCCTATGGCTATGTCGTTCATTTAAAAGTTGTCCCCTGCCCCCTTCTCTTCTGTTTCAATTCTACTTATAAATATTTCTGTAATCTACTTTTCCCTTTCTATTTCTATTCCCATAAACATTTGTTTCTTCATTTATTAAACAAATGTTTACTTATTGTGAACTTAATATGTTCCAGATACTTCCAGGTATTTACAGTGGTGCTATCTCAGTGTCAGCTGTGTGCTGAAGCTTGTACAACTGTGAGCATCTTTTCCCTACTCACTCTTCAGTAACATCATATTGGAGCTTAAAAATAGCCATAAATCAGAGTTTGCTTTCCCTGGAGAGCCAGGTATTGAATATTTCCAACATACTATTCACATTTCTTAATCTCTCACATCTACTCTCAGAATAGCCTCCTAGTTGGAGCTCTCATTTCATGATCACCTCCTAAACACAAATGACAAGACTATGATCTTTTTAAGATACAGACTTGATATGTCTTTTGCTTCTTTCCATCATCAACAGCTTAAAATAAAAAAATCTTTATTGTGGTATATGAGACCCTTCTTGAACTGGTTGCCTCTCCATATTCATTTCCTATTACCATTATATTTTACACTCTGTCGGTACTATATAGTATATAGATTCTGAGTAAACCACTTATTTCTGATCTGATTTTTATATATGCTGATCCCTGTGCTTAGAATGCTTTCTTTCTTTGTCTCTTTCTTTCTTTCTCTCTCTCTTTCTTTTTCTTTCTTCCCTTCCTTCCTTCCTTCTCTCTTTCTCTTTCTGTCTTTCTCTCTCTCTCTCTCTTTCTTTCTTTCTTTCCTTTCTTTCTTTCTCTCTCTCTCACCTCTAATCTTCAAATTTTAACAACTAGCTCAATATTTGGCACAAAGCAAGTGAGCATCATATTTTATCATTAAATGGAATGAACATTTAGTGTTACTTCTTTTAGTAAGCTTTTCTGGATTCTCCCCTTCCCCATTATAGAGAAAGTTAAATGCTCTCTCATAGTACTCCTTTCATTATCATATGTAGACATCCATGGTCACATATAACATTGCATGATCAATCCATTTATTTATAAATCTGTTTCCTTTATTAGGCTATAGATCCTTGAGGACAAACATTGAGCTATCCATTTCTGTCGAAGTTTTGAAATTGAGTCCATTGCAGAATAACATATGATTAACTGCAATTTTGTGCCGTGCCTATCATATACTTCTATTAGTAAGGATAGGCAAGGTTATGCTGTGATAATAAACACATCCCTAAATTTAGTGGCTTTACATTAAAAAATATATTTCCCACTCTGTGCATGTTGGGGCAGTTTTCTAGGGCCTCTATCCTCTGTGTAGATGTCCAGAATCCAGTCTGCTTCTATACTTTGAGGAAACTCCATCTGTGGCTTCCAAGGTAGCTTATCAGGGGAGGAGAGAAGAGCAGGAAGCATAATATCCCACATATCACTTCTTGGAGTTCATTGACTGTAATCTAACTCCAAGGACGTTTGGAAATATGGGGTTGAATGGTGATGTTTGGAGAACATTAACAATTTCAGCCACAAAACATTAAGGACTTGGTGAAACGAAAATGTCATTATGAGGTGGCAGACTTGGGGGAACATTTATAGTATAAATAGGGTTCAAACTGAACTTGAAATAAGGTTAGAATTTAGATAGGAAAGAGAGAAGAGATTCCAGTCCTTTCTTGACCTAAAATATAATTAAATTCTGGCTTAATTCCAGATTATTTTCTTGTTTCTATGTAACTTTCAGATTCATAATTTTACTTATACTGCTTGATTGTTAAAAAAAAATTAGAGTATAATGAAAACTCATTTATTTAGTTTAGTTGAGAATTCTCATTAAAATTATGAGAATTCTCATTATTCTCACTATGGTTACTAATTAAAGACTGTTAGGACAGTAAGTAACATTAATACTTAGAAGTTTGGAAAAAATGTCATTTTGTGGAAGACCAGTTATATTAGTCATGGTAAGTACTGGATCTTCTACATAAATAGTTCAGTTGTACATTTTACTAGCTGTAATCTTGTATCACAGAGAAAATGTGTGTCTCCGTATGGAGTTTTGACTCTCCACATCTACTGATTAATAAGCTAATTAAGCTTTGGTTTGCCCAACTAGACCATTCTCCAAAAGGTAACAAATAATAACATCTCTTGGGTGTGTTGTGCTTTCAAATTTGCAAAACAATTTCATATTCACCATTTACTTTGATTCTTTCACTAACCTCTTGTTGTGGATACATATCTTTGAATCCCATCTTGCAGATGAAATAATTGAGGTTAATTGACTTTCCCAAAGTAATAAGACAGATTATTAATATTAGAAATAGGACTGAAATCTATATTTTGGGATCTAAGCCCAGTGTTATTTTAAAAATATCGTATACCTGCTGTTGATAAAATCAAACTGTGTCCTGGTTCAAATTATTGTTGAAGCTCCACAAGGCAAACTGACTTTTTCAGGATCAAATATTACACTGAAATAAATATATCTTTGAAGGCTGACCACAGTAAAAAAGAAAAAAAAAAAAAGGTAACAAAACAGCTAATTGATAGAGGGAAAATAATAGCAGATTAAAATTCTCCCTCAAATTAAGTCTTTATTTCCTCTTATCCTAGGGTTTCTGAAAACAGTTTATACAATTTATATTGTACCTGAATTATAAATTTCATGTCTACAGCTGCTTGCTTATATCATTTTCATTATTTATTCATTAAATATATATATTGATCACTTAGGTTAAGCACCACAGTAGACACTGGAGATCCAACGGGGAATAATATATAGTTTGAACCCTCACAGAGAAGTTAACAGGAATTGCAGTAACTGCCAAGATGGGATGAATACAGGAGTGGTGAAAGAATGCAGGGAGAGAGGATCCCACAGAGCCCATCAGGGGTAAGGATGCCTCCTTGGGAGTGCCCTGAGAAGTGGGCAGGATTTTAGGTATGTGCCAGAGTTGCCCCTGGGGAGGTAGCTTCATGAAGAAGGTGTTGTGCCAGTTCTGCCTGGAGGCCAGAGAAATGTTAAACTGTTATGTAGTTCAATTCTGATAAGTATGCAAATATAGTTATCATCTAGATATAAGGATATTAAGAAAAAGGAGTAAAATGCTTTTAATAAGGAAAAGAGGAGTGGTTCTGAAATTCTAGTGTGCATCAGAATCACCTGGAGGCCTTGTTAAAATACATTGCTTGACACCACCACTAGAGTTTTCCTGTTTCAGTAGGCCTGGGCTGGGTCCTCAGAATCTGCATTTCTCACAAGTTCCCAGGTGAGGCTGATGCTGCAGGTCTGGGGACCACACTCTGAGGAACACAGTCATAGTGCGAAGGATTAGGATTTGTGTGTCAGATTAGGATTTGTGTGTCAGTGACTTTCAGCTATACCTTTGCCCTTAACATATGTTCTGAAGGCAATTAGTTTTTATTGTAAAGGTGCTTCATATGGTACTGCATAAGTTAATGAATTTAATTAATTACCCTCCATTGGCTATACCATTTGTGTGGACTTATGATTATTTCAGATTCACAATGAATACAAAAGCTATAAAGAGATGACATCTGAAAAACTGCAACTGGAAGAATTTACTAGATTTGCTGGCTGTGTATCTTGACTATATTTTTAGGGCAACTGATTGGAAAAAAAATTTCATTTAAAAATAGAGAAGAGCTCACTTGGATATTTATAACGTGGTAGGTTAAAACCAGTGCAACATCTGAATGGGAAATTGTGAGTCTTAAAACCTACATGGGCATTTTCTAAAAACTCAATGAACTGATTCATTTGAAATTCCGCTAAGAAATATGTAGTTCTGGACAAGAATTCTTTCAGCAGAGAGATTTTCCTAAAAGGGTTAACATGCTAAATCATCTCCCCCCCACCACAAATTTTTAAATTTTAATTCTATTAGAGGGAAGCTGTATTTTCATGAGTAAAACCTGTAGAAACTCCTTCCCCTAGGTGTTTCCTGGCAACAAGTGGAAGCAGATGGAGGGAGGGAAAATTAAAAGTCTTGGCCTTTACCCAGACTCTGTTGCCTTTAGTACCTTCTACCCAGGTTCACTTGTTTAAAGGGCCTAATTGGGCTGGGAGGATTCAGAGAGAAAGAGCCACCATCCCACTTGATTCAAAGACAAAACTGTAGTTCCCAGAGGCTCTCATTATGCTGGGAAGGGAATGTCTGTGGTTCTAGGTCCTGATCTACTTCATTGAGCAAAACCTTATGGACTGAATGAGTGCAGTTTGGAGGATTGCTTTAAATATGGGAGGGCAAGCGTTGGAAGGATATTGAAATGGTAGAAAATCTCAACTCGGAACAAGGAAAGGGGCATCAAAGAGATAAACCAGTTAAGGGAGGGAAGAAAAAG
The DNA here is from genome assembly GCF_002837175.3 of Physeter macrocephalus. Classification (NCBI taxonomy): domain Eukaryota; kingdom Metazoa; phylum Chordata; class Mammalia; order Artiodactyla; family Physeteridae; genus Physeter; species Physeter macrocephalus. Next base: position 41,762,651 of record NC_041221.1, on the reverse strand, counting down.
TTCTGTGTCCTTTACTATAGGCCAGAGAATTTATAAGCATGCTCTCATTTAATCCCACCAGCAATCCTGTGAAATCAATATTAGTGTCCCCAGTCTACACAGGACAGTACTGAGGCCCCGAGTCTCTACAGAGCAAGTAAGTAGCAAAGCTGGGATGGAATTTTAGGTCTTTTGACTCCAAAGCCTAGCCTCATTTCATCATACCAACCTAACTTTTCTGGCAAAGTCAGAGATGGCAGTTGTGTAGCTCAAAGATGATTATTGGAGAGAGAATGTGGGTAGATAAAATATTGAAAGAAATTTGAACAGTTTTCACAATAGTCAGACCCTAACTCTTATTTAAAGCAGAAAAAGAATGAATTAAACTATTTCTGCATAAGACCCTTAGTTTGCTGATCTCTTGGAAGCTTTTCTTCAGTTATTTCCTCTGCTCCAGCCCTATGTTTTGAGTAATATTCTGGATTTATTTTTTACTCCAAAGGCCTGAACTTAAGTGATCGATTCTCCATCTGTTATTGATTTTCTAAAACACACTCATAACTGGGTCTTGTCAGCCACCAATGACCTGCCCTACTCTTGCATGGCACCTCTCCTCAAAAGGTGGCTTTTTGGCATTGCTCCTTCAGGATGACCTTTTGACATTCTCCCTGACCTTCCAACAAACTCTCATTCCTAGCACATGTCTAATATCTAGTGCAGAGTGACAAGACCACTTAAGTTGGCCAGCTTTTAGGGAAAAATTATGAATGACATAGTAAAAGAGCAAGATGAGCCCTTCTTTTCTAACTGCTTCCTTCTCTTACCCTTTTTTGCCTTGGACTCCATTTGAACACAAATATTGCTCCTTTGCCCTTCATTCCTTATTACTTTGCATCCCAGATGAAAGTGCCTTATGGAATAAAAATCCTTGACATGTTTCTGAGGGAGCATCTCCCTTAAAGAATTAACCTTCTAATTTGGGAGGAACCTTATTACTTCAGTTTCCATATCACTAGTTTTAAAAAACATTTTTAAAACAATGTCACCATAATATAGAGCATGGAGCTTTGTGCATAAGCATGTAAATCATTTTTGTAAATAGCTGTTTACTAAGGATAAGCAGCCATTTGTACTGGGTGGGAGGTAAAGAATGAGATTTCATCATTTAGTAGTGAGATACACATACTTCTCAATTAGCTGTGCTAATGGGGACAATGATAATAAGGGTAATGGAATCCATAAGAAATCCATGGTGGAGTTTAAATCAGTCCTTTTTGCTGCTTCTTAGTAATGATGGCAAACATTTTGCTAAAGAGAAGTTTTAGATTGTTTGTAGGTTTCAATTACTGTGCTATTCCAGTTCCCATTTTTTCTCAACAACTTAAAGGTGGATTTTTGAAAATAAAGTTACTTTAATCAAACTGTTTACGAATATATAATACTCAAACAATGGCCTGTTTTTCCCTTCATTGAGTTGAATAAATGTTGGCATTTGGTGAACAAAGTAAATAAACACTTCTAAAATTAGCAGGGCATTTACTAGAGAAAATTCTGTGATGTTATCCAGAAATGAGATGGGTTCAATTTGTTAAGACTTCCCTTAAACTCTTGTAAAGAATTATAGCTGCAGGAAGTAGGGTAGTCACCATATTCATTGGCTCTTTTCCTATTTATATCAAGAATTTAAAATAAAAGACTCGGGCTTCCCTGGTGGCGCCGTGGTTGAGAGTCCGCCTGCCGATGCAGGGGACGCGGGTTCGTGCCCCGGTCTGGGAAGATCCCACATGCCGCGGAGCGGCTGGGCCCGTGAGCCATGGCCGCTGGGCCTGTGCGTTCGTAGCCTGTGCTCTGCAATGGGAGAGGCCACAACAGTGAGAGGCCCGCGTACTGCAAAAATAAATAAATAAAATAAAAGACTCAAACTCCTCCAGATAAAACCACTCTATGCTGCTAATTTTTTCTTTTTATATACAAAAGTATGACTTTATTGGATAACACAAATATTTTAAAATATTAATTGGAAAATATTATTGAAATTAATAATTTAAAGTGAGAACAATAAAATAAAAACCAATGTACAAATGAGTCTCCTCCCCTAATATCACATCTCCCTTCTGTTTCATTTGTATTTAACTGAACTTTAACCAACCAAATCTATAATATTTCAGAGTCAGAATCACTTTCACTTCTAAGTCCAGAGGTTCAAAGAGTTTCACTTATGTAACTTGGGCGGAAGATAGCCTCCATCAACTTTAAATTTGAGAGGTCGTGATGCACCTCTTGAAAACTCCCATGTGTTCAAAGAGTCTTGCACTAGCTCCAGTCTGTTCCCTTGGGCAGCAGATCCGTAATTAGGAGCTTACCCCACACATGAGCTAGCACCTTTCTGGAGAACTGTCTTCTGCTAGCTCTAGCAAGATTTCTAATTTGCTACATATTTTTGCCAGCCACATCACTAAATTTTCTTCTTCTTCCAAGTCAGAACAGAAGGATGAAGAAAAACAATACAGCCTTCTATCTCGTTTGAGCAGACCAACCCTCTCAGTGTTCTGAATGTTTTTCAACAAAATTTCTTGAGTGGTGAAGGTACCATATTAGCGTCATTTTGTACTTTGCAATTTTTCTTTTGGATTTCTCTTACTTTTTTTTTTTTCCATGAATGACTTAACACTGAATCAGTTTTCTTTCCTTGAACTAGAACTCCTAGAAGTGTTTAATATTCACCCAGATTTCTTAAAAGTAACTTTTCTTAACACTTCATTTTATAAGCATGCCCTGAGTGCCCACTGATGCTAGACAAGCTTACACAGACTCTTACCACATAGAGGCCAGCTGTCCAGTATGGTAGCCACTAGTCATATGTGGCTATTGAGCACTTGAAACATTGCTGGTCTAAATTGAGATGTGCTGTAAATGTAAATATACGCTGGATTTTGAAGATTTGGAACAACAAAAAAACCCTCACTACTAATTTTCATATTGATTACACCTTGAAATGATAATATTTTGATATATTGGGTTAAATAAAATATATCATTAAAATTAATTTCACCTATTTCTTTTTAATTTTTAAAAATTTGGCTCCTACAGAATGTAAAATTACATATGCAGCTTGGATTTGTGGCTTGTGTTACACTTTCTACTGCTCAGCAGTGTTATGTACAGCAGCTCCAGCACTGTGAGAGCAACGTACAGGATGCTTTGACAGGAGCTGCTATTCCAGCCTGGGCCTGAATAAAGCAAGGAAAGTTATCTGGAAGAGGTCCCTTTCAGATGTGTCTCAGAGGATAAACAAAAGTTATTCAGGAGGGGGAAAGCATTGAACAGGTATGTTCCAAATGGGGAATAATGAACAGAAAGACAAGGGTTATGGTGGCTAGAACTTAGGGCATGCACTGGGGACCAGAATATGATGACTGTAATAAGGGCAATTTTAGAAGAATCTATTGGTCCAAAACATGTTTCCCTTAGGCAGTGTGTTTATATCAGAGTTTCTTTTGTAGTGTAGAAAGAACTAAAGGTACCAAAGAGGAAGGAGAAGCTCCCCTTCTCCCTACCCAATTCTGAGAATTGTGGGGAGAAAAAAACCCAGAAATAAGGGGATCTCAAGCTCACAGAGCCCCACTTTCCTTCACTTATGGGGATGCTTAAACTACTTTCAAAAGTAGGAGGGAAGGTGAGACTCTTGAAGATTGGAGAGGCCAATGGCATGCTTCCTCAACAGCAGCTCCCCGCAGTTCTCCAGCATCTCAGGAAGGCTGGGTTCTGGCAGGGGACAGTGAGGTGGATGAGCCTGAGATGGAAGGGCCAGGGGCCCAGCAACACCTAGGGTAGGGCTTAAGATTCCAGAGTGTGGACAGCTTGCATGGGGCAAGCAACCAGGACTATGGATTAACACTGGCTCTGGGTACACGTGATATTCTCTGTCCCTGTGGGACAGGCCACATTGCTGGCCACCAGTTTGCAAGCAGACTTGACTAGTCATTCTCCGTCAGGGACCAGTGAGGATCCAGTTACCACGCCCTGCCCCACCCCCACGTATTGAACAAGAACAGGTGAAAGTAAGGGAGAGGAACAGAAACCTAAAAGCCTAAGCCTTTATCCTATAGGGATTGCTTTGTGGTATATAAATGGCAAATTAAAGTTTGTCTCCAGACCCAGCTCTCCAGCAGCTTGTGGGGATGATCAAAAACATTATAAGAAAGAAAGGAGTTACATTTCCTTTGAACATCTGAGTATAGTTCAAGGCTGCCACGTGAAGTAGAAGTTAGGGAGAATAGCTTCTCTGAAATTATTTTACTTTTTAATTAGAGAATAATGGATAGGTAGTAAGTACAAATGTATGTAATATGTATATTTTTATATAGGTATAATTACATGTGTTGTGTGAAGAAAGAAGTTAACTAAAACACATGGAAAAGAAAATATTTAGCAGGACTAAAATTATGAAAGAAGAGTACATTTATGGGACATAAATAGCATATTTAATTGTCTTATTAAATTCATTTTTATTTCCTCAGTATTTGTGTTAAATTGGACAAAATTTCTCCTAATATTTAACTTCACACAATATATGGTTGGGTGGGGGAGGGGATGGGAGAGGAGGAAGGATCATTTCTGTATCTTCTAAATTTGTGTAAGTTTTTAGTTTGTGCTCCTCCAAAGTTGAGGTAACAAAGGAAAGCGTCATCAGGAAGTAGTAGGACTAAGATGTGAAGAAGAGTATAGTAGGCATAGCCTGGGTGGCTTCCCACTTCACGGTGGCTTTAATGATCCTTGCCAGGATCCTAGGGAACTCTACCTGTGGCTGATGTGTTGTTCTGAGTACCTGTAAGTGAGGGCTGCCCTCCTATTGGCCAGCTCTTCCTTTGATTCAGAAAGCCATTGCAGTATCCTTCCAGTAATTCCTCTTTACTTCAGTTAATTCAAACTGGCTTTCAGTTAGTTGTAACAAAATAAGTCCTGACTAATGCTTGGTGTACTTAATAACCAAAATGAATACATTTTTTTCAGGATTTTGGAAGCACACATTTACGCATAAGCAATACAACTGACAGATCTGTGGTGGTCTACAGTGCTTCAGATAGTGCTCATATATAGGAATGATAATGAAGCATTTTCCCCAGACTTCACCCAGGAAGCATACTAGTTACATAGATCAAGTTATTAAATAAATGTGAACACAACAAAATATTTTGGTTTTATTATTCAAACTTCATACCCCAAGACTGATAATGAACTTGGATAAGAATCAGTGAGACTTTATTTAGCTCCTCTTCTCTCATATCTTCATTATTTGTAGCAGCATCTCAACCTCAGTAGTTTCTGCTTCTTCTTTCCTTCTTTGTCCCTTTATATGCAGAAGGCAGGGCTGGAGATTTAGGGTCTATGTATGGATGTCTCTGATTTAAAAAAGGTTTTGAAGAGAAATTATGATTATCAATTTCATGATTATCAATAATCGTGATCAAAATCATGATTATCAATAATCACTAGCACATCCCTCTGGAAACTCATCACTAGTGTAAGACTTCTAAGCTAGAGCATTATAAAGAATGTAAATATTTTAAAGCAGTTTTGTTTTTTCTGTCAATATTCTGCTCAGAGATCTACAGCAGCTTTCTCTTTTATTTGTGCTGCCCTTCAGTCATTAAAAAACAAAACAAAACTATGCTACAGATGTTTGCATGGCTACCAAGGGGCAGATCGAGATAGATGTTAAATGCAACTAAATAGTCAGTCTATCGTGGGGAATGTCAGCTTCTCTCAATCCTTCCTTCATATGTACAGTCTCTTCCATGCTCCTCTACCGTGTATACATTATGCTACAGGAATAATCCATGGCTTATTTTTCCACTCTTTCTTTCAGTTGGTACTATCAACTCACCAGTTCTTGATCTTCAACAAGGATAATTTTATGCGTTTCGATTTTTAGATAACTACACTATTCATATCAGGATAACAGTAGTTTTTAGAAAAATCACCCTGTCCCTTGTTGCCTAATAGGTATTATGATATACTATTTGGGTTCCCAAATTATTTACGTTGCCCCCAACAAAATACTAGATCTTATAATCCTGCTTCTCAAAGTTCCATGTGATACTGATTCAACTGTTTGAAATGGTGCTGGAAAATTCATAGCCGTAGCAAACTCTTATGATCAAAATGTTCCAACATCCTCAGGGATTTAATAACCAAACACTCAGCAAATTGTTTTTTAAGCAGTGCATCCTGAAGAATTGCACATTATTAGCAGGGTTGGTCTTGGGAACTATGTTTCCATGTCATTAAAACATCTTAGTGTTCACAGCTAGTGTTTCACTGCAGTTTTCTACCAAATTATTCAAAAGTATTAGAAAATTCATTTTTACAATGGATTTATTTAGGAATATTGGCTCTTTACCCCTTCTCATGTCTATTCTTTTTGAAAGATAAAGAATTGTCTTAAAACTGCTGGCTGCACTCATGGCAAGGTATTAATACATACAGTTAAATTAACACCTATCATTAAAGGTTTGCCAGATAACAATCAAACGTAAATGAGATTTTCAAGAAATTGGGTAAACAGAGTTCTGATCTTCAATTATCTTTAAAAGCTTTGATGCAAACCTCAGTTGACTAAAAGGGAAAATCAGCAGACAAGTTCTGACCACATGTCAAGTACACCATCAGTATACTAAATATGGTAAAAGTGATACGTGGCATAAAAGTAAAGAAATTTAGGTGTGTTCTTGAGTTGAAGTCTATATGAAAAGTTTCACGTATGTATTAAGAGATGGAATTAGTCTACCTTCTACCCCAGCCTTCTACTCCTGAACAGGAGATTTAAGAAGCATAAATGTGACTCGTAAGAGTACTCGCTCAAAAAGAAATAGTCATTGAAAATCCATGTCAACCTGATTATTTACTATGTGTACACAATAACAAATGGTGGACTGATTACTATATGTCGACTCTTCAATACACCGTGGGAATAACATGAATACGTATTTATTCATTTAGATTTTTAGATGAATAAGGGCATGTAGTTTTAATTCTGTAAGAATAGAAAAATTGTGTTACAGCAAAAAGTCCAAGGTAGGGGGAGGGCTGTTCCACTTAGAATGCTGCCCCCATTTATTTCCTAAAATCCTGAGGACAGTGTATGGGAAACTTTCTAACAAAATTTCTAAAACTACTTTATTGTTATATTTAATGGCATTGATGTTCAGTCATTCATTCAGTAAACTTAAGTACATGCCTGGTAGTATGTGTACACTGCATTAGACAGTTGGGAGTCATATAGAAATGAATAAGATATAGTATCTGCTCTCAAGGAGTTCATAGCATAATAGGAGCAACAAGTAAATGAACAAAAAAAATACAGTATTATGGTCTTGTTAACCATTGTCTCCATAGAACCCCACCCAGTGTTTGGGATTCAGTAAGTAGCCATGCAACAAAATTTGTGCAATAAAAGAGAGCTGCCTGAAATATTGTGGACAAACTCTGCATGGAGGATTTGGGTAAAGTTTAAAGAGTTGATCTTGAAGGATGAGTGGAAGTTTGCCAAGATTTTAAGAAAAAAGGGTACTGCAGAAACACAGAACAGAATTGCAATGATAACAAACTTACACAATAATGTTTGGGTACTTGAAGAAGGAACGGAGATGAATTTATGATGCTGGACCTAGGCTTTATGAGTGGGAACAGTCATGTATGATTCTGATAAAGTATGGTATATCTAGATTGTTTGGGCCCTGTTTGGCTCCACTTGAAGGAGCTTAGGCACTATTCTTGGGAATGTGGAGATCCATAGTGGGTTCTAAAAATGAGAATCACGCAAGCAGATTTGTGATCTTTGGAAGCACTATGAATATGGGATGGAGGTAGAAGATTGGTGTCAGGAAAAAGGATAGAGAATTTTTCAGGAGATTAGTAGGAATATACTAAATTGATGACACGGTAAAGTTGGGAGAAATGGACAGTTTTGAGTGCTATGACTTGTTGACTGATTATATATGGGGTGCAGGAGAGGAGAGTTAAATATTCCCTTGTGATTTTTCCAGAGTAAATTTTCATCTCTGCTACTCCTTGGAAAAATTTCTCATATAACGCAGGTCCCTTCATGCATCCTTGAGCATAACTACATAAAAGAAATTGGATTAAATGGAACCTATTTTACAATTCAACCTCATATTTGTTGGTGTTAAAAAAAATGAATTTGACAGGGCACTTTCATCTAAGTACTGATGAGTCATAAATCATCAAGCAATAACCTTAGGAACTCAGTGAATTTCTCACCATTCTTCAGTACCTGTCAGAATCCAGGCTAACATCCAAAGTTTTTTAGGATTAAAGAAGATAGCAAGCTTCATATGCTACAAACATTACGTAAGGGCAATAACACCTCACAAAGTAATTGTATTAGAATCTTCAAGGACAATGATCACGTGTTTTCTTCTCTGTGGGGTAGCGAGCACCTACCTCCATAATATAGCATGTATTAGGGGTTCAACAAATATTGTTGAATGTGTGCATATTGATTATATCTTTGACAGCCGGTAGCAGAAGATTTTTTTTTTTTTTTTTTTTGCGGTACGCGGGCCTCTCACTGCCGTGGCCTCTCCCGTTGCGGAGCACAGGCCCCGGACGCGCAGGCTCAGCGGCCATGGCTCACGGGCCCAGCCGCTCCGCGGCATGCGGGATCCTCCCGGACCGGGGCACGAACCCGTGTCCTCCGCATCGGCAGGCAGACTCTCAACCACTGCGCCACCAGGGAAGCCCAGAAGCTCTTTTAAATTACTTAAATGACGTTCTCTTAACCAATCTTCTGGATTAATTGACACTCTTCATTCCTTCTTAAAGCTGCTGACTGTTGCCAAAGCACTATGAGTGCTGTGGCAAGTAGGCTACTCTCTAGTCCACCTGCTCTCGTAGGACCCTTATAAAAAGTTAGTTGGGCTTGGTGCTAAATGTGTTATTGTTACTTGAACTTTTTGTGGTGAACTGGTTTCGTGGTTCTGAAAATTAATTACCTTGTGCTAATAAAATATGAATATAAGATGTAAGGGTGATGATTTCTTTGAAAATCATGTCAAACATATTTGAAAGACTCAGTAGATGTCAGTTGCTGAAAATTACTAGCCAATGGATGTGAATAAAAAATATATATAATAAATAGTGAAATCTAGAGGATTTACTTTAAAATCTGTACTTTGTTAATGCTTTTATGTTCTTTCTCTGCTTTAAAGTAAACTAAACTAGAAATCATAGATGATGCATTATAGATGAATTTATTGATGAAAGACAATGGGGAAATTCCAGTCAGTAAACTTATACACAGTAAAAGTTGTCTTGGTCTTATATCAAAATAATAGCAAAAGATGTTCATTTATTTGTTTTTAGCTTAAATAAAATATTTATGGAAAACATGCATCATTTAAAAAAAATCCCTGCTTTAGCCAATTTTATTTTTGAACAGTCCATCAACTGATAGTTTTAATGAGTTGCATGAGAGAGCCATTGCCGTTTTTCTTGAGAGCAACATATAATAAGGAAGTCTGCATCAGCCCTTAAACAGAGGCATGGACATTCCTTAATAACTGCTCAAGCACAACACTTGGTTCTAGCCTTTACCATCCTGGCCCTGAATAGAGACATTAACTTTCTCATAAGGCCATTTTATTGCATGTTTACAGCTCTCTTCACATAATAAACCATTTCCATTAGAGAAAGGAAACATTAGGGAGTCATTTTGAGGATATCGTAGACTATCATCAAGCAGCAGTGATTTGGAAACAATCATCACCTAGGTTCGTGCCATTGTTTGGTAATGTTATGCATTGATGAACAGGTACATTCCATTGAACACTAGAATATTTCTCATTTTGTTTCTGGGAAGTGGTCAGAACCAGAAATAAGTATTTTTGCAGAACTAATCTGGCCTTAAAATAGGATGTTGCTTGCCAGGAAGAGACTCCTTGGACATATAGGAATGCTCTCTGTAGTATGAGCTTGTGGAAAATTCTTTTTGCAAGTGTGGCCGATGGCAGATAGACCTTAGGGTAGCTCCATGGTCATGGCATGTGCAATCCCCTCCCTTTGAGTGTGGCCAGGACCTGTGACTTGCTGCTAACCAACAGAATATGACAATGGTGATGGGATGCTATTCCCACAATTAGGTTATCTATCTGTCTGTCTATCTATCCATCCATCCACGTGCATACAGTAGAGATGGTCTTTGATAACTCTGAAGAAACAAGCTGCTATGGTAAGAACTGCATATGGAGAGAGTCTGCTATAGACTGAATGTTTATATACTCTCCAAATCCATATGTTGAAATCCTAACACCCAAGGTCATAGTATTAGGAGGTGGGGCCTGTTGGGAAGTGATTAGATGCAATTAGTGCTCTTAGAAACTTCAGAGAGACCCCTTGCCTCTCCTACCATGTGAGGACATAGGGAAACAGAAATGATGGTGGCTGTCTGTGAACCAAGAAGCAGGTGCTCACCACACACCAAATATTGTGGCGCCTGCATCTTGGAATTCCCAGCCTCTAGACCTGTGAGAAATATATTTCTGTTGTTTATAAGGCACCTGGTCTATAGTATTTTGTTATAGCAGCCCAAGCAGACAGAGACAGGGTCATGTGGAAGGAAAATGTTGATGGTCTCTAAAAGCTGAAGGACTTAGTCATATAGCTGAAGGGAACTGAATTCTGTCAGTAACCCTATGAGCGTGGAAGAGGCCCTGAGTTCTAGATGAGGACACCTCGATTGCAGCCTTGTGGGACCCTGAATAGAGGAATCAGTTGAGCTGTGCCTGAACCCCTGACCCACAGAAACTGTGAGATGACAAGTGGTAATTTATTACACACAAAGAGAAAACTAATAGAATGGGATCAGTCGCCTATTCTTTTGGTTTTATTCCTGTCTTTTTCTTTCTGTAAAGTGACTCAGAATGAATGGATGCGAATTATGTTAGTTTGTCGAATTAAAAAAGTTTCCCAGGTTCTGTCCTTCTAAAATACCTGATAATATATTATCTCAAGTTTCTCTATATTTATTTGTAAAGATGTTTCTGAGAGTCTTCTGTTTCTTAGTTGGCTGGTAGGTTATTTTCCCCTCATTTCTTACTATTTAGTCGCACATATTTTATTTACTTTTTAAAGGAATAAAAAAAGGAAATAAATATTTAGGCAAATAAAAATGTATTCTCAATGGATTTATTCGATTGAGAGAGAAAGCTTTGTAGATGTTTTAGAAAAACAGAGAAAGCATCACCATCATAAGTGACTGTATTCTGCTGGTTCCTTTAGAAATATATCCAGTACCCTCCGGCTCATTTTACTCTTTTCCCTCTTATCTTTTGCTTCTTCAGTTTTTTTCCCTTGTTCCCAGTCCACCATTTTCCATTCCATTGCCCACAGTTAGTTGGAAGATTCATCCTATACAAGTGATGTACAGGATATTTTCTTATAGAAATACAATCTACAAAGTGAAATTTCTCCTCTATTGCTCACATCAGCATGTGTGTTGTCCATCTTTTCAGGAAGTTTCAGAACTTTTGGAGATGGAGGAAGGCAAACGAAGACCACTTTTATTTCAGGATTTTATTGATTACAGTATAACAGTCAATCTTTTTTTTTTAAACATCTTTATTGGAGTATAATTGCTTTACAATGGTGTGTTAGTTTCTGCTTTACAACAAATTGAATCAGTTATAAATATACATATGTTCCCATATCTCTTCCCTCTTGCGTCTCCCTCCCTCCCACCCTCCCTATCCCACCCCTCTAGGTGGTCACAAAGCACCGAGCTGATCTCCCTGTGCCATGCGGCTGCTTCCCACTAGCTATCTATTTTATATTTGGTAGTGTATATATGTACATGCC
>NC_041221.1:41750419-41750759 GCF_002837175.3 Physeter macrocephalus | reverse complement strand
TGGTAGTGTATATATGTACATGCCACTCTCTCACTTTGTCACAGCTTACCCTTCCCCCTCCCCATATCCTCAAATCCATTCTCTAGTAGGTCTGTGTATTTATTCCCATCTTACCCATAGGTTCTTCATGACATTTTTATTTTCTTTGATTCCATATATATGTGTTAGCATACGGTATTTGTCTTTCTCTTTCTGTCTTACTACACTCTGTATGACAGACTCTAGGTCCATCCACCTCACTACAAATAACTCAATTTCGTTGCTTTTTATGGCTGAGTAATATTCCATTGTATATATGTGCCACATCTTCTTTATCCATTCATCCGATTATGGACACTTA
>NC_041221.1:41746678-41747565 GCF_002837175.3 Physeter macrocephalus | reverse complement strand
CAGCTTTCTTCTGATTTCCATTTGCATGGAATATCTTTTTCCATCCCCTCACTTTCAGTCTGTATGTGTCCCTAGGTCTGAAGTGGGTCTCTTGTAGGCCGCATATATATGGGTTTTGTTTTTGTATCCATTCATCCAGTCTGTGTCTTTTGGTGGGAGCATTTAATCCATTTACATTTAAGGTAATTATCGATATGTATGGTCCTATTACCATTTACTGAATTGTTTCGGGTTGTTCTTGTAGGTCTTTTCCTTCTCTTGTGTTTCTTGCCTAGAGAAGTTCCTTTAGCATTTGTTGTAAAGCTGGTTTGGTGGTGCTGAACTCTCTCAGCTTTTGCTTGTCTGTAAAGGTTTTAATTTCTCCATCAAATCTGAATGAGATCCTTGCCGGGTAGAGTAATCTTGGTTGTAGGTTTTTTTCCTTCATCACTTTAAATATGTCCTGCAACTCCCTTCTGGCCTGTAGCATTTCTGCTGAAAGATCAGATGTTAACCTTATGGGGATTCCTTTGTGTGTTATTTGTTGTTTTTCCCTTGCTGCTTTTAATATGTTTTCTTTGTATTTAATTTTTGACAGTTTGATTATTATGTGTCTTGGCGTGTTTATCCTTGGGTTTATCCTGTATGGGACTCTCTGTGCTTCCTGGACTTGATTGACTATTTCCTTTCCTATATTAGGGAAGTTTTCAACTATAATCTCTTCAAATATTTTCTCAGTCCCTTTCTTTTTCTCTTCTTCTTCTGGGACCCCTATAATTCGAATGTTGGTGCATTTAATGTTGTCCCAGAGGTCTCTGAGACTGTCCTCAGTTCTTTTCATTCTTTTTTCTTTATTCTGCTCTGCAGTAGTTATTTCCACTATTGTATCTTCCAGGTCACTTATCCGT
>NC_041221.1:41741634-41746372 GCF_002837175.3 Physeter macrocephalus | reverse complement strand
TGGCATAGGGTGTGCAGCACTGTAGCTTGCTGGTCGTTGAGTGAAGCTGGGTGTTGGTGTTGAGATGGAGATCTCTGGGAGATTTTCACCGTTTGATATTACATGGAGCTGGGAGGTCTCTTGTGGACCAGTGTCCTGAAGTTGGCTCTCCCACGTCAGAGGCACAGCACTGACTCCTGGCTGGAGCACCAAGAGCCTGTCATCCACACGGCTCAGAATAAAAGGGAGAAAAAGAAAGAAAGAAAGAAAGAGGATAAAATAAAGTAGGATAAAATAAAGTAAAGTTATTAAAATAAAAAATAATTGTTAAGAAAAAAATTTTTAAAGTAAAAAACAAACAAAAAACAGACGGACAGAACCCTAGGACAAATGGTGAAAGCAAAACCATACAGACAAAATCTCACACTGAAGAATACACATACACACTCACAAAAAGAGGAAAAGGGGAAAAAATAATATATCTTGCTCTCAAAGTCCACCTCCTCAATTTGGGATGATACGTTGTCTATTCAGGCATTCCACAGATGCAGGTACATCAAGTTGATGGTGGAGATTTAATCCGCTGTTCCTGAGGCTGCTGGGAGAGATTTCCCTTTCTCTTCTTTGTTCGCACAGCTCCCGGGGTTCAGCTTTGGATTGGCCCTGCCTCTTCATGTAGGTCGCAGGAGGGCGTCTGTTGTTCGCTCAGACAGGACGGGGTTAAAGGAGCAGCTGATTCGGGGGCTCTGGCTCACTCTGGCCGGGGGGGGAGGGAGGGGCACGGAATGCGGGGCGAGCCTGCGGCTGCAGAGGCCGGCGTGACGTTGCACCAGCCTGAGGCACGCTATGCGTTCTCCCGGGGAAGTTGTCCCTGGATCACGGGACCCTGGCAGTGGCGGGCTGCACAGGTTTCCGGGAGGGGAGGTGTGGAGAGTGACCTGTGCTTGCACAGAGGCTTCTTGGTGGCGGCAACAGCAGCCTTAGCGTCTCATGCCTGTCTCTGGGGTCCGCGCTGATAGCCACGGCTCGCGCCTGTCTCTGGAGCTCCTTTAAGCAGCGCTCTTAATCCCCTCTCCTCGAGCACCAGGAAACAAAGAGGCATGAAGAAGTCTCTTGCCTCTTATGCAGCTCCAGACTTCTCCCGGACTCCCTCCCGGCTAGCCGTGGCGCACTAGCCCCTTCAGGCTGTGTTCACACCACCAACCCCAGTCCTCTCTCTGTGATCCGACCGAAGCCCGAGCCTCAGCTCCCATCCCCCGCCCGCCCCAGCGGGTGAGCAGACAATCCTCTCGGGCTGGTGAGTGCTGGTCGGCACCGATCCTCTGTGCGGGAATCTCTCCGCTTTGCCCTCCGCACGCTGTTGCTGCGCTCTCCTCCGCGGCTCCGAAGCTCCCCGCGTCCGCCACCCGCAGTCTCCGCCCACAAAGGGGCTTCTAGCGTGTGGAAACCTTTCCGCCTTCACAGCTCCCTCCCTCTGGTGCAGGTCCCGTCCCTATTCTTTTGTCTCTGTTTATTCTTTTTTCTTTTGCCCTACCCAGGTACGTGGGGAGTTTCTTGCCTTTTGGAAGGTCTGCGGTCTTCTGCCAGCGTTCAGTGGGTGTTCTGTAGGAGTTGTTCCACGTGTAGATGTATTTCTGATGTATCTGTGGATAGCAGTCAATCTTGAGTCTTTCCGTAGAGTTACCACTGATCTTGTAAAGATCATTAGAATGGATAAATCGATGATATCATGCTTTTAATGCCTGTAAGTACTCTCCAAACATGCAACCTGGGTTTGTGGCATTATTTTATGTTTTTTATTTTTGCTCTGGAAAAAGCAACACAATACCGGTTATTGATTTGATTCTAAATGAAGCATATTCTTATGTATGTGGATTTGCCCACATGGCCTCCTTTAATGTTAATGAGAGTGTAAAAGATTGACTCTGTGTCTTGAGCTGAAAGGTTTTCACTTTCCAGCTGCCTCAGAAAGAGCCAAGGAGAGCTCTTATGTCACTGTCATGCCAACCGAAAGTAAAATGTTTTTTACTTAATGATGAGAAATAACTCACAGCTCTACCCACCTGGAGAGGAGTGAAAAATGGCTTATCCACTTTCAATCATCAAGTTCTTTGCGTATCAAGTTCTTTGCAGATCTTTTAAACAACAATAATAACAGAAAAGTAGGATAATATTTTTATTTCTTTATTGAGAACCCATGAAAAGTTATCTCTTGGACCAAAGGAAGTGAGTAAAGAGATTTAAAACAAGATATAGTGGGAGATTCTTCTGTGTAAATAAAGAGCAAGTGTCATAGGAAGACACACATTAATCAAATAATTAACCTTTAAATGGTGTTATTTATTTTGCAGGGCAATTTTGCCACCCTGAGAATTATGGAGAGACTAAAAAAATAATACACGTTAACTCTTTAATGGCTTAGAGAGTTCATGTCATCTAAGTGGCTGACAGATTGCTGTGTAACTAGAGCTGAGGAACTGGTGTGCAGGAATAGGCTGTCAGTCAAGCAGGTGTCATCTTTGCAAAAGCCCAGAACACGTCTTTTTTGTTACTGAAGAGCATTGTCATGTTGGCAGATTCAGGGACAGATTCTGAAATAAAAAATATTCATGCAAGTAGAAGTATCTCACTCCCCAGATCTGCTTAATGCTTTTCCTCCCGAGGCTGAAGGCCTTCTAGGTCATTTCTGGTCATTAGACTCAATTAAAAATTAGGAACAGAAAATTGATCTTTATCCACCTCCAAATGCATCCACATTAGGTGGCACATGGATGTTAAACTTAATAATTCAAAACGTGGTGTAGACATATTTCTTTGAAACTTAACAGTTTGGAGAAAAAGAACATATCCAGGTTACCCCAGAGGAGAAAACATATTACCGTTTGCCTTCCTGACATCTTATTCTCCTTCAGTGCACCTGGCCAATCTCTACCTGGCAGTGCTCTCAGTCACCCAGATGGAAAGAGAGTTTAGGTGACCCCTCCAAAAACTGATGAGGTTCAGCCTCACCACTGGTCTAATAGAATGTGCTCTATAGTGGAACAGTCTACATTATATGCATCTGTCTTTCAGGGACCAGTAGTCTGCATATATTCTTGTTTTGCACCATAAAGCAAAGAAATATTTTCCTGACTGTTTCCACATTTACTTACCCATAATATTGTCAGTAGATTGCTTTTATCATCATGTCTAGTTTCATGGATAATACTTTAGGACTATAGCTTGCTTAATACAGCATTTTAAGCAGGATTTTTTATCTTCTAATACACGTGGACCAGAAATAACATGTCTTTTAATGATGTGAGTGATTATTTTACTTCCAAGATGTTCAGTGTCTTGAGATCAAGACAATATGGGAGAGTACTATGATGGAAGCCGTTATGTGCATGCACAAAATGATAAAGTAAATCAGTAAGCTTATGTCTCTGTAGTAGGAATCTTGCAGCTGATTATTAAAACGTGTTTAGAACTGTTGATTCAAATTCACTAAGGGGGGGAATAGAATATTGAAACTCTGAAAATATCTCTATTTCTATACCTGCCCACCGACCAGAGAGCTGAATAATGCAAAATTTGAAGAGATTCAGGCACTAAACAGAAATCTCAAGAGAATAACCATAAAAGTTTTCATTTACATCACAGTCCTTGTGCACGTTAAGAAGGCAGGATCACAAAGTTAAGAGTCTATTTCTATTTGAATAATTTCAATATATTACCAGAGCTAATTTTCTGCAATATCCCTAAGACTGTAAGCAGAAACATTATACTCTCCAGTCTCTTGTGATCAAAAACTTCCAAATCAGACTTGCAAATCGCCTTCTCATCACATCACTGGAGCTGCCAGATAAGAAAGTCTTGTAAGAAAGGGGACGACCAGAGTGCATTCATTAGTGTCATTGTACTCTAATTGAAATGACTTCTTTTGTATCCTAAGATGGAAAATAGGTAAGCTTGTGACTGGGCTCCTATGTGTAGCTCCTGGTTGAATGGTAGAACAGTACTTACACGTTCAAGAATACCTATGGTGATGGAGAATACTATAAAATATGGAATCTACTCTTGGAGATTTACTTTAAAATTGTGATTGCACTTGATATACTATTTATTGCCTGTTGCTTTAAAGGTTATTGGAAAGAGCCTCCCACAAGGGCATTTTCTATTACTCAGCTTACTGTTTTACATGTAGCACCCTTAGTTGAGAAGACATGGTAAGTCTTTAATAAGTTCTTTATGGATCTTAAATACACATGCCAAATCCATATTGGTCTCTGCAGAAACAACTCTTCTGACCCTGTTCTTGTTCCAGTGGTACCAATTATATTCCCTGACCTCTGTAGAAAGAAGGATGTGCTAATTCTGGAGCCTCATCAATATCGAAATAAACAGTATTTGCCTCAAGCCAGGGGTGCATTTTGGAGGGAATGAAGGCAGATCCCCTAGGCATATATTTATCAGATCTGTAAAACGTTGTATCACATAGCTTGAAATTTAAAAGTCAGACCATTCTATTATTTCATATTTTTGTATTTTTGAGCTTCAGTTTTCTTATATGGAAAAATGGGTTTAATAATTCCTACTTGGCATTAGTGTCATAAGGATAGAATGGGATGATAGATGTAAAAACACTTTGTAAACTACATAAAGTGCAGTAGAAGTGGAAGGTTTTTTTTATTTTTTAACATCTTTATTGGAGTATAATTGCTTTACAATGGTGTGTTAGTTTCTGCTTTACAACAAAGTGAATCAGTTATACATATAC
>NC_041221.1:41709039-41740553 GCF_002837175.3 Physeter macrocephalus | reverse complement strand
TCTCAAGATTGCTTTGGCTATTCGGGGTCTTTTGTGTTTCCATACAAATTGTGAAATTCTTTGTTCTAGTTCTGTGAAAAATGCCAGTGGTAATTTGATGGGGATTGCATTGAATCTGTAGATTGCTTTGGGTAGTAGAGTCATTTTCACAGTGTTGATTCTTCCAATCCAAGAACATGGTATATCTCTCCATCTATTTGTATTATCTTTAATTCTTTCATCAGTGTCTTATAATTTTCTGAATACAGGTCTTTTGTCTCCTTAGGTAGGTTTATTCCTGGATATTTTATTCTTTTGTTGCAGGAAGTTTGTTTTAATAAGAAATTACATTTTCTATTTTCTGCTGCTTAGTAATGGAGTAGGCTGTCTTGCTAGTTACTTAGCTTCCTATTTATGAGGAAATTAAAGCAGAAATTGTCAGAGGCACCATGTAATGACAGATACAGTGGAAGAAATGATTGGCAAGATGATTACTTGGTATCTACCAAATGAACCTCTATGGCCCTTTGATTTCATTTACAATTACATTTAATTGTAAGGCATTTTTGGAGGGAGTGGTGATGGGTTTGCCCAATATGCATATCAAGGAGTAGATATCAAAACAGTGTTTCAAAAATTGTAC
Source organism: Physeter macrocephalus (assembly GCF_002837175.3). Lineage (NCBI taxonomy): Eukaryota > Metazoa > Chordata > Mammalia > Artiodactyla > Physeteridae > Physeter > Physeter macrocephalus. The sequence continues at coordinate 41,739,931 of NC_041221.1, read as the reverse complement.
AGGTGTGGTAAAGATATTTAATTTGTGTACTATTAAGAGATGAACTGTGCTAGGTAACTCATTTAAGATCACATTTGGCCAATACATCTGTGTCTTTTAGAAATTGTTACCTATTCAGGGAGACCTAAGGACCTCAACAAATCAATCTGCAATCTCAACGGCAAAATGAAAAGTCTGTTACCTAATTTTACTGTGTTATTTTTCTTCATACAGCATGAATTCATTAAATACCCTAAAAAGTCACAAATAAATATGCAGTGCTTAGGCTAGAATAAATGCTGAAGACACTAACCCTAATTTTTGCCTTTCATTTAATAAAATATTTCCCATGGCTTTGATGCGTTTGAGTTTATTCAGTGTAAGTCCCCTTTGCTCTGTTTTTCTCCTGTAGTTGGCAATATCCATCACATGATGACCTGCCAACCTAGCCTGACTTACTATGCAGAATAATCAAAGTAGGTGAATAGCAGCCTCTAGGAGAATCATATTTCCTGCTTCTCAGCTTAATGCATGTGTGTCATAGGAACTCCCTGCAAAATTGTGCCTAGGGGCTTTAGGATCCAAGTCAAAGCGATTCATAAAATGGATGCGTTATAAATCTAGCTGTGGAAGATTGATGTTAAGGCTCCTTAAATGCTTGCTAAGTCCATTCACGAGCAGGGATGGTACAGTTATCTCCTTTTTAGTAGCCTGCCGTTTTATTGCTCTTTAAAGAAATCATTAAACATATTTGAAGTTGTCAGAATCAGAGAGCTCGCATTTTGGAGGAATTCCAGGAAAGAAATGCCTTATACAGATATGCTCCCAAGACGATTTAGGTATAGTAAAAGTCTATCCAGTAAGATAGACTAATTCAGGGTTTTTAAAATCACAAACATAATCGCATCAGTTTAACTCATTCATTTATCCATTCATGTATATATTTATTGTGCCTTATATAATTCAACTACAATTCTATGTGCTTGGTTCTTTTTTTCTTTCTTTTTTTAAAAATTAATTTATTTTATTTTTGGCTGCTTTGGGTCTTCATTGCTGCGTGCAGGCCCTCTCTGGTTGCGGCGAGGGGGGGCTACTCTTTGTTGCGGTGCATGGGCTTCTCACTGTGGCGGCCCCTCTTGTTGCGGAGCACGGGCTCCAGGCACGCTAGCGGGCTCTAGAGCGCAGGCTCAGTAGTTGTGGTGCACGGGGCTTAGTTGCTCCGCAGCATGTGGGATTCTCCCGGGCCAGGGCTCGAACCCACATCCCCTGCATTGGCAGGTGGACTCCCAACCACTGCGCCACCAGGGAAGCCCCTAGGTGCTTGGTTCTTAAGAGGGAACAAGACATACACTGCCTGCTTTCATGAAGTTTCTGGTAGAATCAATGTATATCCTATGGAAAAAGATGGTGATAATATGTTATATCATGTCATTGGCAACACATTAGCATGTTGCACTTTTATGCATATTAGCACTGTTAAAATGCACGTCCTAAAATGGAAAGTGGTATCTCTGAAAAAATGTCACCAGAGTTAAGAGCAAATATTAGTAGTGAGAGGACTACAAAACAGTAATGTAGATTTAGTCAGAGAATTCAAGAAGTTTGTACATACCCTGACTATGCAGTAGATCATATTATTGCATGGAGGAATTTCTTAAGATGACTGTTAATGTTTTATTTACTGATTAAAAAACACATTTCAGGGCTTCCCTGGTGGCGCAGTGGTTGCGCGTCCGCCTGCGGATGCAGGGGAACCGGGTTCGCGCCCCGGTCCGGGAGGATCCCACATGCCGCGGAGCGGCTGGGCCCGTGAGCCATGGCCGCTGGGCCTGCGCGTCCGGAGCCTGTGCTCCGCAACGGGAGAGGCCACAACAGAGGAAGGCCCGCATACCACACACACACACAAAAATAAATAATAAAAATTAAAAAAATAAAATAAAAAAAATAAAAAACACATTTCATTCCAGTTCAGTAGAGTTGAAAAATGTATTGTCAGAATAATGGGGAATCCAGACCTCAAGGAAACTAGGGGGTATTGATGTTGGTGCCCCTCCACTTTCACTTCCACAACCCCATAAGACCCTATTGCTGTCTGACTCCCAGGCTCCTTGGGCAAACCAAGTGGATAATTGAGAGCTTTTAGGCTTTTAAGGAAAGGGGTATCCTCACCTATAAATTTTCCTGCTTAAATCTCACCATTGGGCCACCATGCAAACTTGCAAATGACACTAGAAAATCACACAGACGTATACTGGTTGAGATCGTCCTAATGAAAATATATCGAGCTAGGCTTTGAAGGAAAAGAAAACAGATGCATTAGACAGTCTCTTACTCTTGAGATTCATATATTATGGCTCTTGAGATAAGAGAAACTATCAGGTTAAATGCTGATAAAAGATTGAAATAGCATTTTATGACTATAGATGCTTTTAAGTCACAGGATAGTAGCTGATGAATTGCCAAATGAATTGCCCAGCCAGGTCTTTGGCCCATTTTATTGGACATAGGAGGATGAATTCTATTATCCTTGTTGCTCAAGAGGGCTTCTTTTCATGAGTTAATAAAATAGCTGAGCTTCCTCTACACCCGTTAAGAATTTGGTTTCCAGCTAACACAGCCCAGAGAAGGAAGAGCATTTTAATTATTTTCTCCATTTCTGCTTTACACTGCACATCTTTACAAAGCAAACATTCCTCTTTGGTAAAAGTTCCTTCTCACAGTTTGACAATTCATCACCCATCTCTGAGTGCTTCTCTCCTTTTTGCTTTTAAGCTGGATGTTCAGACATTTATCTTCACAGAGGTGAACAGAGAGAACATCTTTAAATATGGCATCGATATGTCCCGACCCAGATAAAAGCCTCTTAAGTCAGTTCCTCTCAATCCTGTTACTGCACATTAGCTCTGAACAGGATTATCTACCAACCTGCCAGTCAAGATGTTCAGGGGAAAGGGGAAGAAAAGGAGAGCAAAGAGCTTTTTTTGCTCATCAGTCTGCCATGGGACCAGTGGGATGAAAATGTTTTTCTGACCTCACTTCATTCACATGGATACAAATTACAGTTACTGCTATAGATACTACAGGAAAAAAATGATCAGAAACACACACACACTTCCTTCATCTGACTTTCCAAAAAGTTAGACAGAAACTTAATCTTATTTATCTGCATATGTAATTCATAGCATATTTTTAATCAGTAGTTTAAATACAGAAGAAATTCAGCAGTTGAGCTCTAAAGAAGTGACAATTTAGATTGGATTGGTTTGGAGTTAATGAAATAATTAGCACCATTTCAATGTGATTAATTTATAGCTGTGTATTAAGTGCTCAATTAGTTTAAGAAATATGAGCTCCCCACGTGCTGGCTGAAGAAGGGAAATGACTCAGCAGTGCCAAAATGTGATTGAAATTTGTCTTCCAAGTCATTGGAGACAGTTACTGCCATATTTCCACCTTAACCACATTGACTCTAGGAAATGGCTTCTGGAGGGAGCTCTATAAGCAAACCTTGGAAGACCAGAGGGGTCCACTGTATAGTAACTGGATTGTGGAGCTAGAGAACAGGTGAGAAAGAGCTTTTCATGATATGATTCATGAGTATCCTAAAGACAAACATAAAAGGCAAGATGTTTAGGAGCTTTTTAGTTACAGGTTATGGGGATAAAATATCATTGCTGTTTTGAAAGCCCTTCAAGTTTGTCTTAAATAATTGAAATAAAAATGCCCCTTTCACAATCATAGAACACTCCATCTTTCCTTAATATATCCAATGATTCTGTTTTACTTTTTTCCAGATAGACTTTTTGACCACTGTAACTCTGCTCCTTCTTTGTACTTTATTTGTAAAGTGCTCAGATACAGTTTTAAGCTTCTCCAATTATATCTCATTCAAAAATTTACAAGTTTGACATTTTTAGATTATAATCTCCTAGAGAATATGAACATATTTTCAACTCAGCTGTGTATAATACCTGTCAGAACCTGGGAAAGGCCTGAGATTTTACCAGACTTGCAAGCTCATTTGTTAGCTTCACAGTTTCATGGATGCTGGACCAGAGGTAAAGGACTACTAAAAGCAATAGTAGTACCCAGAATATCAGATTTTCTGGCACCTGTTTCCTAAGGCTGAGTTCCCACAAGGCAATGCAGAGAGGATCAGGTGACACCTGCACTTACAGTGGGTTGCTTTACAGGAGAAGAGCCCTAAGCTTAGGAACCCAAATCTTTTATAATGGGTAGTAGGGATGCTTGCCTTTTGTTGCAGAGAGAGACGTTATTTATACTGTCTAAGACTTTTCACTATACAACATTGTTGAAAAAATTGTCTGGAACAGTGGCAGTAAGTGCCTCTGCTCACAGGATGTGCAGAAATATTAGAGACCTCCAGAGAACTGGCTCCCAGCAGTACCCAGCAAAGTGTCTTGTGGAGGAACTGAGGCTGTCTATATAGAGAAGCAAAGACTGAGGAGAACTGGATCTCTGTTTTCATGCAACCAAATGGAAAGAGTTTCGGCTGTGCTCCTTAGAGCCCCTATGAGGTAAAACAAGGATAAATGAGTGGAAAGTAAATGAAGTCAGATTTTGAAACACTTGTTATTTACTTATTTGAGTTACAAGCTCACATTGTCATTCAGAAAAATTCAATTAATATAGAAGTGAAAGCCCTCTTTACAACTCTTCCCCATCCCACCTCCCTAGCAGTAACTACTGTTAATTTTTTGGTTAAAGGAAAGAACTTCTAGTGATTAGAGCTGTCCAATTATCATTGACTTTTCTGGGAAGATTTTCCTACCGTAGACGAGTTGAACCACAACTTGTCAAGGTTTTTGGAGTGAACAAGATGCCCTTACAGCCCCTTCCAACGCTTAAATTCCACAACTCGGGTAAAAATTAAGATTTGATGCCTTTACTCAGTTTATGAATTAGTTCTATTATTATTTTAAGGAAAAATTAATGAGTGTGATATATGCCAGCTTAGCTATAAGCAAGTAATTATCATTTCTACTGGTGCAGAAACACCCGGGCAACAGAGAAATCTCGCATGGAAAGATTTCCATATCCTTTACTTGTTACCTTTCTTGTATGAGGGCAGAGACCACATGTCTAATGGTAAAGAGAAATTGGAACACTTTCTCAGTTTGTTCTATCGTGTAGACGGAACATGACATTTCCCCTTTCGTTAATGTTCCCCACTTGACAAAGATTGGTGGCTAGTGTCATGAAACAGAGGGCATCATCATATTCTTTCCTCTGAAAGGAGATTGTATATTGATTCTTTTTCTATGGCACTCTTCCCAGAAAGGAGAATGGAAGATTTTGAATATAGGCTATGGTTGCTCATAAGCGTAAGGGACGCCAGATAAGCAAAATAGGAATGAATTTCTTAAATACCAGTTTTCCAAAATTAGTTAGTTATGGAAGTTTTCTGGCAAAGTTAACTGAAATTACCGTATGTGCAAAGGGGCCTCAGCTTATTTTGAAGACTGGTACATTTTCCCACAACTTGGCATCACTGTGGAGAGGTGGGGATCTCAGGATGGGCTTGACAGCTGACTAAGACTGCAGGTGGGTGAAGGAGATGTGGACAGCGCTGAACACTGAGTCTGATGCATGGTAATCCCACAATATGCATTCGTTGAATGTTGTTGGAGGGAGTGGAGCTGGGGAGTGGTTCTGCTGTATGTGGGCTTCACCTTCTCCCCTCTGATGAATGTCAGCTGAGGAGTTTGTTACAGCTGACTAGTGGCTTAGTAAAGCTTTGGGTGTTAACAGTGTTTCCCAGTCTGTGAGATTGAATATACCTGATATTAAAAACAGTACCAACTCATAACCTAATGTGACCTTGTAATTTGGAAGGCACAGCTTCAGGATCCTTTTTATGATCGTGTTTTAAATTTATCTTTAAAATACTGTTTTGGGGCTTTGGCTATTTTGATTGAGTTTTGAAAGGGGGTCATGTTTATAAGTGAGTCCGAACATGAACTTAGTGGCATCATCAACTCCAGGAATTTCTGTAGGGTAAGCTGGATGTAACTACTTCTACTACCCTGTCCTGAATGCTATGGAGTGGGCCACTTGAAATTTGTTTAATCATTATATCTGAGAAGCTTATGTTCCCTCTTTATCTCTCTCTATCTTTCTGTATATCTGTATCTCCATATATTTATGTATATAACATATTTACTTCATATTTATACATGTATATGTATTTCCTCTTACTCTCATAGATAGATAGATAGATAGATCTTGACACTCTGTCTCCTTTTTTACTGATTCATAAAAACCCAGGTACTGAATTTTTATGTACATACAGGTTTTTAATTTCCTTTCACTATTTTTTTTTTCCATACCTTGAAATGGAAAGCACTTGTCTCCAACAGATGCACTCAGGATTTACTCATGAATCCATATTAACACATAATCCAGAAAAGCAGATGCAGATGAGGTGAATTTCCTTTAAGCCTACTGCTTGATTTCCTTTAGCTCTCCTGTCCTGTGCTATGGACTCTGCAGAAGAATCAGTGTTTTCTTTGCTGCTTTAACAGTGGAATTCGATGTTAAGTGTGTTGACATCGGTGCCCAGTATCCTTGTGGTGAGCTCTATTTTCCTCAACTTTTTTTCGTAATATAACCAAGGAAACGTGTAAAAAAATGTTTCAGGCTTGATGACTTAATTTAAATAATTAATTCAAAGAGGAAGTAGTTTTGACAACACAAGGGTTAAACAGGAGATAGGAAATTAACATATCTTAAAACTCCAGTGTCTGTCCAGATTTATTTTTCTTTTTAATGTAAATTCTGGTTAATATCCTGAAATCTGTATGAAGTCGTGTTCAAGTTTAATTTGGAGCATAAATGTGCTAAGTCAGCTTTTTAACAGGTGTTATGGGTGATTTATTTTCATATCTTTTATTCATACGATCATATATATAGGGATATATGTAATATATGTTACATATATTCCTATTCAGAGTGTGCATGCATGCCTTTCTATAACCCAGCTCAAATGGAAACTACCATTCTGGAATGTTTACCTCTCAGGAATTTGACACAAAAGTGTGGTGAGTCAAACATGACTGGTGTAAATTATGCTCTGGTATTTTATTTTGTTAGTTGATTTTGGTCACAGGAGGCTGAAGGATAGATCTGTCATCACAAGCAGAGCTAAATGCAGTGGCCTCTGTTGTCTTGGGGCTGTCCTTTCTCTCACCATTCTCACAGACATTTGGCCAGCTTCTCTTTCGATCTCCTGGGCTGATACTCGCCTTCATCCAGCTTGATGTGCTTCACATTCATAGAGACATGTCCCGTGATGTCAGAGATTTAGAGCCTGCAGTGCCTTGCCGTGTGTATGGATGGATTAACGGTGTTATGTGCTATTTATTTGAGCACCCATAATGTGCTAGGTGCTGTAATACTGCCTGTGTGATGGGGTCCAGCTGTGAGCACAGCACAGCAAGACAAATTGACAGACTGGATTTTTTTCTAGCTTTAATTTCTCAGGCTGAGAAGGGAATCTTGGCCCATTTTCCCCTCTCTCTGCAAGGAGCATTTAACTTTATTCTGTGTTGTGTTCCCTACATGCCTACTGACAATGTGAAGATAATATTACTCGGTGCTTGAAGCAAGGAATCCTTATTTGTTCTGATATTATATAATTTATGTTTGCAATTTCAGGCAGGTACAAATTTCTCAGAGGGTATGGTGTTTCTTGTATGAACATTCAGCAAATTTGTCTTAGCTTCTTTAAAACTAGAACTTAAAATCTCAAACGACTACATTCGGCGCGATAACTGCAGACAGTAGTGACACCTCTAAGTAGCTAATGCAGGCGTGTAATATCCTCATAGCCCTGATTTAACTTTATTTACAGATTGAAATTGAATTGCAGTTGATTTATTGATATAATAGGCAGAAAGTGATTATCAAGCATCCGTCACTGATGGAGGAAAACCAATCAAATTATGCTCCACGGTTAGCTTTAACCTAACCTAACTCATCACCTTATAAAACTCAGAGGATTTGAGTCATACGCTCTCACTAAAGTCAATGAGCCACAACTCCCACTAAACTTATATCTGCTCCTTTCAAGGCATTCAGGAGTTATACTAATTTTCACAACTGCAAGTTATCATAAAAGAAAATGGCAATGGGCTGGAGATTTAGCGTCTGCACTTCTTCACTATGCTTGCAGCCATGGGAATATTATTCTTTAATGTTTGTTGCAAATCCATAAGGGATTTGGTGCTGTGCTATCCGTGAAATGGTGTCAACCTGTGCTGGGAAGTTGTGGGTAGTAGAGGCTGGTGGTGCCTTTGACAGCGACAAGCAGATTAGGAAAGGTGTCACTTTGAAGGGAGAACTGGGGTCAGTCTTTGTTTCAGAAAGCAATAAACACCTTGATTAGAAGCAGGTGACAATGATCACTTTGGTCTTGGACATTTATATCTCTCCTCTTTAGAAGTGGAAAAGGGATGGGGTGGAGAGAATATAGTGGAGCAGATTAATCACCCCATGCCAGTGGCTGAGCAAGATGCCCAGGGGCCATATGGGTTTCCTTCCCTTCTGACCACTAAAAGCTGGCAAATTCAAGTTTTTAAAAACCCAGTGCCATCGTATTTCAGAGGGTTACTAATGTCATGTGGGAGCAGACAGCTGACGGCTGCACTTACTCTCATCACTTGGAGCATTCTTAAACAGAAAGCTTTAACGTTTATGCACTTGCATATCATATATCGTGAAATACGTTTTTTAAAAAGCTATCGTTCCGGGAAGCATCATATGAAACTTTAAGATATAATCTTTACATTTATCCTCATCTATGTTGCTGCTAGTTATTTCTTATGTCTAAGATGGAAGATATTGATGTCAGTAAGTACTGTTTTAATTGCACCTGAGGTTTGCAGAAAGGACATACTTATTAGAAATTGAAGGCCATATGATGGCAGATTCAAGTTTGTTTTTATTACACTGTTCATTTTTACCTGTTGTGTGGTATATATTTTTTTTTTCGCGGTACGCGGGCCTCTCACTGTTGTGGCCTCTCCCGTTGCGGAGCACAGGCTCTGGACGCGCAGGCTCAGTTGCCGTGGCTCATGGGCCCAGCCGCTCTGCGGCATGTGAGATCTTCCCGGACCAGGGCACGAACCCGTGTCCCCTGCATCGGCAGGCGGACTCTCAACCACTGCGCCACCAGAGAAGCCTATATTGTTAATTCTTAAGACATCTATCTATACTTTAGAAAATGGAAGTCCTTTTGAGTTGTTCTCAATATCATGTCCTCCAAATCTGGTACACAGTGTTCATTGACTTCAAAGAATATTTCTTGTGTATGTAAGTGCCAAAAGGAATGGAGAAAGATGAAATACTTCCTCTAATTATATATAGGTACATATTCATTTTTATTCTCCCATCTAATATTGCTGATCCTATGTGATTATCTTTTTTTCTTAATGAGTATGTTTTTTACTCATATATAAACTTGTACATCCTCTGCCATGTTATGCATATTTACTTTCCATGTCCAATATCCAAATATGCATAATTTAAAGAAAAGACAAGTAATGCTATGATTTGGGTATTATTTTCAGGAGTTTCTGAGTTGGGAGTGGGGGTGCAGAGAAACACTAGTTTGTCTCCTTTCATTTATAGAAGAATGCTATTCATTCAGGAGAATCCATAAGAGTTGCCTTGGTCAGCTCAGTTTGCTATAACAAAATACCATAGATTAGGCGGCTTAAGCAATAGACATTTATTTTTCACAGTTCTACAGGCTGGAAAATCCAAGATCAGGGTGCCAGCATGGTCAAGTTCTTGGTGAGAGGTATTTTCTTTCCTTGTAGATGGTCACCTTCTCTCTTGTGTCCCCACATAGGGAAGAGAAAGCAAGCTCTGTTTTTTTCCTCTTCTGATAAGGGCACAAATCGCATCATGGGGGCTCCATCCACATGGCAATGACTTCCCAAAGACCCCATCTTCAAATTCTATCATATTGGAGCTTAGGGCTTCAACATATGAATTTTGATGGGACACAAACATTCAGTCCATTACAAAATTTATAAGAGAGAAAGCTGCTATTCTCAAAATAAATATTTTCATTAAAAAATGGAGCCTGTGTATAGAGCATCCAGCCCATGCCCAGCATATAGCTGAAGGATTGTCGTTCTTGGTTCCTAATCCCTCTAGGCTTTTTTAATTAAATGTATTTCCCATTATGACATATGCCCCAGGAGGGATATTCTCTCCCATTATATCCTATGGGTTTCCTTTGTTTTTATGCTTGTCCTCTCACCACAAATCTCTATTTTCATTCTTTTTACTGGAAAATCTGTGCCATTTATTATTTCAGCATCTGCCGTTATAGCTTGTCCCTGAACCTCTCATTACACATTTCTTTGTGGCCCCTTTAAGACCTGGAATCCTCTGTGAGTTACCATGGTTCTCACTGTAACACTGTCACTAACATCTAGAGCAGTCTAAACAAACATCTACAGCATTTAATCTTGGGAATTTAAAAAGCACAAGAAGTACTGCGGGGGCATAAGATGCTCTATGTTAATTTGCATTAAAAAGATACTGGTTCTCCCTCAGTTTTACTTTGGGATGGTATCCAACGATTTGTTTATTTAGAGGTGGCTACATTTCATAATTTGCAGAATATTTCAGTAAGAAATCATATGAACTTTGACAAATATTCTTTTCGTACTGGGAGAATGTTGTAGTCAGGTTACTCTAAAAGAAAGGCGAAGGTCTAGCTTTAAATGCCACTATCCGTGCATGCAATAGGATTTTAACTTTGGTGCAGTGCTTTCACAGATTACCATACCTCAGGGAACCTGGAGAGCATTAAGCACAGGCCATTGGCAGGATAAACCATGCATGCTTTGTAGGCTTGCACACCAAATACTCATATGAAAAAGCTCTCGCTTAATGTATTCAGTGATTGAGTTGTAAGCACCAGTACTTGAACTGCTTCGTGAGAAACTCATTTCATAATCTGTTTCATTCAACTAATATTTTATTTAGCCCCTGGTATAGTTCATTTATTGCTATAAATCTTAGAAATATAAAGATGAATATGATAGACTTCTGGCCCTCAAGGAGTCTATGGTTTAGGGATGAGAAAAGCATCCATATAGCAGATATAGGGCAGTGAGATAAGTATTAGCCAATTAATCTATATGAATGGACATTTGTGCTGCCCTAGGAAGAGCAAGTTAAGTTATGTTAGCAGGGAAGCTAGAAGGAAAGGGCCACCCGTAAAGAGATCAGCATGATGACCCTCATGATTCAAAGGCAGGGATGTGAGAGCATGAGATTTCAGACTCATATAGCCAGGCTCCAGGGGGCCATCAGCTGGAAGTATAAATTGGGGCAATTATTGGCTTTTGGTAGTTGCTGAAGCCATGGAAGGACATAACTGAAGGAAATAATGTAGAGACAGTGAGGAAACCCGCAATGATAATGGAGAGTTGGAGGAAGAGCCGATAGTGAAGGGGACTAACAAAGAGAAATCAGAGAAGTTTAAAAGTGAGAACAGAGGTGTTGATGTTAAAGGAAGAAGAGCTTGAAGAAAAAATCGGTCAATATGTGTATTCTGGGAAAATATATCTAAAACAATATCTTAAAACCTTGGTTCTCCAGCACAGTTTTTATTTTCATTTTTTGTTATTCTTGTTAGTTCTAAGACATCACTAAAAATGTAGATGGTCTCATAAGAGATTTTGTTCCATGGAGATGCTGAATGTCAAATCAGTTTTTCCTCTTGAATGTTCAAGCCGTGGCATAATTATAACTCTTTAAGAATGCTGAGATTTGAACTTTTTAAAAAAGTAGGCCTAGGGTTAGCCCTGACTGCACTGAGATGTGCATGAATCAGTTTTGGCACCCTTCCTTTATCCCCAGCCAAATTCTAGAAAAGATGGTCTGCTGGTACTTAAAAGAGGAAGTGCTAATAACTCACAGCTAAAGTGAAATTGCTCAGCATGGTCTTGCCAAATCCCTCTTTTGAATGTGATCAGGTTGTTACGCTGCAGCTCAGGAATTTCAGGGAGCTGCTTTCCCACAGAGGACAGTACAATTAGGTGAGCCTTAGGTGATTAAGAAATGAATGTTGACCAAGTGATCATTGCATATCTGGAGGGAGGCCCCTGACCCTGCCCTGTTCAATAGTTTCATCAGCAATTTGGATGAAGTCCCAGGGAATAAACCAATGAAGGGAGGCCACAGGGAGGCCGACATTGGTTCTGTGAAAGGAAGCACTTTCTCACAGTCACAGTTGTCCAAAAATGGTTTGGGTCTGTCGATGACAGAGAGCTCTTCATCACTGGAAATGTTGAGTGCTATAAAGTCCTGGAGGTTTTCCAGTCATTCTCTGCTCATGGGAGGAATTAGATTAGGTGACCACTGCTTTCTTTTCCAATTTTCAGATTTTCTATTCTAAGGATATTCTCCATGTCTCTAAGTCGGGGTGTGCTTTCCTTACAATAAGAGTGAAATAAGAAGCTTGCTGTAAGAATGGCTTTCTCTTTGACCTCTTTTCCCTAACTGAGCATACCCCCCTTCCCTACACACACACCCTTTTTCTCCTTTGAGCCTGACTCTCTGAAGCAATTATAAATCACAGAGCACAGTCCTGAAGAATTGTGGGAGAAAGTCTATGGCATATTTAGCATTTCTTTTCACTTATTATCTGGAGCAGATTATATCTCTGTGGCTCAACCTTTATCATTGTAGGAAAAAAACCCCTATTTTTGAAGCTCTGGAAAGCAGGCACGTGTTAAGTAAATCATATATGCAGAGGGCTGAAACAGCGTCCTAGAAGTCATTCTTCTTAAGGTCAGGGACACATGCTTGTTTTATCTAACTTCTTTCCAGAATGTGTGTCTAGGGCACAGCCACTATTATGTAGCATCGGATCATAACCTACGTGCTCCCATATTGTCAGGCTTTGAACTATCTGCATTAGGGCCACTAATTTACTTCACACCAATTAGTTAAATCAACTGTGGATCTAAATATATGCTTGCTCCTTGTGCAAAAAAAAAAAAAAAAATCCCTATTTCCTGACAATCCCTATGCTTCTCGCTTGATACGTTTAGGGAAATATACTCATGCCAAGCTTCTGCACAAGAACTTCACTTTAGAATTTCAGACATTCTTGGATTCAGCAAATCAGAATACACTTCTTTCCTTTTCAGTTATATATTCAAGAAACCATATTAAGCTAAATAATCATATAATTATTGTGACAATTTAGAATTACTAAATACAGAATTTCAAACTTGGCTGATTGCCAGCGTTGTCTCTATTCTTGTCTGACGTGAATTTCTTGCAGAAGAGAATCAATGAAGAGCCAAATGAATTTTACATGAATTCCATGGGTGTATTCTATTTCCATATTCCTTATTTTACTTCCAGGTGCATATAAAATGTCCAGTTAGTCTATTACCCCTTTAATCTACATGCTGTTTCTGGCAGCCGCTTGGCATTGACATGTGTGATAGGTATTTTAAAAATTGGTGGCAAAGCAACTTTCTTGAAAGCCAAGAACAAAAGAATTAGGAGGTTAGAGATCAGTCATCTTCTAATATCTTATACAATCGACAGTAATTTGTTCCTATGGTAGCTCTTCTATGACCTGTTAGTGAAGGACAAAATTCTAAAGAAATGTTTAATTAACATATGCATTTGGTATAACAAAAGCTCTTGCCTTAAAGTGCAGGCTGTATGGAGAGGCAGTCCCTGAAATAAAAAAGTATTTACCTCCTCCCGTAATTGTGGCTTTTTGTACTAGTATCCTTCATGTTATTAACATCACTGTAGGATGGTATCTTTGACTGGTACTTGCAGGCACCCATCTGCCCTGCTCCCCGGGATACTTTTCAAAGAGGTTCAGGGCTTCAAATATCATTTGTTTTCTCCTGTGAACTTTGTTCCATCATTTAAAAAAATAAAAGATCAAATTTACAGAACAGAAATGTTTCACTGATTGAGAGTCCTGGATTTGCTTCTTTTAAAACCACTTGGGCTTTACTATAATACATAAAGGCTTGTGTAGAAATTTTTGCATTTATTGAAACTTTATAAAAATCTTCATCAAATTTTTTGTGTCAGTTCGGACCAGAACTTAAACTCTGTCTATAACCCTCAAGTTCTCTCATAAAAATAATTCTTAAAATATGCAAATGATTTGGTTTTGTTTCTTTTGTTTGCTTTTTAAGAAAACTGTGGATCTCTTTAAATTGATGTATCATCAATGTATCTGTAAATTAAATGATTCTTTAACTATTTGAATGGTGTGAAATTAAAAAAGAAATTGTTTTTCTCAAAGAAGATTGACTTTTTTTGCTTTGAAATATGGTCAAAGGAGTTCAGAAATTTTCTCACTGTGAAAACTGACTTTCTAAATACAATTTTGTAGCAGCATTTTAAAATGAGGAACTGAGACAGTTTTACCATAATTTAGATAAAAATCATACTGTTGAGCAAGGAGGGAGCTTGGGCCTGAGTTACATTTGATTATTTACATTAATTAAACAACTAGAGCACTTTAAAATTCTGCAGTTTTATAGCTAAGTATGAAGTTTTTATTTCATTAAATTATTATTTTTTCTGCTTCACAGGAAGATGTAGCCAGAGTTTTACTCACAGTTTAATTAATTTGGGATATTAACCTTGACAGGGTGGATTTCTGGCTATGAATACTTATATAGGGACTGACCAATGTGTGATTCGAACACAGTGAGACAGTGAATAAAAGTGACCTATTTAAAAAAAGCTTCATTCTTTTTTCATTATAAAACATATACTTTTGAAGGGCATAGACAAATGTCCCTTATCACACCATGAAACACCATATGCACATTTACATTTCTCCTTAAAACTTTTCAAGAAATCGAAGAATTAAATTACTCAGTTCATTCACAATAGCCCTTTTCCTCCAGAAGGCTTTTCAATTAAAATTTTTTCTATAGACCTGAGTGGATAGTACAGGTGGAAGACAATGTGATAGAAGGAAAAGAATCACCCAATTTTAAGAAAGACTCAAAGCAGCTTCTTAAGTTGAAAATGTTGGAGGTCCTTATAGGCACATGGAGGGCAGGTGAGCTGTAGAAAAGGTTAAGGGAGTTCTAGTAAGGGATTATTGCCTTCTCTGCATGCTGATGCTTTCCTTACCCTGTTTGGTCGATTATCCCTTAATTTATCCTCTGCTCAAATAGCTTCTTTAGTCTTTATTTTATGATTATGTGTATTTGTTCTATTTGTCAGTCACTAAGGAGATGGAGAAACAACTAGGTCATGAGATACAATATTGTTACCAGCAGTAGTTAATTGAACCTGACAGAACAGAATGGAGAATGCAGACGTTTGAAGACAAACTCATTAGCTGTAAAAAGGTGAGAGATGTTGGGAAAAGTGATACATACAAATACAGCAGCGATGTAGCAAACTCTGCAGTAATTAAGGGTTGAACAAACCTGGTTATGCAGAGGGGTGAGAGGAAAAGCATAAGCAGGATTAGGAAGACTTTATCTCACAAAGCATGGCAGGGTGCAAGTATATCGCTGAATTCTTAATTCCATCCTTAATTAATTTTTCTCATATAACACCTTTTAAGCACATGTATAGGAGATACTGAGCTGGAGTTAGTTGAAAAATTTAGAAAATGTTGCACTGTCATTGAAGATATTTTATATTTAAACATTTTTTATTCATATCGTGTAATACATTCTTATTTTGATAATTAGATTGTAATTGTAGGAAGATTATATCCTAGTGCTATGTATTGATATCCCCAAATATAGCATAGTTCTATGTACAGGTGATCAGTATATGTCAAGTGAATTAAATTTCAAAATTTTAGAGAGTTTCTGCATCGTCATTATTTCATCAATTAGCAGTGTACAGTGTTACAGAAAGCACTTGATTTTCTTGTTTTTTTTTTTTGGAATCTTGTTAAATTATAGTTATAAGTTCAAAAAGCTTCAAGTTATAATTTTAACACAATCTTGGAATAAACATGCAAATACCAAGTAATATTAGAGCTTTATTTCTCCTTTGACAACAAAGTATGAATACTAAGTTTAGTTTTACATTAATTAAATGATATTCTTAGAATGTACTTTTGGTTTATTTTCATAGTTTAGTGCACATTCATAGCTGCCATTATGCTTGATGCTGTTTGTTATGATATGGATTCTATAGTGAGCTATGCAGTAATTGAGTTGTTGGTTGGAGTTTGTATTTGTTTATTTCTATAGTCTAGCAGTTGTTCCACCCAGAGGGGATAATGTGTTTCGGTGCGTGCTGGGAACAAAGGGAGTTCAAGCTTAGGGAGAGGGAGTTGTCAGGAAACAGAAAGATGCGAAAAACTTCAGTCCTTTGAGAAAGGGGTTATAGTCGGGTGAGGCAGAATCAGTTCAATTGTCAGCTAGACATTAAGACCTCAGGAATAAAGAGGGTATAGGCTCTACTTCAGACTGCTAGAGTAAAGATGACTCTTGTGCTGGATAAAGCAGTAGATTCTTTCAGGAATTTTGTCTGAAATGAAGCATTGACACAGCTCGAGTCCCATAGATAGTAAAACAAATTACAAACATGGCTTCAAATATCTGATTATGACATAGAGTAAGTTTCAATCAGTCCCTGGATGTGTCAGAAAAACTTTGTGCTCAGAAGTTCCAGATAGAATAGAACCATAGAGAGGATTTATACGTCTTGGAATTATTTAAGAGGAGGTCACTGCTTGGTACCACCATGGTGGCTTCAACATGATGGTTTCTACAGAGTAGCCTAAATTCATAGCTATTTAAAAATTCTTTAGTATAACCAATTTGGTTCCTTTTTCCAATCTAATTCACTTATGCATAATCTGGGTTGCCAGATTAAATGCAGGATACTCAGTCACATTTGAATTTCAGATAAACAGTGAATTTACTTTAGCATAAGTATGTCCCAAATATTGTATAGAACATAGTTATACTAAAATATTATGCTTTCTCCAGAAAAATAATTGGGTGATAAATATCCTGAATCTTTCAGATTTCAGAATGTCTTCCAGTTGCCTTTTTGAGGTAAGGGGCAGTTTAACTAGCATAAAATTAATCAGTAAAATACTCATTTTGAAATTGAAGGTTCTGTACATATAATTACATTCCAGAACTTATTTTTGCAGAGGAGAAGACTGAGGCTAGCAATATTTTAATTATTTTTCTTCAAGGATGCTTCTTGAATTACTTCCTTATCCTTGAAATTTAAATTTTCATTGGGATATTTCTCGTTGTTGACTTCTGTTTCTAAATTTGCCTAGGCAAAAATTCAGTTTCTTTATTTTGTTCTAATCTGGAATGTTTCTATCTATGTCTTTGGCTATCACATCTGAATTATTTACTCTTGTAACTTCTCTAAGGAAATGTATTATTTGCAGTTTGCATATCTGTTTTCTCTCCTCTCCATGCTGGATATCTTCCTTCTCATTTTTTGACTCCATTTAGTTTTCTCCTCCTAAGTCTTGGTTTGTTTTTCTCATACTGTTGATTTAATTTTTTTTGTCATTTTATATCTAATTTTATTGTTCCTATAAGTGATTTCTTGTGTTTATTTTTATATTATTGAACACTATATTTTTTTATGTAATGAAAGTTTTTGTGTGTGTGTGTTGGGAGCTACTGCTTTCTATTATTTTAAATATTGTGAAATAAATTCATTTCAGGGAAAAATGATCTTCCTTTTAAGTTCCTTTATTTTTCTGTGTTTATTTTTTATTTGCGAATGCTTTTCTACTTGGCTACTATGACTCATAAAGAAGATATTTCAAAGAATGGTGATATTACATTGACTTAATTTACATTTTGGCTAAACACTTTGTGTGTGAACACTGCTTCAGACAGTTCAGGCAGTTATTTAAAGCAATTTTGATTTTAGTTCTATTGACTAACATATTAAAGACATATGGGAGGGGGATTAAAGTCACAGTTCTCTGCTCAAATGAAACCTGAAGAACAAAGACACCTCAATGCTTATTTCTATCATAAACCAGTGGTTGAAAATAAAACAAAAAAACTGGTGGATGGTTAAAAATTATACTTTCTTCATCAGATTATAGGTGCATGAGAGAAAATTTTTGTTTCAGGACTTAATTTTCTATGATGTTATCTTCATATTTGCCATATTCTTTCTTACACAGATTTCCTGAATTAAATCCATCATTATACTTCTATTGTGTCTTTAGTTTTGGAGTTTTCAATAAGGGCAAACTAGATAAAATAGCTTTATTGCTATTATTCTCTTTTTCTTCATGGTTTGAATTCTGCTCGATTTCATAAAATCTCCCCTTGGCTTCAGAAGTTGAACTATAGACTTGCTAAGCGGGAAAGGGTCTCTGACCCTCTTAGCTTTTCCTCCGATGAATCCGTGGCTTCCTATTCTCCACGCTGATCTTTGTCTCTATTGCAGCCACTGCATTATTTATTTACTTATTAGAGCCCTGTTCTCCAAAAATCTCATTGCAGAAAGTAAAAACTGAAACAAGGACGCTCGAGTGTGAAATTTAAAACAGGTTCTAGAAAGGAAAGCAGGTGTACCAGGCATCACAAGCCATATTCTTATCCTTACCCCATTTCTCTGTGAGCTCTCTTCTGTGAACTGCCTTTCAGATGCCCACTGTTTATCCAAAGAATTTCTTTTGCTCAGAATCTTAGTAAGCTCCCTTTTTCTGTAACTGAACAACTTATTTGGACTCTGGTAATATCTCATTTCCATCAGAATCTTACTTTATCTTAAATACTTGTTGTCACCTATCAACTAGTAGCTCTGCCAGTGACAATGCCACTTTAATGTTCCCAAAGAATGACTTGTCTTTTATCTGCTGCTCTTATATCTAGTTCTTTAAGAACTACATTCTTAGTCTATGGTTCTATAGTCTTTTGGGGATGTATTTTTTTAAAACCTGGTAATGACTTATTATGATGGGTTCACTGATCTATTTATGGCCATTAACATCCTTTGGAAAGTGGGTTATACCACAAAAAATAGAATGTGAGCAGCCATTCCATGAACAAAAGCAAAGGAATCGGACTTTTAGGACGTAATCATTCTATATGGCACATATCTACCAATTTGATCATGACCCTTTATAGGAAAAAAAGAAAAGGCTACCCAACCTAAAGTCTAAAACATGACTTCATAAGAAATATAGTGGGGAAAAAAATCTTCCTTTTCAAAGCTAATCTACCTCTTTCTTAGAAGCTCTTAGTTACTTTGAATCTCTTTTACCATATCCATTTATATATATATATATATATTTTTTTTTTATGGTACGCGGGCCTCTCACTGTTGTGGCCTTTCCCGTTGCGGAGCACAGGCTCCGGACGCACAGGCTCAGCGGCCATGGCTCACGGGCCCAGCCGCTCCGCGGCATGTGGGATCTTCCCGGACCGGGGCACGAACCCGTGTCCCCTGCATCGGCAGGCGGACTCTCAACCACTGCGCCACCAGGGAAGCCCAATATATATTTTTAATCTTTGTAAATTAAGGGGGTGCAGTATGATATCGTAGAAAAGCTTATCAACCAAAACTGAATTTTAGTCTCAGTTCCGCAACTAAATAAAATAGCTATGTGACATTAAGTTGCACTTCTTAATCTCTCTGGTCCTCAGTTTTCCTCATTTGTGAAACAAAGAGGATAAATTCTAATACATCATCTGGAATCATTTTTAATTGTGGATGTATATGCTACTTGGACTATCTGCTGTTACTGAATTTTCCCCTCTCCCTTACCACGTGAAAGTTCATCTAAAATAAATTATAGTAGCTGTTGGGTAGAAAAAATAATTCTAACTACTGACCAGAACCCTTTAAAGTAATTTGACTTATATCATTGGAAGTGTAATTTCTACTTTACCATATTAAAAGAAACAACTCTATCATTTTAACCACATACATGGCATGGAACAAGCTGAAAAAATACAAAGAAAATTATACTATCATGGTGAAGTTTAGACCAATGCAAATCTAAACTTATTCTAAAGCAATCTTCCAAAAATGGCAAATTTTATGTAATTGGTCTTTCTGAGATGTATACACAGTTAAAAATGTATAATTATGGTTGAATTATCATTCCAGTACTAGATTAGAATGGGTTTTCTGAAAATCTTGAATCTCTTAGAAACTTCCATATTTCAGGCATGGGAGGGGTCATCATTTTCATCACTGAAGAATTCATCTCTTCCTGATGAAACATGGTATTGAAGAAGCAGGGCGAGTTACTTTTTAGTTTTTGTTCTTCTTTTTTCTCTTTAATAAGGGTTCAGATATATCAAAGAGAAGACTTTTAAAATTTTTCCATTGGCTAGCCTCCAATTTTGTTCAGGTCATTTTCTGTTTATCCTGTTTTCACAGAGCACATGTTGACCCAGAGAAAAGACTAATTTTGGCATTTCCTCTCCCCTCTGAAACAACAGATACAAATTATTTATTTGCTTAAATACATCAGAATTTTCTGGGAACGTGATCAAAGAAAGATGAAAGTATGGCTTTAGCAATTTAAACAAAAAATGAGATCAAACTGTTTTGGGTAGAAGGTGCTGAGAAGTGCTGTTTGCTTTATTCTCTACCAGTCATGGTATCTCTTGTCGGAGATCACATGCTGACCAGACTCTGTACTCATTATTAAGGAATACTCCCTATTAAAAAAGTAGGATGGGACTTCCCTGGTGGTGCAGTGGTTAAGAATCCACCTGCCAATGCAGGGGACACGGGTTCGATCCCTGGTCCATGAAGATCCCACATGCTGAGGAGCAACTAAGCCCATGTACCACAGCTACTGAGCCTGTGCTCTAGAGCCTGCAAGTCACAACTACTGAAGCCTGCATGCCACAACTACTGAGCCTGCGTGCTGCAACTACTGAAGCCCATATGCCTAGAGTCCGTGCTCTGCAACAACAGAAACCACCGCAATGAGAAGCCGGCGCACTGCAACAGAGAGTAGCCCTCGCTCGCCGCAAGTAGAGAAAGCCCGCGTGCAGCAATGAAGACCCAACACAGCCAAAAATTAAAAAAAAAAAAAAAAAAATAGTAGGATGCTATGCTTTTTGACTCAAAACAAAGCACAAGACCAGCCCCTCACACACACAACTCTGAGGTGTTCTAAATTTAAAAAAAATTTCTGAATTCACAGACACTTGACAGTTGACAGGCCCAATTCCCATGGTGATATAATAGAAGACATTAACTTTCTCATGTTAACAGCTTGATATTTGTCATTTCATTGATTTACAATACCTCAGTGAATGACAGGCTTCTCAAGAATTTTGCTGATTTTTAGCCTATTAATTTATTATTTAAGCTGTGTGTTCTTTCACATATGTTATATTAGTCCATTCATTAGAAACTATAACACTAAATTGTATTATGTGGATCATGTTCAAATTAATATAAACTCTGCACCTAAAGTATAAATATATTGGATTTTTTTAAAAGGAAATATATTCAAGTAAGATGAGGTCAAAATGGTTCATGGTACTAAATACAGAATTGAGGATTCAAATTTATGTTTCTAATGCTGATTCACTGTAAGATGTGAGAAAATTTTTTTTCCTGATCTGTTGTGAGTAATTATAGTAATGAGGCACCTTGAAAATGTAAGCTGTTAATTAATGTCTGTCGAATTGTAACTGCTTTATACCAGTGTCTGGCATTTTGAACAGTAATCAAATATTAAAGTACCCTCACATATACAGAGTTTTAATCACTATTTCTCCATGATTTATTCTTTTTTTCCCCATTATTTATTCTTAACCCACCTCTCTGTTTAGCTCTCTGTATCTAGAGTCAATCAAATGTCTTCCACTTCTTGCAATAATTACTTTATTCTAATATTTTTTATTCCCAATAAAGATGATATTTTCCCCCCAAGTCAGTTTAACCTATGTCACTGTCTTTTGTTGGCCACATTCCATCTTTGCCTGTTTCAGAAAATGAGACATTTCAGTTGTTTTTTGAGTTTGTCTGTACTTCCTCTTCTACTAGTTTTATTGAGATTTAATTGACATGCAGCAGTGTGTAAGTTTAAGGTGCACAGCATGATGATTTGACTTACATACATCATGAAATGATTACCACAGTAAATTTGGTGAACATCTGTAATCTCATGTGGGTACAAAATTAAAGAAATAGAAAGACAATTTTTTTTCTTGTGATGAGAACTCTTAGGATTTACTCTTAACAACTTTCAGGTATAACGTGCAACAGTGTTAATTATATTTATCATGTTGTACATTACATCTCTAGAACTTCTTTATCATATAACTGGAAGTTTGTACCTTTTGACATCCTTCATCCAATTCTCCCTCCCCCCATCCCCCCCCAAGTAACCTCAAAGCTGATCTCTTTTTCTATGAGTTTGTTTTTGAAATATATTTGACCTGCAATACTGTGTTAGTTCTTGCTACACAACACATTCAATATTTCTATACATTTCAAAATGATCACCACAGTAGGTCTAGTTACAATCTGTGACCATACAAACATATTACGTAGTTATTGACTATATTACCCACACTCTACATTTCATACCTGTGACTCATTTATTTTACAAGTAGAAGTTTGTACCTCTTCATCTCCCTCACGCATCTCTTTCCCTTCCATATCCCCCTCCCCTCTGGCAACCACGTATTTGTTCTCTGTATCTGTGACTCTGTTTCTATTTTATGTTTGTTCATCTGTTTTGTTTTTTAGATTCTACATATAAGTGAAATTATACAGTATTTATCTTTTGCTGTCTGACTTATTTCCCTCAGCATAATACGCTCTAGGTCCATCCATGTTGTGGCAAACGACAAAATCTCATTCTTTTTTTATGGCTGGGTAGTATTCCTATATATCTATATCTATATATATATCCCACATTTTCTTTATTCATTCATCTATTCTTGGGCACTTAGGTTGCTTTCATATCTTGGCTTTTGTAAATAATGCTGCAGTGAACACAGGGGTGGATATATCTTTTCAAACTAGTGTTTTTGTTTTCTTCGGATAAATACCCAGGAGTGGAATTGTTGGATCATATGGTAGTTCTATTTTTATTTTTTTAGGGATCTTCATGCTGTTTTCCATAATGGCTGCACCAATTTATATTCCCATCAACAGTGCACAGGGGTTCCCTTTTCTCCACATTCTCACCAACACTTGTTATTTGTTGTATTTTTGATGATGGGTATTCTGACAGGTGTGAGGTGATAGCTCATTGTGGTTTTGATTTGCATTTCCCTGATGATTAGTGATGTTGAGCACCTTTTCATGTGCCTGTTGGCCATCTGTAGGTCTTCTTTGGAGAAATGTCTATTATGGTCTTCTGCCCATTTCTTAATCAGGTTGGTTTTTTCATGTTGAGTTTTGTGAGTTCTTTGTATAACTTGGTTATTAACCCATTGTTAGATATGTCATTTGCAAATATCTTTTCCTATTCAGTAGGAGGCCTTTTCATTTTGTTGATGGTTTTCTTCGCTGTGCAACCTTTCAAGCTGTTTTTTCAACGTAATAAATTAAATCTAATATTTCAATCACAGTCATAACTAGATCTCATTCCCTGTCTGAAACAGAAAATTTTGATAGGGATTTTGTGGCAACTATGAAACTCGAATGGGAAAGGGGCACTGATTTAAGTCCAGGTGTTATGCCAATTAACATTAAAATTAATCAAGTAGTTGGAGGTTCAAGACCATAACTTGAGCATGTCATTCCATCTTCCTTCCTGCCAAAAATCTCACTGCAGTGATAGAAATAATATTTTTGAAAGAATGAAATCAAAATTGATTAGAAAACAAAACCTCATTTTGAGGAATTCCATGAAGATAGCGGATAGAATTGGAGTGATTCTATCACTGTGTAAGTGTACGATTTCATAATGATAACAATGATGAAAAAGAACTCATTTTAAGAAGAAAATAATCCGTGTTCTTTGTCATAGGGTCAAAGAAAGCACTCTGCCTAACACAGGGTAAGTATTCAATAGGATTAGCTATTACTATTCTGGTTAAAGGCTCAGGGACAGATGTCAGTAGCCTAGGTTCAAACCCAAGCATTGACATTTGCCAGGGCATGGCTTAGTTACTTTAATTAATAGTAGCTACCTCACAGGTTTACTCATGGATTTATATATTTATAAATAAATCTATGTATCTATATAAATAAAAAGAGTTTTCTCTTTTAAAAATTTTATAGATATTTCAGATTTTTCATAAACAATTGAAAGGGATCAAGGCAAATGATAAAAAGATGCATTATTAGGGAATGGAAATGGATAAATGCAAGGGGGGATGGAGATTGAAATAATTACTCTACATTAGAAGGAGTTAGAAACAAAATGGATTATGATCAGGCATCTGGTTCCTGCACCAAGGAGAATGTGACGAGCGGGCTGGGCTTTATAGTATAGGACCAGTGCAGTTGCTCAGGGCCCCATGCTTAGGAGCATCTTGTGCTTGGGGTTTAATGCTCCATGACTGCAGTTTAAAAATGCTTAATCATTTTATTTTTGAATTTGTATTTTGTAAATGAAGTTCAATGCAATGATAGAGCGGGCCAGGAGCTCTGAGCCTTGGAGCCTTGGATTCTTGACTCAAGTGTGATCCCCTTTCTCTGCCTCCTCATCCCCTGAAATAGGTACTTGGCCTCCTGATCCTGGCCAGTAGGTGCTCTGGGCTACATTTGGCCTTCCCACCCTACCTCACCAAGACTGCTGCCCTCTGGGTCTTGTTGGTGGGAGATGTCTGCATTCTTCTGTTGCCCTCTGCTTCTGTGGGGGACTTGGGCATTGGTATGGGGAAGGTGGGGGTTCGGCAAATGCTTCCTGGTGTATTAGAGTGGGCTGAAGGTATGACCACCTGTGTCCCAGGCTGGCAGTGCCTTGCTGTATTCTGCAGGCAACTTGGCAGGGGGGCTGCAACAGACTGAATGTTTGTGTTACTCAAAATTCTTACGTTGAAGCCCTAAGGTGATGGCATTTTAAGGTGGGGCCTTTGGGAGGTAATTAGGTCATGAGGGTGGAGTCCTCACGAATGGAATTAGTACTCTTAATAAGAAGAGACCAGGAGCTACCTAGTTCTCTTTTCTACCATGTGAGGATGCAGCAGGAAGACAGCCTTCTGTAAACTAGGAAGAGGGCACTCACCAAGAACTTGACCTTGCTGGCTTCCTGATCTCAGACTTCCATCCTCCAGAACTGTAAAAAATAAATGTTTGTTGTTGTTGTTATTTTTAGTATGTACTTTATGTTTTTTTTAAACTTTTATTTTTACTTATTTTTATTTTTGGCTGTTTTGGGTCTTGGTTGCTGCGCATGGGCTTTCTCTAGTTGTGGTGAGCGAGGGCTACTCTTTGTTGTGGTGCACGGACCTCTCATTGCGGTGGCTTCTCTTGTTGCGGGCCACGGTCTCCAGGCACGCAGGCTTCAGTAGTTGCAGCACGTGGGCTCAGTAGTTGTGGTGTGTGGGTTTCAGTAGTTGTGGCTCGCGGGCTCTAGAGTGCAGGCTCAGTAGTTCTGGTGTGTGGGCTTAGTTGCTCCGTGGCCTGTGGGATCTTCCCGGACCAGGGATCGAACCTGTGCGTTGGCAGGTGGATTCTTAACCACTGCGCCACCAGGGAACCCCATATTTGTTTTTTAAACCACTTAGTCTGTGGTAATTTGTCATAGCAGCCCTTGACTAGAACAGAGCCTTTCCCATTCCCCATCCAGGTACCAAGTGCAGCACAGAATGAAAATTGCAATATGTTGGGGTACACCAATCTGCTGTGGCCTGGGGCTACAGGCCCAGGGGAAGGCAAAATCAACTTCCCTGTTCCCAGCACCACAAATTTTCATTTTATACTAGGCCCTGCAAATTATGTAGCCATCCCTAGAAGTCAACTTCATGTAAAACAGTGACCAACATATCCTTGGATACTCTCCTATTTCTATTGAGGTCATGACTCTGTTTCCTTATTGCCCAGAGATGATGGACTGTCAGGAATTCTTGTTGATCTTCAGACTGGTACCCCTGGCACAACCGTAGTAGCTTCCTGAGATTAATGTCTCCTTCTCCTTCTCAATAATAGTTTCTTCTCTCAGAATAGTGACCATACTGCTGTAAGCTTCAAAAAGTCTTCCACTTATGTTTGTTGCCAGCCCCAGTTCCAAATTACCCAGTGGATTCTTTCCTACCTAACTCATCTTTGTTGACATTTTTATGTCCATGCATTTTGCCTTCTGTTACAGGCTGCCCTGCCTTGTACTTTTCTGTCTCCCAGTTCCATTCTTTTATTCTTCGTACTTGCATAGTCTTTTCTTCCTCATTTCCTACTCCAGTGGTAAGATTTATCCTTATCTTCTACGAGACCGAAAACTTGGTGGAATTTTAGTATTTATTTTTTCCCGAGTCATTTTTCATTTTGGCATTTTTCAACATGTCATTCTTTGTTCATTGAGCTTATGTTAGATGCTTTGCCTAAATCAAAATATAGGTCCCCTGAAATTTGGGAGTACATCTATTTTAATTCACTTTATTCCTGCTGATCTCGATTTTGGTTTCATTTGAAATAATTTCTAATTACCTACAGTCTATAAGGCCCAGCACTGGGGACTGGCAACATACATATAAAATTGTCTCTTTAGGAGTCACCATAGAAGAAAAATATATAAGCTAGAAATACTTTCATTCAGTTTATGTTTCATTTTGATGTTCAGCTATTAGGCATATGTCTTGTGAAATTAATATCAATGTTTCAAATATTATCACTAACATTTCTTTTTTCTTCCATACTTTCTTACCAGCCACTAGAATGACCCAGTTCGCCTACTCTAGAAAACTACAATAGCAAATAGGAAAGACAGAAACAGTGAGGAAGGTGGAGTGGGAAGAAGAAAGTGTATTTATTAGAAGTCTTTGTCAGGTCACTCTGACCTCCTAAGGCAGAGTTTGGAGAACACCTTGACAAACTTAAAAGTGTGTCTTGCTTTCATATTTTTCAATAAATATTAGTTGATAACAGACAATGCTATAAATAGATTCATAGTAAAGGGAGGAGAGAAGAAATAAAAATATAATATTTACTGTATCTTCTATGTGCCAGGCATTATACTAGACACTTTACATATGTTGTATTATTTTATCTTCATGATCTCTCTCAGAGGTGGATGTTATCCACTGAGGGAACAGAGGCCCAAAAATGTTAATTTACCATTGTCTGACAATTGAAGAGTGATTGAGCTCAGCTTCATACGTAAGTCTGTCTGATTTTGTGATACTCCACTGTACTACTCTAAGAATTCTCTTCTTCCTTATTTATTTTTGCTTCGTTTTTCTTAAAAACTCAGTGGACTAATATTCAACTTTAATTTTAACGAGACAGCCTGCTGCCTGATCTGTAAAAACCTCACCTTTTCTCTTAGGAGTCATCTTAATTTAAAGAGCTGCCAGTCTGTGAAGGGTCAGTAATCTCCTTCCTGTTGAATTATCATGCCTCATACAGTTGGTTTTATGGCTTCAGATTAGAGCTAAAGTCCTCCCTTGTTATTCATTGCCTTGTTTCAATAAGGACAGAGTTGGTTAATGTTTTACTGGGAAGATCCCCAGTGGTCACATTCTGGCATGCGAGAAAAATTGGATTTATTTATCAATATATAACCAGCTGTGTGGGAGATGTCTTCCTCACCCCCTTTCTTCCTTATTAGTTGATTTGGGAGGAATGCGAATAATGAGAAAGGAGACTCAAATTTTGAGTTTTTGGTTCTTCGAAGAGAAGAGTCATTCTGGGGCCCACTTTCCCAGTCCTTCTCCTTATAACCCCAATTTTTAAACTCCTAATTCGAAAGATCATGGATAAAAGCTAAGCCCAAATCAAGGTAAGAGAGAAAATTGGGAGCCATACCAACTGCTGGGACAGTTATTCTTTGCAGTATTCCATTGACCTCTTAAATTAATAAATGACATGACCCTAGATGTAGGGTAGATTCTGAAGTAGCAATGATGAGAATAATGATAACCTAACACTGCCAGCTACAATTGTACTGACAGTGTCTGGGGCATGGTACTTGAAAGGCCTACTCAGAAATTACATTTCTATACTTTTTCTTTGAAACTTGTAGTTCTCTGTCCAGGGCTTTCGCTTCCACTCATTTTCTTCCCTTGGTTTTAAAATTTTACTCAAAAACATTTGCTATGTTTAGTATATGGAAAACTTTAATCCCATAGACAAAATACATCAGATCAAGAAAATAATCATAACAGAGTCTTTGCTATTATTTTGTATGTTTAGACAGTATGCTGTATCTCTGCAGTATAATCACTGTTTAATTTAAAGAATTTTAGCTAAAGGAAAAGACGGAAAGAAAACCATATTCTCAATTCAAATTTACTCTTTCAGTTTTAGAATACCTAGACAGTTTCACTTTTCTGTCCCTTCTCTGGGTTGCTCCCTGAATTAGTTTAGGGCTGCCATAACCAAGTACCACTGACTGGGTGGCTTAAACAGAAGAAATGTGTTTTCTCACATTCTGGAGGCTAGACATCTAAGATCAAGATGTCTGCAGGGTTGATTTCTTCTGAGGCCTTTTTCCTTGGCCTTTAGATGGCCAGTTTTCTCCCTCTGTCTTTGCATGGGTTTTCCTCTGCACGTGTTCTTCTGTGAGTGTTCTTCTGTGAGTGTTGGTGTCTAATCTCTCCTTATAAGGACACTAGTCATATTGGAGCAGGGTCCACCAATATGACCTCGTTTACCTTACTTAACTCGTTCATTACCCCGTCATCAAATACAGTCATATTCTGAGGTACTGGGGTGCAGGAGAGGAAAAATAATTTTCCCTCTACCCTTCTAGGTCTTGGCTGAAACCCCCTCCCACCTTAATAAAAGATTAACTGGAGAAAAATAAACAGAAGTTTAATAACATGTATACCCCCTGTTTACATGGGAGATACCCAGGAAA
The DNA here is from genome assembly GCF_002837175.3 of Physeter macrocephalus. Taxonomy (NCBI): domain Eukaryota; kingdom Metazoa; phylum Chordata; class Mammalia; order Artiodactyla; family Physeteridae; genus Physeter; species Physeter macrocephalus. The sequence continues at coordinate 41,710,992 of NC_041221.1, read as the reverse complement.
ACTGAGTGACTCCCCCAAATGGCCCAAACCATTACCTTAAATACCATCTTCAGTAATGACAAAAGAAAGATGGTGGGGGGAATGGGGAAAGACCACTTATGGGAGGAAATGCACAGTAACAAGTAACAAGGCTGTTATGCAGGTCTAAGTCCTTGCCTTCTCCACTGAGATAAGAGTTTGTAGAGATATAGTCGTCCTTCTCTTCCTTGTACAGAGAGGGAGACATCCTTATTATTTATTTTTTTCTAATCCAGATTCCTAATTTATCCTTCCCCTTTGGTAACCGTAAATTTGTTTTCTATGTGTGTGAGTCTGTTTCTGTTTTGTAAATAAATTCATTTGTATCATTTTTTTAGATTCCACATATAAATGATATCATATGATATTTGTCTTTCTCTGTCTGACTTAGTATGATAATATCTAGGTCCAAGCACGTTGCTGCAAAAGGCATGATTTCATTCTTTTTTTGTTTAGTTGATTCAGTTATACATGTACATGTGTCTATTCTTTTTCAAATTCTTTTCCCGATTAGATTTTTACATAATATTGAACAGAGTTCCCTGTGCTATACAGTAGGTCCTTGTTGGTTATCCATTTTATTTTATTTTTAATTAATTAATTAATTAATTAATTAATTAATTTTTGGCTGTGTTGGGTCTTCATTGCTGTGCATGGGCTTTCTCTAGTTGCGGCCAGTGGGGGCTACTCTTTGTTGGGAAGTGTGGACTTCTCACTGGGGTCGCTTCTCTTGTTGCAGAGCACGAGCTGTAGGTGCGTGGGCTTCAGTAGTTGTGACTCGTGGGCTCAGTAGTTGTGGCTTATGGGCTCTAGAGCACAGGCTCAGTAGTTGTGGTGCACAGGCTTAGTTGCTCCACGGCATGTGGGATCTTCCTGGGCCAGGGCTTGACCCTGTGTCCCCTGCACTGGCAGGCAGATTCTTAACCACTGCACCACCAGGGAAGCCCAGTTATCCATTTTAAATATAGCAGTGTGTACACGCCAATCCCAAACTCCCTAACTCCCACCCTTACCCCTTGGTAACCATAAGTTTGTTCTCTAGGTCTGTGAGTCTGTTTCTGTTTTTGGTAATAAGTTCATTTGTATCATTTTTTTTTTAGATTCCACATATAAGCAATATCATGTGATATTTCTCTTTGTCTGACTTACTTCACTCAGTATGACAGTCTCTAGGTCCATCCGTGTTGCTGCAGATGGCATTATTTCATTCTTTTTTATGGCTGAGTAATAGTCACATATATATGAATTTCATATATTATATATAATATTCATATATATATTCATATAGAAAATTCATATATATATATATATATACACCATATCTTCTTTATCCCTTCATCTGTCAATGGACATTTAGGTTGCTTCCATGTCTTGGCTATTGTAAATAGTGCTGCAATGAACATTGGGGTGCAGGTATCTTTTCATATTAGAGTTTTCTTCAGATATATGCCCAGGAGTGGGATTGCTGGCTTATATGGCAACTCTATTTTTAGTTTTTTAAGGAACCTCCATACTGTTTTCCACAGTGGCTGCACCAATTTACATTCCCACCAACACTTTAAGAGGGTTCCCTTTCCTCCATACCCTTTCCTGCATTTATTAGTGGTAGAGTTTTTGATGATGGGTATTCTGACAGGTGTGAGGTGATACCTCATTATAGTTTTGATTTGCATTGCTCTAATAATCAGTGATGTTAAGCATCTTATCATGTGCCTATTGGCCGTCTGTATGTCTTCTTTGGAGAAATGTCTATATAGGTCTTCTGCCCATTTTTTTTTTTTTTAACGGTATGCGGGCCTCTCACTGTTGTGGCCTCTCCCTTTGCGGAGCACAGGCTCCAGACGCACAGGCTCAGCGGCCATAGCTCACGGGCCTAGCCGCTCCGCGGCATGTGGGATCTTCCCGGACCGGGGCACGAACCCGTGTCCCCTGCAT
>NC_041221.1:41702752-41708673 GCF_002837175.3 Physeter macrocephalus | reverse complement strand
GGACTCTCAACCACTGCGCCACCAGGGAAGCCCTTCTGCCCATTTTTTGATTGTTTTTTTTTTCTTTTTTTTTTTTGGTTATTGAGTTGTATGAGCTATTTGTATATTTTGGAAATTAAGTCCTTGTTAGTCACATTGTTTGCAAACATTTTCTCCCATTCTGTAGGTTGTCTTTTCATTTTGTTAATGGTTTTCTTTGCTGTGAAAAAGCAAATAAGTTTGATTAGGTTCCATTTGTTTATTTTTGCTTTTATTTCTATTTCCTTAGGAGGCTGACCTAAGAAAATATTACTACGATTTATGTCAGAGAATGTTTTGCCTATGTTCTCTTCCAGGAGTTTTATGGTGTCATTCCTTATATTTAAGCCCTTAAGTTGTTTTGAGTTTATTTCTGTGCATGGTGTGAGGGAAAGTTCTAACTTCATTGATTTACATGCAGCTGTGCAGCTTCCCCAACACCACTTGCTGAAGAGACTGTCTTTTCCCCCATTGTGTATTCTTGTCTCCTTTCTTGAGATTAATTGACCGTAGGTGTATGGGTTTATTTCTGGGCTCTCTATTCTGTTCTGTTGATCCATGTGTCTGTTTTTATGCCAATGCCATGCTACTTTGATGACTGTAGCTTTGTAGTACTGTCTGAAGTCTGGGAAGGTTATGCCTCCAGCTTAGTTCTTTTTCCTCAGGATTGCTTTGGCAATTCTGGGTCTTTTATCGTTCCATATAAATTTTAGGATTATTTGTTCCTAGTTCTGTGAAAAATGTCATGGGTAATTTGATAGGGATTGAATTAAACCCTTATAAACAGAGATTTCCCATATAAATATAAATTTCTCTTGCAAAAGGGTAACTTCTACTCAGAGCTCCTGTGTCTGCTATTTCTTAAAATAATCAGCACAAAATAACGTGCCAAAGAAGTATATTTTGGGGTGGCAAATTCTTCTTCCCTTCAGGGAATTAGGATTGCAACATATGGATTTCAGGGGGATACAGTTTAGCTCATATTACCCCCTAAAACCTATTCACAAGCCAGTGATCAGAGTGATCCTTGCTGAAACACAAGTCAGATTGAATCACTTCTCAGCTCACAGTTGTCTTCTTGCACGTTCCCATCTGGTGCCTGGCATAGAGGAAGCACTCAATTCATATTTCTTGAATGAATGTATGTTTTAAGTGTGCTTTCAAAATTTCAAATTGTTGCACCATCTGTTTAATAAAATGTAGCTCTGTCCACTTTTTCCATCCAATGAATGTAATAACCATGTGTTTTGGTATTCCAGGGCTCTTGGTTTACCTTGATGCAGGTATATTCTGTATGTTTAATGTGTCCTAAATAGAATTTGAATGGCACATAAAGGTCAAAGATCAAGAAATTCACAATTATGTCCATTAGTCCAGTACAAGTTATCCTACATATTGTGGGCAGCATATTTCTCAAAACCACATGTAACTGATGCAACATTCAATTCTAAATACCCATAAAAAGTAGAGCAGGCTTTCTATTTGATGTAATTCTTTTGATATCAGAAGAAATGTGCATCAAACTTTATATTCATAGTATAACTTAGTGCTTTTAACAGCAGGCTCAGTAATTAGTTGAGCAATTAAGGGACTGTAAATTATAATTTTAACTCAGAGAGACATCCTCTCTAACACCTTGGGGAGTCCATTTGCCATTGCTTCCTCTATTTTTCCAGCTATGAAATAAGCCTAAACATAGATTTTCCATAAACTTGCTGACGAACTAAAGAAGATAGGTTTAGAAATGGAAGAAACCTTGCAAGGTTATCTGGTTAAGTCTCCAGCTTTCAGGCACATTAATTTCATAAGGATAGAATGTCACCTTCTCTATTTTATTCTTGAAAATCTAAAAATGTGTAATGTGTTTTAATGTTATTTTTATAGAATTTTATACAAAAAACAGTATAAAGTGATTTCCATGTATTATATGTGCATCATATGGGAAGAATGCAACACTAGCTAACGTCTGTCACAGAGGTGAATGTATTTAGCAGTGCAGCTTGGTTGCATCTTAAATTTCAAAGTCAATCGTTAACATATTTAAAGTTGGGTAAGCCACTTTCATTAAAGCTGTTAGTACCTGTATGTCCTGATTCATGAATCTGTCACCTGGCTTCCTCTCCACAGATCATATTCTGGATTTGGAACTGAGCTTTAATATGCCTTTCCCTTTCTGAAATTGTATTCTCTTAAAAGGGCTGGCTTGTATTTCTTTTTCTTATTTTGTTGCCTCTTTTTTTCCTCTCTCTTTAATACATACCTTGTTACTAACAAAACCATCAGTCAAACCATTTATACATTTTTTAAGTTCTGCATTTCTGTTATCCCAAAGGGATTTTATTTCTACAATATTTACTGCTGAGCCACATGTATTCAGCTTATCTTTTTTGAGGAGAAAATCACATATCCTTTCTTTATATACACAGTTTTCTACTGCAGTCTTCCCTTGGGACTTGAAGCTGAAGTTCGTAATACTCGAGTGGTAGCCCATTTTAGAGTGGTGTCACCTCAGTGGTCTCCTGGAGTGGTTCCCAATTTGGGCGTAGGAGGAGGAAGACCTCGAATGTCATGTGTTAAAGAAAAAGACATTCTGACACTTGCTGAAGTGGCAAGGAAACTTTATTTGACTGTCTTGATAGGTGTCAAGACTATCGCAATATGGGAGAGAGAGATGAAACTCAACTTCAAATACAAGAACAAGTGGGGATTTTTTAGCCAAAGAGTACGTTAGTTGGGGGAATTGGTGGATAGAAAATTACTAAGAGGAGACATCAAATATAGGGGAACTTCTTGCTAAACTGACCTAAGTCGATTCTTACTGAAGGCAGGCGAGGGTGATCAGAGAGCAAGGGTGATCAGATATTGAACATGGGCAGATTCTCTGAACTGGCTTAACAGGATTCCTGATAAAATTGGGCTATGCCTGTGCACACCCAGCAGAGGCCAAGGTCAATGCCTAGACAAGAAGAGGGCTCAAAAAAAAAAAAAAAAAAAAGAGGGCTCAGAGGAGCCTGACTGATGTTTAGTCAAAGAGAGAGTCTTTGTCAAAATGTTATGTTATGGGTTTAGATGAGAGGTGTGGGAAAGTGCGCCTGTCCTGTGTCTTTCAGAGCAGCTCTTCAGATGAATTTGAGGCTAGTGGATGATCTGGGTTTAAGAAAACTGGTCTAAAATGTCTTCCTTAATTCCCTAAAAATATCAGCTGGTTTCAGCTATGTAAATATTCTCTAATTCATTGGTTCTCAACCTTATCTACACATTGGAAACATCTAGAGAGATTTTAAAAACTGTAGATGTCTGAGCACTTCTCATTTTCACAGAATTATGGTAAGTCTATGGGAATGGGCTTTAGGGCAGGGGTGTTTTAAATCTCCCTGGCAGTCTGATGTGCTGCCAGGGTTGAGAAGCATGCCTCTAATTTAATACTATGAAGTTAAGAAAAATAAGTCAGAAATGCCCCTTCCCTCTCCCAGAAATTAAAATGATTTCTTTGCTTAAATTTGGCAAATTCTTAACATTTTCTTCTCTCAGCTGAACACCAAAATTCTCTTAAATTTTTCCCACAGGAAGTATTTTTTGCATTTTAGCCATTCATCTGTGGACCAATGAGACCTTCCTCATATCATTTTTAGTCTGAACACTCTACTTCAACAAAGGTCTGACTTACTTCTGATATGGTAAAAAAAAATAAGTATTTCCTGGTCCTTGCATGACTTATTCAAATAAATGAGTTTCTGAAGTTCAGATTACTATTTCTAAGTCATCCTTGTATCAGATAGCCTTTTTTTTCCCCAAAAGAATTGTATGAGTAAGGGGTGAAGGGGATAGTAAGGCATTAGGAGATAAGGGCCTGTGTGTTTGTTGGGTGAGGAAGAAACTTTGTCTGGTGAACTTGTACTATGGGAAATTAATGTAGTCTGCTTTGAAGAAGTTGTCACCCTTGGCTGGGAGCTACCAATTCGGTTCTTTGGTCATAAGAACAATGATAAGAGCCGTCCTTTTGTTCTTGTTGTGAATATTTAACATCATCAGTGAGTCAGCTTCTCAGGAAATTTTATAGCTTTTCACAGATCCGTTCCTTTTCCCTTTTTTCTGTAAATAGTTATGAAACAAATCTTTATTAATAAATTATATTTCTATAACCCCTTTTATTCTGCTAGGGCTCCCAGGTGGCAGCGTATACAGAAATAAAAACGTAAATAAAATTATTGCTTATGCCTTTTTAACTCTGCCTGTTGTCTGAAGCTATCATTGTTAATCCCAAGCATTTCACAAGTATTTTGAATAAAGTTCTTAAAATCCTCCAGTCTTGGAGGATGGCAACCTATTACTATGAGCTATTTGTAAGATAAAGAGCTTTAAACTTTAAAAACAACTAAGAGGTGTATAAAATCTGACTTTTTGGACAGAATAGAGCCTTGGAAGAAAGTGAAAAATCATGTGTTATATATTTTGGGGAAAATTTTTATAAAAAGTTAGCCATATCTTATCCTGGAAGATTACTAACTTGGTGTAAGTAACCAGTCACTTTAAAATTTAAAGTGTTTTGGGCTTCCCTGGTGGCGCAGTGGTTGAGAGTCCGCCTGCCGATGCAGGGGACGCGGGTTCATGCCCCGGTCCGGGAAGATCCCACATGCCGCGGAGCGGCTGGGCCCGAAAAAAAAAAAAAAAAAGACTAGGTTATAATCTTAGCCAAAGAGTATGATTAATTATGTTTTTGGTAAAGTTTGCATGACTGTGTTGAAAATGGCTAGGGTTTGTACTTATAGCAATTAGTTTAAAAATTTGTCTTAATCCTCAACACAAAAACCTAAGAATGGGAAATCAGATGAAAACAAAATACACAGCATATAGCACAAAAGTGTCATGCGAGAAAGTATCATGAATATATGGTATTATTTCAAAGACAGATGCATATTGGATATGGAAGAATGGTAAAGTTCTCATAGAGTGCAATTGAACTTTTAGAATTCCATAGACATAAAACGCGCTGTGTTTTTGTTTTTTGTTTTTTTAGTCTTATACCTCAGTACATTTAAAATAAGCTTCATTTTCTTTTTTTGCTTACACACCTACCTCAGAAACTGTCATGTCTGCATTACTTAGATTATAACCAAGAGTCATTGTCTGAGGTTAGGCACTTCGTATACTCTTTAGAATCAACTCATGTCACTGGAGACTACCCAAGAGTTTAGGCACTTCCCTGATTTGGATCACTCTGGGAATTAGACTGTAGCTCACAGTAACTGAGTTCTCGGAGGTCACTTGTTAGACCTGATACCTTTTTAAAAAAATCAGTCATCAGGACTGCAGCTTGCCTGAAACCAATTGATGATGTTAGTCTGTTTGTTTTCAGAGAATCCTGCATACTGACATGGTTCTCAAAATCATTGGGGCAATGATGAAGCGGTTAATCATTTGTTCTCTAGCCTTACACATATCTGAACTTATCATTAATCACCAGTGTCTGTGGGTGTGCTTGCATTTTTTTGGACTGGTGAGTTATAAAACAATATATATAACTGGTGAATAATGATTAACAGGAAGTGTGTAGAGAAATATCAGCTGTCAGTTTATTGTTTTGTGCTTAACTTTGCCAATATTCATTACTACAGAAGAACATTTGAATGACTTCATGTCAGCACTGTGACAAGCAGTTCAAATCTTTAGAAATCTTCATAAAATACTTTGAAGCCATGAACATTTTTTTTTAATGTTTATTTATTTTCTTCTTAGTCATCCATTTTATACACATCAGTGTATACATGTCAATCCCAATCGCCCAATTCATCACACCACCATCCCCAACCCCCCGCAGCTTTCCCCCCTTGGTGTCCGTACATTTGTTCTCTACATCTGTGTCTCAATTTCTGCCCTGCAAACCGGTTCATCTGTACCATTTT
>NC_041221.1:41699867-41702583 GCF_002837175.3 Physeter macrocephalus | reverse complement strand
TGTATATATGTACCACATTTTCTTTATCCATTCATCTGTTGATGGACATTTAGGTTGCTTCCATCTCCTGGCTATTGTAAATAATGCAAGGAACATTGGGGTGCATGTGTCTTTTTGAATTATGGTTTTCTCTGGGTATGTGCTCAGTAGTGGGATTGCTGGGTCATATGGTAATTCTATTTTTAGTTCTTTAACGAACCTCCGTACTGTTCTCCATAGTGGCTGTACCAATTTACATTCCCACCAACAGTGCAAGAGGGATCCCTTTACTCCACAACTTCTCCAGCAATTGTTTGTAGATTTTCTGATGATGCCCATTCTGACTGGTGTGAGGTGATACCTCATTTTGTAGTTATGATTTGCATTTCTCTAATAATTAGTGATGTTGAGCAGCTTTTCATGTGCTTCTTGGCCATCTGTATGTCTTCTATGGAGAAATGTCTATTTAGGTCTTCTGCCCATTTTTGTATTGAGTTGTTTGTTTTTTTATTTTTTTTATTTTTATTTTTATTTTATTTTATTTATTTATTTATTTATTTTTTTTTTGGGTTGTATGCGGGCCTCTCACTGTTGTGGCCTCTCCCTTTGCGGGGCACAGGCTCCAGAGGCGCAGGCTCAGCGGCCATGGCTCACGGGCCCAACCGCTCCGCGGCATGTGGGATCTTCCCGGACCGGGTTTGTTTTTTTAATATTGAGCTGAATGAGCTGTTTATATATTTTGGAGATTAATCCTTTTTCCAATGATTCATTTGCAAATATTTTCTCCTAGTCTGAGGGTTGTCTTTTTGTCTTGTTTATGGTTTCCTTTGCTCTGCAAAATCTTTTAAGTTTCATTAGGCCCCATTAGTTTATTTTTGTTTTGATTTCCATTACTCTAGGAGGTGGATCAAAAGATCTTGCTGTGATTTATGTCAAAGAAGCCATGTTTTCCTCTAAGAGTTTTATAGTGCCTTTTTTTTTTTTTTTTTTTTTGCGGTTCGCGGGCCTCTCACTGCTGTGGCTTCTCCTGTTGTGGAGTGCAGGCTCCAGACGCACAGCCACAGCAGCCATGGCCCACGGGCCCAGCCGCTCCGTGGCATGTGGGATCCTCCCAGACCGGGGCACAAACCCGCGTCCCCTGCATCGGCAGGCGGACTCTCAACCACTGCACCACTAGGGAAGCCCCTCCAGCTCCGTTTTTATCCCTCAAGAGTGCTTTGGCTATTTGGGGTCTTTCGTGTCTCCATACAAATTTTAAGATTTTTTGTTCTAGTTCTGTAAAAAATGCCATTGGTAATTTGATAGGGATTGCATTGAATCTGTAGATTGCTTTGGGTAGTAGAGTTATTTTCACACTATTGATTCTTCCAATCCATGAACATGGTGTGTCTCTCCATCTGTTGGTATCATCTTTAATTTCTTTCATCAGTGTCTTGACTTCCTTGTATTGTTCCTGATCTTAGAGGAAATGCTTTCAGTTTTTCACCATTGAGAATGTTTGCTGTGGGTTTGTCATATATGGCCTTTATTATGTTGAAGTAGGTTCCCTCTATGCCCACTTTCTGAAGAGTTTTTATCATAAATGGGTGTTCAATTTTGTCGAAAGCTTTTTTTGCATCTATTGAGATGATCATATGGTTTTTATTCTTCAACTTGTTAATATGGTGTATCACATTGATTGATTTGCATATACTGAAGAATCCTGGCATCTCTGGGATAAATCCCACATGATCATGGTGTATGATCCCTTTCATGTGTTGTTGGATTCTGTTTGCTAGTGTTTTGTTGAGGATTTTTGCATCTATGTTCATCAGTGATATAGTCTTGGAGCTTATACCTTTCTAAGAATTTGTCCATTTCTTCCAGGTTGTCCATTTTATTGGCATAGAGTTGCTTGTAGTAGTCTCTTAGGATGCTTTGTATTTCTGCAGTGTCTGTTGTAACTTCTCCTTTTTCATTTCTAATTTTATTGATTTGAGTCCTCTCCCTCTTTTTCTTGATGAGTCTGGCTAATGGTTTATCAATTTTGTTTATCTTCTCAAAGAACCAGCTTTTAGTTTTATTCATCTTTGCTATTGTTTTCTTTGCTTCTATTTCATTTATTTCTGCTCTGATCTTTATGATTTCTTTCCTTCAGCTAACTTTGGGTTTTGTTTGTTCTTCTTTCTCTAGTTCCTTTAAGTGTTAGGTTAGATTGTTTATTTGAGATTTTTCTTGTTTCTTGAGGTAGACTTGTATAGCTATAAACTTCCCTCTTAGAACTACTTTTGCTGCATCCCATAGGTTTTGGATCATCGTATTTTCATTGTCATTTGTCTCTAGGTATTTTTTGATTTCCTCTTTGATTTCTTTGGTGGTCTCTTGGTTATTTAGTAACATATTGCTTAGCCTCCATGTGTTTGTTATTTTTTTTCCATCCCCACTATTATTGTGTTACTGTCGATTTCCTCATTTAGAGCTGTTAGCAGTTGCCTTATGTATTGAGGTGCTCCTATGTTGGGTGCCTATCTAATTTATAATTGATATATCTTCTTCTTGGATTGATACCTTGATCATTACATACTGTCCTTCCTTGTCTCTTGTAACATTCTTTATTTTAAAGTCTATTTTATCTGATATGAGTATTGCTACTCAAGCTTTCTTTCTTTGCGGTACGCGGGCCTCTCACTGCTGTGGCCTCTCCTGTTGCGGAGCACAGGCTCCAGACGCGCAGGCTCAGTGGCCGTGGCTCACGGGC
>NC_041221.1:41674412-41699217 GCF_002837175.3 Physeter macrocephalus | reverse complement strand
AGCATTTGTTGTAGAGCTGGTTTAGTGGTGCTGAATTCTCTTAGCTTTTGCTTGTCTGTAAAGCTTTTGATTTCTCCATCGAATCTGAATGAGATCCTTGCTGGTTAGAGTAATCTTGGTTGTAGGTTCTTGCCGTTCATCACTTTAAGTATATCATGCCACTCCCTTCTGGCTTGTAGAGTTTCTGCTGCGAAATCAGCTGTTAACCTCATGGGAATTCCCTTGTATGTTGTCATTTTTCCCTTGCTGCTTTCAATAATTTTTCTTTGTCTTTAATTTTTGCCAATTTGATTACTATGTATCTTGGTGTTTTTCTCCTTGGATTTATCCTGTATGGGACTCTCTGCGCTTCCTGGACTTGGGTGGCTATTTCCTTTCCTATGTTAGGGAAGTTTTAGACTCTAATCTCTTCAAATATTTTCTCGGGTCCTTGCTCTCTCTGTTGTCCTTCTGGGACCCCCTATAACGCGAATGTTGTTGCATTTAATGTTGTCCCAGAGGTCTCTTAGGCTGTGTTCATTTCTTCTCATTCTTTTTTCTTTATTCTGTTCCGCATCAGTGAATTCCACCATTCTGTCTTCCAGGTCAGTTATCCGTTCTTCTGCCCCAGTTATTCTGCTATTGATTCCTTCTAGTGTAGTTTTCATTTCAGTTATTGTATTGTTCATCTCTGTTTGTTTGTTCTTTACTTCTTCTAGGTCTTTGTTAATACATAGCCCTCTGCCTTTTCATCTTCTCTGTCTTTCTGTGAATGTGGTTTTTGTTCCATAGGCTGCAGGATTGTAGTTCTTCTTGCTTCTGCTGTCTGCCCTCTGGTGGATGAGGCTATCTAAGAGGCTTGTGCAAGTTTCCTGATGGGAGGGACTGGTAGTGGCTAATGCTGGCTGTTGCTCTGGTGAGCAGAGGTCAGTAAAACTTTAATCTGCTTGTCTGCTGATGGGTGGGGCTGGGTTCCCTCCCTGTTGGTTGTTTGGCCTGAGGCGACCCAACACTGGAGCCTACCCGGTGGACTCTGGGAGGGCTCATGCCAAGGACTTCTGCTGTCAGTGTCCTTGTCCTCACAGTGAGACACAGCTACCCCCCACCTCTGCAGGAGACCCTCCAACACTAGCAGGTAGGTGTGATTCAGTCTCCTATGGGGTCACTGCTCCTTCCCCTGGGTCCCTATGCGCACTCTACTTTTTGTGTGCCCTCCAAGAGTGGAGTCTCTGTTTCCCTCAGTCCTGCCAAAGTCTTGTAATCAAATCCGGCTAGCCTTCAAAGTCTGATTCTCTAGGAATTCCTCCTCCCATTGCCAGGCCCCCAGGTTGGGACGCCTGACGTGTGGCTCAGAACCTTCACTCCAGTGGATGGACTTCTGTGGTATAAGTGTTCTCCTGTTTGTGAGTTACCCACCCAGCAGTTATGGGATTTGATTTTATTGTGATAGCACCCCTCCTAACGTCTCATTGCAGCATCTCCTTTGTCTTGCATGTGGGGTATCTTTTTTGGTGATTTCCAGTGTCTTCCTGTCGATGATTTTTCAGCAGTTAGTTGTGATTCCAGTGTTCTCGAAAGAGGGAGTGAGAGCATGTCCTACTCTGCCATCTTGAACCCTGAAGCCATGAACATTTTCACTGTGGCATATAATGACAGATAATCTTTCTTTATCATTCTCTGTGTATTGCCTAGGTTCAGACTTGGGAGAGGATGTCCCACAACTGAAGAATATTTTATGTGTGGGTTTTTTAAGGGTCTTGGTTAAGTTTTTACTCCCTTGCTGTTTATATCCACATAGTTTAAAAATTATTTAGATTCCTCCTCTAAGCCCAAATGTATTCTTTCAAATTTAGATTTATCTCAGTTTTATTTCAGGAAAATTGTTAGACCTGAAAGGAGTGAATTCTCCCTATACTCTCTGGCACCAGACATTAAACCATTTGGGGTTTGCTCTTGCCTTGAGGCCAGACAACCACCCACATAGTAGTCTCAGTAGGTAGAGTTGCTCAATTATGTTTTGGTTTGGTGAATCTGAGGCTTATTCTCTTCTGTGAATTTATCATTCTTGATTGGTCTTTTCAAGGACAATTCTTTGTTAGCTTTTAGAATGTGAGGCATATAAGCCATGGCTCCTCAAAATCCCTATTATGTCTCTGGTCAATTATCCAGTTGCACTTCTAGTACTTAGCATTGGCCAATCAGAGGCATACATGAATAAAGTTCCGAATTGGTCACATATGGCTATCAGAACCAAAGCAATGGCCGTGTGTGTTTGTGAGTGCACACACATAATCACTGAGAATCTCAGGCAGGTTTCTTTGACAAACATAGTCTTTGTTGTCCTTGTGTCATGTATTTGCTTCTTGAATCTCCAGTGCCTTACTAACTCCTTTGTTTTTGAGTGCACTATATTTACTCCCTGCTGTTTCCACTTCTGCTAAATCCCAGTCTTATAGAGTGTTTTCAAGAAATACCTATAGCATTTCTTTTTGGATAGAGAAATTAGAATGCAGAGGATTGACTTGACTTTCACGATTTGAAATAGAGGTATTTCAGGCATTTGGCTAATGAGCCACCTTTTTAAACCTTGTCTGGTATGTAGGAGACACTCAATAAATATTTCTTAAGTGAATGATTGAACATTGAATTAATCTTTAATGGTGTCAGCCAACCTCACACCTTATCATCTGTCTTTTCTTTGCTGGTCAAATATTTCAGAGGTTTTTCACTGTGATACAGTCTCAAATTCAAACTCCTTATCTTGTCAGTCAAGTTTCAAAATGATTTGCATCATATGTATTTTCAATCTTATCTTGCATTTTGTCCTTGCAAGAGAGAAAATTAAATCATTAATGCTAATACTAAGTCACATACTTATTACACAGGAATAATATACATATAACACACTCTTTGGGGTTTTTTTTGAATGATGGTGTAGGTATTTGAACATAATATATGAAATATCTGAATGTTATGAAAGATCTATATGCTGAAAACTATAAAACATTGATTAAGGAACTTGAAAATGATACAAAGAAATGGAAAGGTATCCTGTGTTCTTGGATTAGAAGAATTGATCTTGTTAAAATGTCCATACTACTCAAAGCAATCTACTGATTTAATGTAATCCCTATCAAAATACCCATGACAGTTTTCACAGAACTAGAACAAATAATCCTAAAATTTGTATGTAACCACAAAAGACCCCAAATAGCCAAAGCAGTTTGATAAAGAAGAACAAAGCTGGGATCATCATACTCTCTGACTTCAGACTATTCTACAAAGCTACAGTGATCAACACATTATGGTACTGGCACAAAAATGGACACATAGATCAATGGAACAGAATAGAGAGACCAGAAATAAACCCAGGCACTCATGGTTAATTAATCTATGACAAAGGAGGCAAGATATACAATGGATAAAAGACAGTCTCTTCAATAAGTGGTGCTGGGAAGACAGAACAGCTACATGTAAAAGAGTGAAATTAGAACATTTCTAACACCACATACAAAAATAAGCTCAAAATGGATTGAAGACCTACATGTGAGACCTTAAAACATAAAACTCCTAGAAGAAAACATAGGCAAAGCACATTTTGACATAAATTACAGCAATTTTTTTGGATCTGCCTTCTGAAGTAAAGGAAATAAAAGCAAAAATAAACAAATGAGACCTATTTAAATTAAAAAGTTTTTCACAGCAAAGGAAACCGTCAACAAAACAAAAACACAACCTACTGAATGGGAGAAAACATTTGCAAATGATATGACCAATAAGAGATTAATATCCAACATATATAAATAACCCATACAACTCAATATCAAAAAAGCAAACAACCTGATTTAAAAATGGGCAGAAAAATTGAATAGATATTTTTCCAAAGAGGAAATGCAGATGGCCAATAGGCATATGAAAAGATGCTGAACATTGCTAATCATCAGAGAAATGCAAATGAAAACCAGTGAGATAGCACCTCACACCTGTCAGAATGGCTATCATCAAAAAGACCACAAACAACAAATGTGGATTTGGAGAAAAGGGATCCCTTGTACACTGTTGGTGGGAATGTAAGGTGCAGCCACTATGGAAAACTGTATGGAGGCTTCTAAAAAAATTGAAAATAAAACTACTATATTATTCAGCAATTTTACTCCTGTGTATATATTCAAAAATGAAAACAGTAATTCAAAATGAACATGCACCCCAATGTTCATAGCAGCATTATTTACAATAGCCAAGGTATGGAAGCAACCTAAGTCTCCATCAACAGAAGAATGGTTAATGAAGATGTTTCATACACACACACACGTATATTTCATTAGTCATGAGAAAGAATGAAAATCTGCCATTTGCAACAACGTGGATGGACCTAAACAGTATTATTCTTTTTAATTTTTTTATTTTTAAAAATTTTTTAATTTTTGGCTCTGTTGGGTCTTCATTGCTGCATGCAGGCTTTCTCTAGTTGCAGCGAGCAGGAGCTACTCTTCGTTGTGGTGCACGGGCTTCTCTTAACAGTATTATTCTTGGTGAAGCATGTGAAGCCAGAGAAAGACAAATACTCTGTTATCACTGATATGTGAAATATAAAAAAATAGAATAAGTGAATGTATGTAACAAAACAGAAACACTCACAGATATAGAAAACAAACTACTGGTTACTAGTGGGGGCAGGGAAGCGGGGAGGGGAAAGATAGGGGTATGGGATTAAGAGAGACAAACTACTACATATAAAATAGGTAAGCAACAGGATATATTGGATATAACAGGATATAAAATAGGTACAGCACAGAGAAACATAGCAATTATTTTGTAATAACTTTAAATGAAGTTTAATCTATAAAAATATTGACTCATACTGTATATGTGAAACTAATATAATATTGTAAATCAACTATACTTCAATAAAAAATTACCAGTTTCCTCATAGAAATTAACATATTTTTGTAAAAATATCCTGCTACTATTCAGAAATAGAGCATTTGAAAAACAAAATAAATAAATAAATAAATATTTGAATATTATATCTTTTCAGACTACATTTAATGCTGAGAACCAACTGAATAAGATTTTGTTTCTCATTGATTTTGATATCCATTTTTAGTCATATTAACCAAAAAACCATTATGAAGATGTAGTGACTATATCTATGAACTGATACAGTTTTTTTTTTTTTTCGGTACGCGGGCCTCTCACTGTTGTGGCCTCTCCCTTTGCGGAGCACAGGCTCCGGACGCGCAGGCTCAGCGGCCATGGCTCACGGGCCTAGCCGCTCCGCGGCATGTGGGATCTTCCCGGACCAGGGCACGAACCCGTGTCCCCTGCATCAGCAGGCGGACTCTCAACCACTGCGCCACCAGGGAAGCCCTGATATAGTTTTTAGTTCAAATTTCTTTGGTGAAAACTTCTGGCTGAAATATATTTAGAATTTTTTCCCTTTTTTTTTTCCTGTAATTTTCAATGGTTTAAAAGGAAAGAAAAAGTCAAAATGAATGAAACTTTAAATAAAATTTCACCGTATTAAATGAATACATAATGTTAAATATTATGAAGAAATTACTAAAGAAAAGGAGAATCTAGGAAGTAGAAACTATACATATATAATAATTATGTATGTATATATAATTATAGTACACATTGAATGTGAACATTTTTCACTTATTTTGTTAGAATATTTTGAAAAGATGAAGAAAATTAAATCACGACAATGATGAAAACAAATAGGAATTTGTGATATATGAAATATGGTTTTGTCTAGATTTTGTGTATACTCAGTATAAACAGTTGCTAAAGTTATTAGACAATTGACAAGACTGAAAAAAATAAATTTATACTCGATTATCAGTAAACGACCTTTGCCTTAATTTCTCTAGTCATATAGTCTGATGCTTCTTCTCAGCATTTAAACATGCTTAAATATCTTCCTCTTCAAAGCCATAATAAAGCACCAAACAGAACCAACCCCAAAACAGTCTCAGAATCAATTTCTCTTCTAGCATCTACCTTTTTCAATTTTATCCTCAGATCCAAAATTCTCACAAGACTTGTCGACCCAAGTGGCAACATTTCGTCACTTCCCATTCACTCCTTAGTCCATTATAACCTGGCCTTTTCTCTCTTTGCTTCAGCAAATTAGTTCTCCTTTAAGACCACTGGTGAAATCCTTATCCCTAAATCTATTTATGTACTTCACTTCTTAGTAGCAGCTGACACTTTTGACCGCTCTCCTTGAAATATTTCCTTGACTTCGCTGTGTGAATCTCCCTTTTACCTTTTGGGCCACACCTTTCCTTTACAGGCTCATTTTCCTCTGCCTGGGCATTAAATGCTGAAATTCCTCAAGACTATCCTTTGCTTCCTTCTGTTTTCTGTGTATTCTCTCTAGGGTATATAATTCACACCCACAGTTTAATTTACCGTCTGTATGATAAGGGCTCTGAAATTAGTATTTTGATCTCAGACTTCTCTTAGCTCCAGTTTTGCATGTACATACTGTGCCTACTTAAAATCTCTTTTTAGATGTTTCAAAGGTGCCTTAAACTCAACATGTCTAAAATTTCATCCATTGCCTTCTATTCTAAACTCATTATCCTCCTGTATTTCCTATCACAGTGAATTCTACCACATTTCATCCAACCTTCTGTGCTGTGCTCCAACTACACTGGCCTGCCTGCCATTCTTTGAAAGAACCAAGATAATTTCTATCAGAGGACCTCTGCATTTGCTTTTCCTCCTGCCTGGAATGTCCTGCCTCTAGAGCTTTCCATGACTCTATCTTACTCTTTACTTATTTATTTTAATAAAGGCACTTTATTTATTTTTAAAAATATTTATTTATTTATTTGGCTGCACCGTGTCTTAGCTGTGGCACGCGGGATCTTCATTGCTGCGTGTGGGTCTTTGCTATGGCATGCGGGATCTTTTAGCTGCACTAGGATCTTTAGTTGGGGCATGCGGGCTCTTAGTTGTGGCATGCGGGATCTAGTTCCCTGACTAGGGATCGCACACGGGCCCCTTGCTTTGGGAGCACAGAGTCTTAACCACTGGGCCACCAGGGAAGCCCCTATCTTATTCTTTATTCACTTCTCATTTTAATAGTACCTCCTCAAAGAAGCTCTCCCTTGAGCATCCTATCTAAAGGAGTGGCTCACCTACTCCTGTTGTTCTCTATGTATTTCTGTTTTTCTTTTTTTGTGCTTATAAGTATCTATTATGATGTTATATTTTACATGTGTATTGCATTTTCTCCCAACTAGAATCTAAGCTCTTTAAGGGAAGTTAACTTTGTTTTGTTGTTCATAACTGTCAAAAATACTGTCTGCAACAAGTCAGTTTTACTTACTAGTCCCCAGATTCCTTCCTTTCTCTTTATCCCCGTTGCCACTGTCCTAGTCTGAGCAACCATCATCTCTTGCCTGCGATAGCTTCCTAACCAACATCCATTTAGTTACCTTTAAATCCGCATATTTTCTGCCCTGCAACTAGAGTGGTATTTTTACAGAAGCAAATCTGATAATGCTTCTTTACTCTTTAAAAACATTCAAGCATTTCCCATTATTCTCAAGATAATGATCAAAATCTTTAACATGAGCTGTAAAGCCAAGCATGATCCCCTTCATCTCTTAACTGCTTTTCCCCTTGCTCTCTTTCTTCCAACTACTCTGGTGTTCTGAAGTGTCCTCAAATGCATCATTTCCCTCCCATCTTGGAATCTTTCATATGTTTCTTTGGCTTGGAAGTTTCTTCAACTGCTCCTACCCCCAGCTCTAGATTTAACCTGGTTAATCCCTACCTACTCTTCAAATTTTTCAGTCCAAAGTCCAATATACTATGTGCCTGGCACTGTGCTGTGATTGAAAATATAATGGTGATCTGAAAAGACAAGACTGTACGCTCTTACCCTTTAAGTCTAGAGCAGAAACCTGATATAAAGTAACTTGGCTCCCAATACTAACTCTTTCTAACCCTAAACCCTAAACCCTAATTGGTTTCTAACCCTTTCACAATTTGTAACTATACATATTTATGAATTTATGAGATTGGTTTTTACCTCCCTCCCTGAGCAGTACGCTTCATGATTTGCAGTATGTATCTGTGAAATAAAGCAAAAAATATACATCCATATAGTATACACTTCTTGAACACTAACTATGGTACATATTCGAACTCAAACTTGACTTCAATAATAATATCTTGTAAATCTATCAAATATCTTCAATGAAGACAATTCCATGGTTAAAATTTGAAGCTTCTGTTATTACACACTCAGCTCAAGCTTTACATTCTCTCTTTTGTATAATCTAAGTTATTTCTAAGCATACCTGTAATTATGTTTAATAGGAATTTTGCTTGTGCTCTTGTTTACAGTATCCTTTGATGAAATTGCAACTTTGGTCAAATATAATCCTGATTGAATGGGTTCAGTGGTCTTCGCCACAAGCATTTAACTTAATCTGTTGGCAACATGGAGAGAACACATTTCTTTCTATTTGGCAGGATATTAACTCATTTCAGCCACAGAAGCTGTAATTTTCTGAATGGTATCCTAGTGGCTGGCAAAAGTTAATGCAGGTTTCCAGTCCCTTTCTCATGCCAATGGTGTGATTTACACACTGAGAATCTGCTAGATGTATGTTGTATCAAACCAATGCATGATGTAAAACATGATGAGTTTAATTCAGCAAGTGTGTTTTGAATTCTAATCTGTGAAAACACTTTTTTCAGCACTAGTGGGGGGGATAGACTAAAAAGTATGAGAGAGTCAGAACTTTCAATAACATTGAAGTCTTATTAGGGTGATAAAACTTACACACATTTCTGTGGGGACTTCTTGCCATCATCCAATAGCATTATTTATTCTTGACTTTTTCCAAACACTAATTGCCTTTTCCAAATCCCCTCTCTGTAAGAAGCCCACTATTTGTGTGGTTATGCAATTTTGAAATCTTGGAATTCTATGAGGCTAACCTCTTTTCTTTTATAGCCTGAGTCTACTAGGTCTTCAAGTGGTATCTCTCCCTGTTCAAAACTCACTCTTTTTTTAAACCCTATCATTTTCATTCCTGTGACTCACATTGCCTTTCTCTTTTTACCCAACAAAGACATAAGTTTCTAAACTAATTTATAGAGCTGGGCCAGTGGGATGTCATTCAGCCAGAAAAAAAAAAAAGTGAATGGCACCCTATGGGCTATGCAAAGAGGTGGCTCTCCTATAGAGGATCATCTAACCAAATTTTTTCTTTTTCGGTATGCGGGCCTCTCACTGTTGTGGCCTCTCCCGTTGCGGAGCGCAGGCTCCGGACGCACAGGCTCAGCGGCCATGGCTCACGGGCCCAGCCGCTCCGCGGCATGTGGGATCTTCCCGGACCGGGGCACGAACCCGTGTCCCCTGCATCGGCAGGCGGATTCTCAACCACTGCGCCACCAGGGAAGCCCTAACCAAATATTTTAAAATTGGTTCTCAAGTGCTTGAAACCTTCAGATGAAAAGGAACTCACTATTTAATTAATTTTGAGGTTGGATATTTCTAATGGTGGTAATTTTAGTATACTAAAATCTATCCTTTCTTTTTTGGTTCTTACTTCTTCCATTTAATGCTGTAAATATTTGGAGAAACCATAGTGCCCTATAAGATCTGAACATCATCAGATATGTTCACCTTTTCTCTAATTATTTCTCACATGGTAAGGTATCTAGACCCCCTAAAAGGCCCCTTGAGCCGAGACAGAGCTGGAATGTACTTCTCTAGATTTTAAGCTAATAGGTTTTTTAAAAAAGCTTCTGTTTTCTCATAACTGGATTTATTTTTACCCAAGAGACTACAAAATTCTGTTGAATGTGATATTGTAATGATACTATATTTCAACATATTTGTTTCTAAAAGTGATAAAGGGGAAATACACATTCTGGGCAGAGATGTACTTTAAGAACTTTAACCCACAGATTGTACATATCATAGGCATTCCTTAAGACAGTTAGTTGACAGAGTTTCCATTTTAGCTGCTATTTGAGGCTAAACAAACCAATACTCTACATTTGATAAAATTTAATTGACTCAAAATTGGGGGAGATATTTGAGCCTCTGTACTGAAGTGAAATCTGAAAAAACAAGTTTACTCTTAACTCTAACATGAAACTTTAGTAGGATTTCTAGGTGCAAAATATACTTGAAGTGACAAATTGGACTTTGAATAATTGGTTAACATAGCCAGTATTCTGTGCTTTGGAAGCTAGGACACTTTATGCAGGATAACTTGAATAAAATTAATATAATATTTCTGCATATTTTCTCCTTGTTAAAAGATTGCTCATTTTCCACCAAAGGAGACGTTAAAATACTCAAAAGCATATTTTTTTGTTCCCTATATGCTCTCAGGAGCTAAGAGTGATACTGTCTCAATGCCTTTTACTTTAGAATATGATAAAAAAAATACAAATAATTATTTAGGATACAAAGTATGAGAGCTAGTTGAAACAGAGTGTGCACTTTGTAAAAGCAGCCTATTTGATCTGTTGACCACCTGCCTTGCAATTGTAGCTGTTAATATGATTTCTGTAATCCAGAGGCAAAGAGATGAGAACATGGCCACGGAATACATAACTGATAGACGGAGACCCTCTTCTCATTCTCTGTCATTGCAGTAGATGGTAATACTACTTAAGGGACAATAAATTGTAAAGGAAACAGAGCCTTCTTTATTTTCTCTTATCAGCCCTGTAAAGCAGGGACCATTTTGATAAACTTAGGTAGAGTAGCCCAGGGAGCATCACATCAGACTCTCTCTGGATGAACCATAAAGTTATTTTTGCCAGTACTCCTAGGATAAACTATCACCTTAACCTCTTTATACATCTTTCTGTCAGGAATACTAATACTGTTTATTTTAATGCCCACAGTTTTAGATGCACTAACTTGTTTGAATTCTTCCCTTACCAGGATAGTTCCATTTATATTCAGACATCCCTAGTGATATCCTGATTGTGAAATGCAGTGGGTGTGTTTCTGTCATTGTCTTATTGGAACTTGAGGCTGCATTTGACGTTTCTGTGATATTCTACTTTCACATGCTTCTTGTAATGTTCCTCTCTACTCCCTTCATGTTTTCCTATTTCACTATCCATCCCTCAAATGTATGTGTTTCTCATGGTGGCAGATCCTGCTAATTACTCAATATCCATTCTTTTCTTTTTCTTTACTAGTGGGTTCCTGATTTTAATGGGGCCAAACCATACTACAGGTAAATGTAGTCACTTTTCCAGACTCTTCTGAGAGCAGTTCTGGGCAATGAGATGGAATAAAAAATTCTCAAGGGTGGGCTTCTGGAAAAACTATTGTTTTCTAGATAGAAAGGGGTATTTGCCTTTTCCCTTTCCCCTTATTCTTGCCAAGAATTCAAAGCATGTGTATTAGATTCCTGAAGGTAGACAAGCTCGCCTGTGACCTTGAGTGCGAAAAGCAAAGCCAAGGAGACTTGGAAAAGCAAAGCCAGACAGATCATGGTTCTTTATTTCTTTTTTGATCTACCTCCCTCTGGACTTCTCGTTTTGTCATAAAAATAAATTCCTCTTTGGTTAAGCTACTATGATTTTTGCTTACTTGCAGCCTGAAACAAATCATGCCAATCTTTGCTTAAGTATTGTGTTTTTTATTTTATTTATTTTATTTATTTATTCATTATTATTATTTTTTTTTTTTGGTACGCGGGCCTCTCACTGTTGTGGCCTCTCCCGTTGTGGAGCACAGGCTCCGGACGCGCAGGCTCAGCGGCCCTGGCTCACGGGCCCAGCCGCGGGGCATGTGGGATCCTCCCGGACTGGGGCACGAACCCATGTCCCCTGCATCGGGAGGCGGACTCTCAATCACTGTGCCACCAGGGAAGCCCAGTATTGTGTTTTTTAAATGTTTAAAATCTTTTAGTATTTTTGTGTTTTTTTTTTATATTTTACTTTGTTTTTGTATTATGTTTTTTAACTATTAGTTAATACAATGTCTCACTTTAATGACAACTTCTTAAATGCAGAGGTTTTGTTCTTCACTCCTACACCCAAACTACCTTATACACATTTGGAAAAAAGCAAGAACTCATTCTCTGATTTGTTATACATGAATAAGAAACAGAGTTGGGAATTACAGAATCCATGGAAATGTTTGCTATTTTTGTACTATTCAAACTTTTCATTATGTTATCATTTTTTGGTAAAAAGTATAATAATTTTTAGTGAAGCCCTACAAAATAGTAATTGAGTGCAAGTTTCTTGATAACCAGGAGTTGCAGAGAACCCATCAAGGTAGGAAGGTCAGCTTTAAGCAGACTGACTTCTATAATTTAATAGAAAGGAAGGAGGAGAAGATGGCTGTAGGTGGGTGATGGTACGAATAATCAAGCATTCAGAAAGAGAAGAGACTATGGTCTGAGAGTGGCAATTTTCTGGTTTTCCTTCTTTGCTAGTTTTCTAGTTTGTCTACCACCTCCACTCCTTGTACTTCAGTGCCTCATCTGCTGGGAACGTTTGCACTGTTCTGCGTGGCCCATGTCCCTGTTTGACCGCACACACCTTCACAGGTTGTCTTCATTGCCCCTGCTCCTGGTCACTTACCTGGTTGCTTGGCTAATGCCTCTTCATATTTTACGACTAAGCTCTACTCTGTCTACTAAGGAAGCTTCAAACACTTAATTGCGGTGCAACCTTAAATAAGTTACTGAACACTTTAGTTTCCTCATCAGTAAAGTGGGGATAATAATGGAACCAACCTTATGGAGTTGTTCTGAGGTTGGAATGGGTCAACACACGAAACTACTTAGAACATAGTCAATAAGCACACTCTGTATTAGTACTGTATATATTAATTATCATTAAAATAACTTTTCCAATCCTTTTCCTTTTCCAGTCCTTTTCCAACAAATCTGAATTACATATATCTGCAATATGTTCCCATAATGCTGTGTCATATTTGTAATTTTTGACTTAATCCTTGACAGGCAGTACAGCATTGTGGAGCCAGAGTATATGGGTCTTAATTTTAGTTCTGCTACTTACCAGCTGTATGGCCCTGAGAATGTTAATAACCTCTCTGTGCCTCATTTTCCTCACTAGTAAAATAGGTATAATACAGGATATATTTCACAGATTGTTGTGAGGAATAAATGAGTTAATATATGATAAGCTCTTAGGACAGTGCCTGGAACATATGTTTTTAACGGGCAGAAAGTAAGCTTTCTTTTTTCTCCAGCTTTATTGAGATATAATTGACATATAACATTGTGTAAGTTTAAAGTGTACAACATAATGATTTGATATATGTATATATTGAGAAATAATTACTACAAAAGGTTAGCTAAAACATCCATCACCTCACATAGCTACAATTGTGTGTGTGTGTTGAGAACTTTTAAGATCTATTCTCTTAGCAACTTTCAAATATGCAGTATAGTATTGTTAACTATGGTCACCATGTTGCAAATTACATCCTTAGAACTTATTCATCTTATAACTTGAAGTTTGTTTTTTTTTTTTTGCGGTATGCGGGCCTCTCACTGTTGTGGCCTCTCCCGTTGCGGAGCACAGGCTCCGGATGCGCAGGCTCAGCGGCCATGGCTCACGGGCCCAGCCGCTCCGCGGCATGTGGGATCTTCCTGGACCGGGGCACGAACCCGCGTCCCCTGCATCGGCAGGCGGACTCTCAACCACTGCGCCACCAGGGAAGCCCATAATTTGAAGTTTATATCCTCTGACCAACTTTGCCAATTCTTCTCCCCCCAACCCCCCTACACGCACACCCCAATAATATGTACACAGACCACCCCAGGTGACCACCAATCTGTTTTTCCTATGAGTTTGATTTCTTTAGATTCATATAAGTTGTTGCATCGTACCATATTTATCTTTCTCTGTCTATCTCACTTGGCATAATGCCCTCAAGTTCCAAAGGTCCATCCGTGTTGCAAATGGCAGAATTTCCTTCTTTTTTATTGCTGAAATATATATATCACGTTATTTTTATCCATACATTCATCAATGGACACTTACGTTGTTTTCACCTTTTGGCTGTTGCAAACAATGCTGCAGTGAATGGCTGGAGAGGTGCAGATATCTCTTTGAGGTAGTGATTTCATTTCCTTCAGATATATACCCCAAAGTGGAATTGCTGGATTATATGGTAGTTCTATTTTTAAGTTCTTCTTTGATCCATTTGTTGTTCAGGAATGTGTGGTTTAATTTCCATATTTTTGTTAATTTTCCAGCTTTTCTCCTGTTATTGGTTTTAGTTTCACACCAATGTGGTCATAAAAAATACTTGGTATAATTCCTATCTTCTCGAATTTGTTGAGACTTGTTTTGTATTCTAACATATGATCTATCCTGGTGAATGTTCTGTCTGCACTAGCGAAGAAACCCTGGTCGTCTTGTCTATGGGTAGTTGCTAGTTGG
This sequence comes from Physeter macrocephalus, assembly GCF_002837175.3. Lineage (NCBI taxonomy): Eukaryota > Metazoa > Chordata > Mammalia > Artiodactyla > Physeteridae > Physeter > Physeter macrocephalus. The sequence continues at coordinate 41,684,805 of NC_041221.1, read as the reverse complement.
TCTTCTTGGGAGGGAGACTGAAGTCAGGAACCACCCATGTCATTATCCTGATGACCAAAAGTGAGCTTTCTGAAGGCAGGGATTGTGACATTTATTTTATAAATTTATAGTTGGAATGAATCAAATCTTTCTTGAATGAATAGATGACTTTTTTCTTTTTGTTTCACAAAGGACAAAATTAAAAGTAAAAACTGATGAAGTTTTATTTAAACATTTCTAAGTTTACTGTTCTGAGTGAGATCATTGGCACACAGTGGGTTTCACCATTCTTCTGCTAGTATTTCTTTATTCCTGTCAGATTTAATAGGGACCATAATAAAACTTAGAGAAAACATTAAACTGCTGACACTTGAAATATCTAGTTAGAAAATCTCATGTTCTCACTGTTTTCACTCCCCAGGTTCCTGACTGTATTAAGCAGGTTTATTTAAAGGCAACTTAGCTCATGAGAGAACTTATTCTGGATGACAGATTATACTGAGCCTGTGCTGTGTATGTTTCCATCACACTGCACTGTAATGGATGAAGCATTTGTTGAACTGCCTTCTATTTTATCACTGGGTTACCAGATCACTTGGGTCAGATAAGTTCCTCTTAGAGCCACACACTCACTGCTGGAGCTTGGCCCCTCTGGAAACAATCTCCTAAATCAGCTTGAAGATTTTAAGCAAGCATGTAACGTGATAAAGTGTGTATTCTGAAAACATCAAAATCGAGTCCATGGGGAGAAAGACTGGGGAGGGGCAAGCCAGGGTAGGAGACCAATTAGAAGACTGATGGAGTAGCCCAGGCCAGAAACCAAGATAGAAACAACTATGGCGTAGAGAGAAAGGGATAGATTTGGGAAATGTTAAGGATTTCTAACAGGCAATTATTGTTACTGACTAGAGGTGATGAAGGATATTAGAATGGCTCCCTTGTATCTAGATTATATTACTGGATGTAGAGGGACCGTTAATCAGTGTAGAGAGAAAAGGAGAAAAAGTAAGTTTTATTAGGGAAAAGTAATAACTTCTGTTTATAGGGGTGTCTGTGGCCAGTTGGATGTGCCTGGCAGGCAGTTGTTACAAGGGTCTGGATCTCAGGAGAGTATCCAAGGCTGGAGATACAGGTTCAGGAGTCATAACTATATGAGTTTTCATGGAGACCGTTGTTGATGACATCACAGCTGAAGTATATACAGCAGGGCAATAAACAGAGAATGAACTGTAACTTGGCACAGTGGCAAACTGGTTTATTTTTTAGAGATAAGGAACAAAAGATCTTGGAACATTTAAAGAATCTTCTTCTGGAAAGTCCATGCTTAAGGTCATGGAAAAAGCCTGGTGTCTTTTCTCAGAGATCTTAAAAACCGGAGTTTCTGATTTGTATTTATACTGATGATTCAACAAAAGAGTATATGTGTAAAATATAAAACACAAAACAAAGCAAGCAAACCACCAAAACCCAAAATTCTTAGTTATAGTCTTAGTTGTAAACAACCTCCATTTATCCTTTTTAATTAGAGAAGGATGTAGGGCAGTCCTGCACTTTGAATTTATAGGTTTTTTTTTTCCAGTGTGAAAAGTAGTTTTTAGTACATGCACACATGTGCATACACCATTGACACAACAGTTTTATAAAACAACACTCATTCTTAATTCTTGTGATGCACTCAGTATTTTTCATTTCATTCCATTCCATTTATTCCATTTCATTCTGTTCCTTTTATTCCATCTGTTCCACTGTAAAAATAAATAAATTTTGATTTAATGACCCCTCAAGTTGTTTTTGCAAACTACTAAGAGGGCACAATCCATAGTTTGAAAATCTGCCTTTATAATTCTTCTGACTCTTATATAAAGATGAATTCTACTAGTAATGCCTTTATTGAAAGTAGGCTGGGTATGAAAGAGTTTTTAGGAGACTAATTAGGGCCCTTGTGGATCTTGTCACAGGAATCTTGCTGAGGAGTTCTAAACCAGTAAATTGATCATTTATTCATTTCCCATTCAGCCAATGGATATTTATGGGCTACCTACTCCAGCCGGGCAAGGCACCGTGCTGGTTGTTGGGGATAAAGCATTCAACACCAGGCAGATCCAGAGTTTGTGGGATTGAAACTTACATAATTTAGGTACCCGTTTTAAGAAAAAGAATGTAAGATTGCAAATACAAAATTAGGTGCCAAAGTGATTATTTACGATGAAAAAATATCACATCATATTCTTCAAGCTTCAGGTCCCTTTTGTGTATGATCCCTTTAGGCAATTCGCCAAAAATGTTCACGCAATAATTCTCACTGATTGCAGCCTTAGTTGCCACCTCACCTAGAACACTCTGTAACTTTCTGCAACTTCCACCACTCACAGGGACCTCTGTAAGCAAATGGACAACAGCCTGATATTTTATGAGCTTCAAAGTAAATCTGCCTTTGTTTACATTTGTATAAACAATATCAACCCACTTGTATCCTCTGGGCAAGGCAGACACAATTAAGGGACTAGTCAGGTAACACATTATTCAATTATATTATGTGGTGGAGAAATACAAAAAACTAGGAGAACATATAGTAGGAAAATCAGACCTACTCTGCGGCAGAGGGAAGACTTTCCTGAGGAAAGGTTCACTGGAGAGAGTCAAGCTCATGAGCTGTAATCATAGGCCAGATCCAGGAACTGGTATTGGTTTGCAAACTGTCTGCACCAGAACATGACAAGACACATTCAGTAACTTAGAGTAAGTGTTCAGAACCTTTTAAAATAATTTGAAGGAACAGTTTTATATCCATGAAATCCAATAAATGGCTTATGCTTGTATTTTGTATATTCTTTTATTTTGTTTTCCCAGAAATTCATTTTTCTTGTAGTAACAAAAATATGAATCTGTACAGACTGGGGGAAAAGCCTGGTCTTTCTCTATTGATCGACTAAGAAGTGCTGTCAGAGACTTCCCTTGCAGCTGAACCCCATACCCCTCTACTTTCTGCTCACCATACTTAGAGTAAATAAAATTAAAGTGAAAATAAAGCAACATTTGGAATAAGGACTAAACATCAAGAAGTATTATCATTACCTCAAAATAAAAAATTGTATGGTTAATAAGAAACAATAATGATGTTAAAAAATAGGATATGAGAGTTAAAAAAAATTCAAAGCAGGCCATGAAAAATTAGGAGGTGGTAACTTTTAAAAAGATATCAAACCATTAAAAGGATAAATCCTTACATAATATCAACTAATATTAAGAGAGTGCAAATGCCAATGAAACTTTTCATTTAGGAGCTAAAACGCAAACGGGTACACGTGTACTCCCAACACCAGGCATGTTCTTTGGCTGAGAGCCAGTGGGTAGAGCTAGATCCCTTGGTCTTGTTCTGGGTACCTGATGGTCCCAGCATCCGTGCAGGGAGGAGACAGTGCATTCTCTGCAGTGCATGGTGTGTCTGTCTCCATGTTTCCAGTGTGCAATCCAGCTGCTCCACTGGATTATCAGAAATCCCCATGTAAAGTTGATCAAATGGAGATGTGGTGATCACATTCCCAAGTGAGTCAATAGAACACCTGTTGGAAGCAAAAGGGCAATATATTTCACTTTTCAAAATCCAGAGCAAATTTAACTTTTTGATATTTATGAGCTAAGAAAGGGTTTGCTTCTAAACATTTAATTTCAGTTCACGGCAGTCAGTAAAAGAATGTTTAAGCCTTAAAGGAAGAGGTGTGCATTTTACCTTAAACACCAGACTTTAACTCACTTTAAAAATAATTTCTAAGTATTCAGGAGAATTTAACCTTTTCACAGTATTTTTATTAGGTTCATGGACGGAAAAAGTAAGAAACAAGTATCATATTTGTATTGTAAATCTCCCCCACCCCCCTTTTCTCATTATTCTCTGTTTTAAACTCACTCATCACACGTTTTCTACTTTAAAAATAATGTTGTTTTGACATGATCCCTGATTTCTCAAGTAAAATTTATATAATTCCTTCCACCAATAAATAATAAAAATTTGGTTAAGAGAGGCTTTATTACTGCGGTACAAAACACACTTTTTTATAACTTGCTTATCATAAAAGATATTCTCAAAGTATGACTTCTTTCAGTCGAGTTAAATTAGCAGACTGCTCACTGTTTGATCACGTGTTTACCTCTGTAAGCTCCCATTATTGCAAAGTATGTGACATTATTTTAAAATTAATTCATAATTTTATCAATTGTTTTTCTTGACAGATTTAGAACATTGTATATTGGGTGGATTTAAAAGCGTTCCCATGTTTATGAAATAGCAGGAATGAATGACTTTTTCAGTATAGCATTCTTTAGCCATTATGTCATAGTTGCTTAATTTAGATAAAGTAATGCTATGTCACACTGGTAATTTTGTAAAGATAAATCACATTTTTGTTAGGTTGTTTTCCCTCTACATAGTTAGAATTACTCACTCTTATTGAGTTAGTGAAATTTACCAGTGGGATCTACTTTGAACTGAAATTAAAGAAAAGTAATGTTAACAGATTAATGCAGAAAAGATTGGTGTTTACCTGAATTTTTTGTTTTTGTTATTATGGTTTGTGTAAGTCATTTAAGTTTCAGCAAATTGGGAAAAGTCTGAAGAAATGTCCTGTACCCAAACTGGGGCACAAAGATTGCAAATCATTTTTTAAATAATTGAAAATATACCTGGCAATAGGAAGGAAACACATGTTGAAAGGGGACCTGGTCTCCGTTGGATGGATTTTTTTTTACAAGAGTTTTCTCTGTTCGTTTTGTACCATAACAGAGAAACATAAACTTCTCTTAGATGAATTCATGGTGGTGACATCTTCACAAGTCATGCTTCAATGAATGCTCTATGATCACACTATTTGGATAGTGTGATAACTGGAGACAGTTTTGAGTTGGTTAGAACACTGCCTAACCATTCTTCTAACAGCATCAAGGAATGAATGAATGACTAACAGTGGCTAATACTTTGAACATCAATTAGAAATCATCAAACCCCTTGAAACTTTTAAAGATTTTCTAGAAATTTAGCCTATTCATGGACATAATTGGGTACTGTGAAAAATTGGTCAAGCCAATTTCCCAGGTTCCTGGAGGAATTTTATCAAAGCAATGGCAAAACATGCTTGTATACTTTCTTTAATTTTCAGTGTATTATTTATTCTTCTGAAGACACATTTCAAAGGGGAAAGTATGTGTTGCAGATTGCTGTGGATCTAATTACAGAAACACACAGATGTCATAAAAAAATTTACCTTCAGGGCCCAGGATATAAGTTCAGGATTTGAAGCCCAGGAGTTTGTTGAGGTAAGAGCTATTGTTCTGTAGCAAACAAACATTAAAATTTCTGAAAATGAGAGTCATGATGGCGTCTGATGGTGCTTTCCTCCTATATTGGTGATATAGTTCATCTGGGCCCAGTTGTGCAAAATAGTTAGATTGAAATTCAATCTTATTTTAGTTGCCTTATTAGGACTAGTTTTGATATACAGTTGTCAAATTAGATATGTATAATGAAGGAAATACAATTATTTAACAAACTACAAGTGGAATTAAATTGCTTGTAAATAAGAAAATTAGGAGGAGGAGAGTAATTTATTGGAGTGAAAAAAAGTGTATTTTGGATGATATATGTCAGAATTAAAATGGTATTACTATATCATGCTTATAAAATATCCATTGTAAAATCTAGATGAAGTTATCCATTTACTCCCTTAAAAGTAATATTTTCCACCCAGACATGGGTGTGTGAATTTAGCTTTCCTTTAGCCCAAACATGTTAAGACAGCAAACAAAAAGAAGAGATTAAGGGGAATAGCTACTCAGTAGAGGCCAGAAGCCTCTCCAAACTGAATTTTAAATACTGCTTCTGATGTAGGTTTCTTCTTTTTCATTAAAAAAGGATATTAAGGAAGTTACACCAGCATAATAACTGTTCACACAGCCCCTTTGACAATATATTCTTAGTGGCTTGCATTTTTCTGGGCCTCGTGTCAGATAGTGGAATAGAACTGGTGCAGATGGTAGAGAAACAAATTCGGTGGAAGTGGCAGCAATGAGCAATATGGCATAATCTTGGATACAATGTTTTCATTGTGTTTGATGCATTCATTCATTTGCAGAGGCATTCATGTGCAAATTACCCACAGCTCATATCCCTTTGCAGACTAAGAATATGTCATTCCAGGAAGGTCAGCACATCCATGACCCACTAGATTCTTGAAAAGCCTGCACTTATTCTGATTTTCCCCACCCCCTTTTATTTTCTTTGAGAGACTGGAAGAGACCCAGTGAAGAGGATCATGCAGAATATGAAGGTAGCTCCCTAACTACACATGCCTGTATATTTCCCCTACAAGTACTTCATTGCACATCTATTTGAAGATAAATTTAAATTAGTGAAATTAACCGTAAATTGTTGGAGCAAGCTTGGGAGATAAACTACTTTGGTTAAATTTGTTTTACCATAATGGAGGTGCAATAAGCAGAGAGAAGACATAATTAAGTGGATACCTATTTTATTTAGTGGGAGAACATATCTTACATATTCTTGTGTTGGGTCAAGTTTATCTATAATGCTTATAAGAATAAAAGAAATAAGAGAGCAAAGAGATTATAATAGAGGAAGAAAAAACCACAAAAGGAAATATTGGAAAAATAGAATAAAATTCTCCAATAGTAAGGAATCAGTGCTTGGCATTTTACCAGTGCCTCACAAAGTTTCAGTGTAGATTGACCAAGATGAATCTGTTGCCTGCTATGTGCCAATGCTAGACCTTGTGTTTTAGAGATAAATGAAACAGTCTCCACCTGCAAGGAGCTCACAGTTGACAAAGACATCTGGGCAGAGTGAAGTCTGGTTGTGCAAGAAACCTATCCTTGATAATGAAATCTCTGAGTTGAAACTCAAAGAATGATGATTGTCAACTAAGTGTCTACAGAGGGAAAGAGCAAAGACTGGTCCATATGGGGAACTCAGAAAAATTGAGTGTGTGAGATGAACAGGTAGTTTCCACATGGCTGCATATGGCCTCCATTCCAGCACTCCGCCCTCTTATCACACTCTCTCTTTGAATTCATTGAAGGCTCACCTATACATTAATTCAGGTGTATCATTAACTTGGCTTGGACCTCATGTTTTGAATGTTGTTCAAGATATTATTATTAATGATAGGAATGATTGAAATAATTTCTGTTCCCTTCCCATAGGTTCTCTAATTTTTGACATGCATCCTGGGAAAGGTATTTGAACAGATCAATAGAAATAGTTTGTGAGGAACTATGAAAATTAACATTGATCACTGGAAACAACTACTGTTTGCATCAAATAAAAAAACTCCATTTTTCTTTTTGTTTTTTGAAATTAGACAATGCATTTGTAACTTTAAACTGTAATATATAATAGTTCTCATGATACTGGGAAATATCGAGGAGGGTGCTAGATGGATAAGTAATTGTTTGCAAAGGTCATTAGTGGCTCAGTTATTGTCACTCTGCAGGAAAATGTCTAGTTACTTGCCTCTTGACTGTCATCACTCCTGCACCATCAACATTGAACTGAAAGGTTGAAAATATTGTTGCCAATGTTGCAGTGTTATAGTACATTTTTTCTTCCCTTCTCTCTCTACAAGTAATGCCAAAAATAACCAGCATCTATATGTACTTGGCAATAATATACATTTTCTTTAAGCTTCCTTGTATCCTTTCCATATAGGCATATTATATTCCAGTCTTATAGACGAAAGAACTGAACCAAGTAAAATAACCCACTTGAAAAGTCACAGTCTGTAATGTGGAGCGAAGATCCCAGAGATGGCTCTTCCGGCTTGCAAATCTGGGCTTTGTCCGTTGTTTTCAACTACCTGTGCAGTTCCTCTTTTGAATATACATATATGTCATCAAAAATATTTGCACATTGTAATCTTGCCACTATCTCAAGTTTGCCTCCCTTATAGAAGGAAACACCTCCATTGAATAAAGAGAGAGGGTAAATATCCTCCATTACTCTAATTAGAACAGATCATCTTTATAAGTTGACAACTTGATAACTTTGCATGTGATGAAAGAGCATAAATGCCTTTTTTTTCTAAATAAACTTTTTAAAAAATTTGGAAAAAATTTAGATTTACATTAAAGTTGCAAAGATAGTACAGAGAGTTCATATATACCTCTCACCCAATTTCCTATAATATTAACATCTCTCATGGTACATTTGTCAAAACTAAGAAAGTAACATTAATAGCATTGCTATTAATTACACTCTAGACTTTATTTGGATTTCACTAGTTTCTCCACGAATGTCCTTTTTCTGTTTCAGGATCCAATCCAGGGTTCCACATTGCCTTTAGTCTCCATGTCTCCACAGTCTCCTTTGGTCTGTGATGGTTTCTAAATATTTCCTTTTTTTTTTCATGACCTTGACAGCTTGGAAGAGTGCTAGTCAGGTGCTTTGTAGAATGAATGTCCCTCAATTTAATTCTATGAGGTATTTGTCATGATTAGCCTAGGGTTTTGGGTTTTGGGGAAGAAAACCACACATGTGAAGTGCCTTTTCATCACATCTCATCAGGGAGTGCATGATATTGTAAGAGGAGAAAAAAAATCTTTCTTTTACCCATTTTGGGTTCTTGACTGGGTCTCTGTAACAAAAAACAGATTAAAGAGAGAAAAGCATACACATTTATTTCATATAAATTTGATATGACATGGTGGCCAAGGAAATGAAGATCTGACCATTTTTATGCCAGGTTTGAGGAAGAGTGGAAAGTTGTGGGAAAATGTGATAGAGGACAAAAGGGGTATGAGTTACATGTAGTAAACTGGAGGAAACTTAGCAAGGCCTGGTCATTCAGATTTCTCTCAGCATCCTTCCATCTTCAGAGATAAGGACGCTCCTCTGAGTATAGGGGGGGCACCTCTCACATGAGGGATTTACGACTTGCTTCAGGAGAAGGTCAAAGAATCCTTCCTGCACTTGCCGTTTCTCAAATTCCTTTACCTTAAAATATCCAACATGCCAAGGTGCCATATTTTGGGGTAGTGTATCTTGAATCCTGTCACTATCAACATGACTAACCAATAGTGATATTATATTGATTACTTGGTTAAAGTTGTGTTTGCCAGGTTTCTTTTCTGAAAAGTTGCTGTTTGTTACAGGTTGAATTGTGTTCTTCAAAAAAGATAATTTGAAGTCCTAGTCCCCGTACCTGGAAATGTGATCTTATTTGGAAATAGGGTCTTTGCATATTTAATCAAGTTAAGATGAGATCATTAGGATGGGCCCTAATTCAATATGACAGGTGTCCTTATAAGACTAGGAGAATGCCATGTGAAGCACCTGTGAACACACAGAGACACACATGTGACAACAGAGGCAGAGTCTGGGGTGCTGCAGCTGCAAGCCATGGCTCAAGGGCCAACCCAGAAGCTAGGAAGAGGCAAAGAAGGGTTCTCCCCTAGAGGGCCAGAGGGAGCATGGCCTTACCAGCAGCTTGATATAAGACTTTTAGACTCCAGAGTGATGCGACAATAAATTTCTGTTGTTTTAAACTACCTAGTTTGTGGTACTTTGTTATGACAACCCTAGGAAACAAATACACTGTTCGTCATTTTCCATCCTCTGTACTTTGTAAGCAAGCTGCCAAATCTAGGTCACACTCAAAGGTATTTAGTTTGCGCTTATGTGTACATTTCGAAAACTTTGGACAGAGGTTGCCACTATCGCTCATATTTTTTTTTAAAACATCTTTATTGGAGTATAATTGCTTTACAATGGTGTGTTAGTTTCCCCTATCCCACCTCTCTAGGTGGTCACAAAGCACAGGGTTGATCTCCCTGTGCTATGCGGCTGCTTCCCACTAGCTATCTGTTTTACATTTGGTAGTGTATATATGTCCATGCCACTCTCTCACTTCATCCCAGCTTACCCTTCCCCCTCCCCGCGTCCTCAAGTCCATTCTCTAAGTCTGTGTCTTTATACCTGTCCTGCCCCTAGGTTTTTCAGTACTTTTTTTTTTTTAGATTCCATATATATGTGTTAGCATACGGTGTTTGTTCTTCTCTTTCTGACTTACTTCACTCTGTATGACAGACTCCAGGTCCATCCACCTCACTACAAATAACTCAATTTCGTTTCTTTTTATGGCTGAGTAATATTCCATGTATATATGTGCCGCATCTTCTTTATCCATTCATCTGTCGATGGACGCTTAGGTTGCTTCCATGTCCTGGCTATTGTACATAGAGCTGCAGTGAACATTGTGGTACATGACTCTTATTGAATTATGGTTTTCTCAGGGTATATGCCCAGTAGTGGGATTGCTGGGTCATATGGTAGTTCTATTTTTACTTCTTTAAGGAACCTCCATACAGTTCTCCATAGTGGCTGTATCAATTTACTTTCCCACCAACA
>NC_041221.1:41673101-41674332 GCF_002837175.3 Physeter macrocephalus | reverse complement strand
CTCATTGTAGTTTTGATTTGCATTTCTCTAATGATTAGTGATGTTGAACATCCTTTCATGTGTTTGTTGGCAACTGTATATCTTCTTTGGAGAAATGTCTATTTAGGTCTTCTGCCCATTTTTGGATTGGGTTGTTTGTTTTTTGGATATTGAGCTGCATGAGCTGCTTGTATATTACGGAGATTAATCCTTTGTCCGTTGCTTCGTTTGCAAATATTTTCTCCCATTCTGAGAGTTGTCTTTTCATCTTGTTTATGTTTTCCTTTGCTGTGCAAAAGCTTTTAAGTTTCATTAGGTCCCATTTGTTTATTTTTGTTTTTTTTTCCATTTCTCTAGGAGGTGGGTCAAAAAGAGTCTTGCTGTGAATTATGTCATAGAGTGTTCTGCCTATGTTTTCCTCCAAGAGTTTTATTGTGTCTGACCTTACATTTAGGTCTTTAATCCATTTTGAGTTTATTTTTCTGTATGGTGTTAGGAAGTGTTCTAATTTCATTCTTTTACATGTAGCTGCCCAGTATACCCAGCACCACTTATTTAAGAGGCTGTCTTTGCTCCATTGTATATTCTTGCCTCCTTTATCAAACATAAGGTGACATATGTGCGTGGGTTTTTCTCTGGGCTTTCTATCCTGTTCCATTGATCTATCTTTCTGTTTTTGTGCCAGTACCATACTGTCTTGATTACTGTTGCTTTGTAGTACAGTCTGAGGTCCGGGAGCCTGATTCCTCCAGCTCCGTTTTTCTTGCTCAAGATTGCTTTGGATATTTGGGGTCCTTTGTGTTTCCATACAAATTGTGAATTTTTTTGTTCTAGTTCTGTAAAATATGCCATTGGTAGTTTGATAGGGATTCCATTGAATCTGCAGATTGCTTTTGGTAGTATAGTAATTTTCACAATGTGATTCTTCCAATCCAAGAACATGGTATCTCTCTCCATCTGTTGGCATCATCTTTAATTTCATTCATCAGTGTCTTACAGTTATCTGCATACAGGTCTTTTGTCTCCTTAGGTAGGCTTATTCCTAGGTATTTTATTCTTTTTGCTGCAGTGGTAAATGGGAGTGTTTCCTTAATTTCCCTTTCAGATTTTTCATCATTAGTGTATAGGAATGCCAGAGATTTCTGTGCATTAATTTTGTATCCTGCTACTTTGCCAAATTCATTGATTAGCTCTAGTAGTTTCCTGGTAGCCTCCTTAGGATTCTCTATGTATAGTATCATGTCATCTGCAA
>NC_041221.1:41628398-41672039 GCF_002837175.3 Physeter macrocephalus | reverse complement strand
TGATCTTTATGATTTCTTTCCTTCTGCTAACTTTGGGTTTTTTTTTGGTTCTTCTTTCTCTAATGCTTTAGGTGTAAAGTTAGGTTGTTTATTTGATATGTTTCTTGTTTCTTGAGGTAGGGTTGTATTGCTGTAAAATTGCCTCTTAGAACTGCTTTTGCTGCATCCCATAAGTTTTGGGTCGTCGTGTTTTCATTGTCATTTGTTTCTAGGTATTTTTTGATTTCCTTTTTGATTCCTTCAGTGATCTCTTGGTTATTTAGTAGTGTATTGTTTAGCCTCCATGTGTTGTATTTTTTACAGATTTTTTTTCCCGTAATTAATATGTAGTCTCGTAACGTTGTGGTCGGAAAAGATATTTGATGTGCTTTCAATTTTCTTAAATTTACCAAGGCTTGAATTGTGACCCAAGATATGATCTGTCCTGAAAAATGTTGCATGTGCACTTGAGAATAAATTGTATTCTGTTGTTTTGGGATGGAATGTCCTATAAATATCAATTAAGTCCATCTTGTTTAATGTATTATTTAAAGGTTGTGTTTCCTTATTTATTTTCATTTTGAATGATCTGTCCATTGGTGAAAGTGCGGTGTTAAAGTCCCCTACTATGATTGTGTTACTGTCAGTTTCCCCTTTTATGGCTGTTAGCATTTGCCTTATGTATTGAGGTGCTCCTATGTTGGGTGCGTAAATATTTACAATTGTTTTATCGTCATCTTGGATTGATCCCCTGATCATTATGTAGTGTCCTTCTTTGTCTCTTTTAATAGTCTTTATTTTAAAGTCTATTTTGTCTGATATGAGTATTGCTACTCCAGCTTTCTTTTGATTTCTATTTGCTTGGAATATCTTTTTCCATCCCCTCACTTTCAGTCTGTATGTGTCCCTAGGTCTGAATTGGGTTTCTTGTAGACAACATGTATATGGGTATTGTTTTTGTATCCATGCAGCCAGTGTATTTCTTTTGGTGGGAGCATTTAATCCATTTATATTTAAGGTAGTTATTGATATGTATGTTCCTATTACCTTTTTCCGAATTCTTTTGGGTTTGTTAATGTAGGTCTTTTCCTTCTCTTGTGTTTCCTGCCTAGAGAAGTTCTTTAGCATTTGTTGTAAAGCTGGTTTGGTGGTGCTCAATTCTCTCAGCTTTTGCTTGTCTGTAGAGGTTTTAATTCCTCCGTGAAATCTGAATGAGATCCTTGCTGGGTATTGTAATCTTGGTTGTAGGTTTTTCCCTTTCATTCTCAGTCCTTTTCTTTTTCTTTTCTTCTTCTGGGACCCCTATAATTCGAATGTTGGTGTGTTTAATTTTGTCCCAGTTGTCTCTGAGACTCTCCTCAATTCTTTTCATTCTTTTTTCTTTATTCTGCTCTAAAGTAGTTATTTGCACTATTTTATCTTCCAGGTCACTTTATCTGTTCTTCTGCCTTAGTTATTCTGCTTTTGATTCCTTCTAGAGAATTTTAAATTTCATTTGTTGTGTTGTTCATCATTGTTTGTTTGCTCTTTAGTTCTTCTAGGTCCTTGTTAAACGTTTCTTGTATTTTCTGCATTCCATTTCCAAGATTTTGGATCATCTTTACTGTCATTACTCTGAATTCTTTTTCGGGTAGATTGCCTATTTTCTCTTCATTTGTTTGGTCTCATGGGTTTTTACCTTGCTTCTTCATCTGCTGTGTGTTTCTACGTCTTCTCATTTTGCTTAACTTACTGTGTTTCCGGTCTCCTTTACGCAGGCTACAGGATCATAGTTCCCGTTGTTTCTGGTGTCTGCTCACAGTGGGTAAGGTTGGTTCAGTGGTTTGTGTAGGCTTCCTGGTGGAGGTACTGGTGCCTGTGTTTTGGTGGATGAGGCTGGATCTTGTCTTTCTAGTAGGCAGGACCACATCCAGTGGTGTGTTTTGGTGTGTCTGTTACCGTATTATGATAGTACAGTTTGGTTAAACCACTTGAAGTTCTAGCTCTTTATAACAATTTAAAGTAGAGTTTGAATTCTTTTCCTTTCCAAGAGGAAAGAAGGAATATTATATTAAATCTACTTACGTATAAAAGTCCCCCAAATAAGCTGTGTTTGAGGAAGTTAATATACTTTATTTTTCCTTGTCCTTCCTTCCTTTCTGTCCTTCCTTCCTTCCTTCCTTTCTGTCCTTCTTTCCTTCCTCTCTCCCTCCCTCCCTTCCTCCCTCCCTCCCTTCCGTCTCTCTCTCTCTTTCTTCCTTTCCCTTCCTTCCTTTACTTCCCTCCCTTCCTCTCTCCCTCCCTTCCTCCTTGTTTTCTTTTATTTATAAGAGAGGTCACTTTCTGTGGAACTTAGTGTATATATATTTGCTTTAAGTACACATTAAGTCTGGCTTTTAGACGGAAGATAGAAGAAACATGTGAAAATTCATTTTTGCTACCCTGTTTGCAGTAATAACACCTATTTTCTGAGATTCTTGAGCATATCATTAAATTTACTTTAAAATTTAATTCTGTAAAACCAGTGCATTAGAGCTTGTGAAATCATCATGGCTTGGAAGATGATCTCTCAAGAGTTGCACACCCAGGGGAGCTGGGAGGTTGCATTGCCAATTACCAAAGTATGCTTAATGCAAGGCCATTCTTCTTCCTACATGGTGCAGCATTTATTGGGAAAATTCCAAAGCCTTATGAATATGTATGCCCCAAATTGTCCATTTAGCTTAGCAACAAGGAAGTATTTTCTATTACATTATACAATATTGACCATCAATTACTTTAAAAACGTGTGCTGCTGAAGGTTTTGAGTAAGCATGAAGTTAGAAACTACAATAACCCATGCCTTTGTTATATATTAAAAATATTATAAGATAGCTCCTGACACACACACACACACACACACACACACACACACACACACACACACACACACCCACAGTATATACATATTGGGTTTCCTCCATAAAAATATACATGATTAAAACAGCTTTTATTCTGGTGTGTATTGACCTTACTGCTTTTATATGGATCTACCAGTTTAATCATTTTAATGAGTACATCTCTTTGACCATGACTTATCAACTTAATCCCCAAATCATGTCAATGAATTTGTTAGAGATAGTTTTAGGCAAGGGAGAGGTCCGGAAGGGTGAGGCAGAAAGACTGTGATGATGTTATTCTAAGCGACAGAAAGAAGCATTTTGTTTTCTGCAATTCTATCTTATTGTTCAGCATCACATTCCCAGGAGGCTTACTGAAGTGAGCAAGTGTAATATTCTCTGTTTGCTAAGTATGTATGCATTTTGTTACTCAATAATTATTGGCAGTTAATGATTACCAAATGCATCTTTAACAATCAATCACATAAACCATACTTGGGGACATGAGAAGACATGTAAAAACCAGAGTCTAACACAAATGATGTGTCATGGATCTGGTTGATAAGCTACTCTCCAAGTTTTTTTATGTTTGGTTTGAATTAGATTAATTGTGCAGAGAAAATACTGAGTGCTTTTGTAGTAAGATGCTTGTCATGTGCTGGCTATCACATGCAGGTACTTTGGCACCAAGGAGAAAATACTCCTTCAGTTTTTTTATTTCCTTAAGGAAAAACAATCAGATGTTACCTTTTGATGAAGGAAGAGAAATTATCTAGCAGAACTGAACGACCCCCCCCAAAAAAATCCCCAAACATATTGAGAATAAATCAAGATTTATGAAATCACTTATTTTAAAAAGTGTTTATTTTTTAGCAGTTTTAGCAGTTGGGCCCATTTTTTTTAAGATTGGCATTCTAAGGAACACATTTTCAAAATCTCCCAGGTATCCAGCCATATTCCTACCAAGTCATATATCTTAAAAGTCTAGCTACTGCAAATTTGGACAGATTATTTGGAAACATGACATATATTTCTACATAGTAAATAGGAGTCACAAAAAAATGTGGAAAACAAAGCAATAGATAATCTTCTTTCAAACTTCCCCAAATTAAGTTCCAAACATTTTAAAATATTTGTAGTTTTCTAGGGAAGAAATTGTGTTACCTACCTGAAATGATAATTTCCAGAATGTAGCTTTTGAACATGCCACAGGTACTTACTCAGTTTGGCATGGGATTTATTGGTACATATATGAATATTTTTAAATGTAATTTCTTATATTTTAAAGAGAGACCAAGTTACTCAGTTTTCTCTTTGGGCCATTTTATTAGGAATTCAACTTGACAAAGACTTGAAGACATTTGCTTTAAATCCCTTGCTTTCCTGGCTCCTGTCCTCTGCCAACCTCAGAGTCTTCAACCCTTCAGGCCATAGTTTTCAGAAACTATTAAATCCTTTTGATTTCATCTTCTAATATTTAACAATTCCCTCTTGTTTCAGTAATAAATCATCCCCAAACTCAACAAGCATAAAATAACAGTGGGATGGCTAATCTCTGCTTGGTGGTGCCTGGGCCTCAGCTAGAAAGACTGGAAGGATGGGGTTTGAAATCATCAGAAAGCATCTTCATTCACATCTGGCAGTTGATGGTGTGGCATGGCTGGGACCTCAACTGAGCTGTGGGCTGACATTTACAACTTTGGGCTGTGGGTTTTCCATATGGTTTTTTCATGTGGGGCCAGT
The DNA here is from genome assembly GCF_002837175.3 of Physeter macrocephalus. Classification (NCBI taxonomy): domain Eukaryota; kingdom Metazoa; phylum Chordata; class Mammalia; order Artiodactyla; family Physeteridae; genus Physeter; species Physeter macrocephalus. The sequence continues at coordinate 41,667,459 of NC_041221.1, read as the reverse complement.
TTGGGCTTCCACACAGGATGGCAGCTGGATTCTAAGAGCAGGTATTTTAAGAGGATCAGGTGGAAGCTGTATCACATTTTATGACCTAACCTCAGATGTCACATAGTGTCTCTTCTGCTGTAATTACAAGGGAAGGAACTACTGACCCCACCTCTTGATGGGAGGAGTCTGCAAGTCACATTGGGAGTTGAAGTTGTGGGATGGGAGTTGTGGCAGACACTTTGGGACATTACAGTCTGGCACATTTTCCCTCTTCTCCTTACCTACAATCGTAATTTTAGATCTGTGTCTCATCATCTTTTGCTGGGACATTACTGCTGATGGCCTTCTATCTGGTCTCCCTGCCTGAGCTCTAATTCTCTTCATATCTGCTCTCCACACAGCATAAGGGTGACCTATTTATTTATTTATTTATTTAAACATCTTTATTGGAGTATAATTGCTTTACAATGGTGTGTTAGTTTCTGCTGTATAACAAAGTGAATCAGGTATATGTATACAAGTATCCCCGTACCCCTCCCTCATGCATCTCCCTCCCACCCTCCCTATCCCATCCCTCTAGGTCATCACAGAGCACCAAGCTGCTCTCTCTGTGCTATGTGGCTGCTTCCCAGTAGCTGTCTGTTTTACATTTGGTAGTGTATATATGTTCATGCCACTCTCGCACTTCATCCCAGCTTACCCTTCCCCCTCCCCGCGTCCTCGTGTCCATTCTCTATGTCTGCATCTTTATTCCTGTCCTGCCCCTAGGTTCTTCAGAACCATTTTTTTTTTTGGGATTCCATATATATGTGTTAGCATAGGGTATTTTTTTTTTCTCTTTCTGAATAACTTCACTGTATGACAGTCTCTAGGTCCATCCACCTCACTACAAATAACTCACTTTCATTTCTTTTGTCGATGGACACTTAGGTTGCTTCCATGTTCTGGCTATTGTAAATAGAGGTGTGATGAACATTGTGGTACATGACTCTTATTGAATTATGGTTTTCTCAGGGTATATGCCCAGTAGTGGGATTGCTGGGTCATATGGTAGTTCTATTTTTACTTCTTTAAGGGACCTCCATATAGTTCTCCATAGTGGCTGCCTCAATTTACTTTCCCACCAACACTGCAAGAGGGTTCCCTTTCCTCCACACCCTCTCCAGCATCTATTGTTTGTAGATTTTTTGATGATGGCCATTCTGACTGCTGTGAGGTGATACCTCATTGTAGTTTTGATTTGTCTTGTTTATGTTTTCCTTTGCTGTGCAAAAGCTTTTAAGTTTCATTAGGTCCCATTTGTTTATTTTTGTTTTTTTTCCATTTCTCTAGGAGGTGGGTCAAAAAGAGTCTTGCTGTGAATTATGTCATAGAGTGTTCTGCCTATGTTTTCCTCCAAGAGTTTTATTGTGTCTGACCTTACATTTAGGTCTTTAATCCATTTTGAGTTTATTTTTCTGTATGGTGTTAGGGAGCGTTCTAATTTCATTCTTTTACATGTAGCTGTCCAGTATTCCCAGCACCACTTATTTAAGAGGCTGTCTTTGCTCCATTATATATTCTTGCCTCCTTTATCAAAGAGAAGGTGACCATATGTGTGTGGGTTTATCTCTGGGCTTTCTATCCTGTTCCATTGATCTATCTTTCTGTTTTTGTGCCAGTACCATACTGTCTTGATTACTGTAGCCTTGTAGTATAGTCTGAAGTCAGGGAGCCTGATTCCCCCAGCTCCGTTTTTCGTTCACAAGATTGCTTTGGCTATTCGGGGTCTTTTGTGTTTCCATACAAATTGTGAAATATTTTGTTCTGGTTCTGTTAAAAAAAATGCCATTGGTAGTTTGATAGGGATTCCATTGAATCTGCAGATTGCTTTTGGTAGTATAGTCATTTTCACAATGTTTATTCTTCCAATCCAAGAACACGGTATTTCTCTCTATCTGTTGGTATCATCTTTAATTTCTTTCATCAGTGTTTTATAGTTTTCTGCATACAGGTCTTTTTCTCCTTAGGAAGTCTTATTCCTAGGTATTTTATTCTTTTTGCTGCAATGGTAAATGGGAGTGTTTCCTTAATTTCTCTGTCAGATTTTTCATCATTAGTGTATAGGAATGCAAGAGAATTCTGTGCATTAATTTTGTATCCTTCTCCTTTACCAAATTCATTGATTAACTCTAGTAGTTTTCTGGTAGCATATTTAGGAGTCTCTATGTATAGTATCATGTCATCTGCAAGCAGTGACAGCTTTACTTCTTCTTTTCCTATTTGGATTCCTTTTATTTCTTTTCCTTCTCTGATTGCTGTGGCTAAAACTTCCAAACCTATGTTGAATAATAGTGGTGAGAGCAGACACCATGTCTTGTTCCTGATTTTAGAGGAAACAGTTTCAGTTTTTCACCATTGAGAATGGTGTTGGCAGTGGGTTTGTCATATATGGCCTTTATTGTGTTGAGGTAAGTTCCCTCTATGCCTACTTTATGGAGAGTTTTTATTATAAATGGGTGTTGAATTTTGTCAGAAGTTTTTTCTGCATCTATTGAGATGATCATATGGTTTTTCTCCTTCTATTTGTTAATATGGTTTATCACATTGGTTGGTTTGCATATATCAAAAGCTTTCTCTGCATCTGTTGAGATGATCATATGGTTTTTCTCCTTCAGTTTGTTGATATGGTGTATCATGTTGATTGATTTGCGTATATTGAAGAATCCTTGCATTCCTGGGGTAAACTCCACTTGGTCATGGTGTATGATCCTTTTTTTTTTTTTTTTTTTTTTTTTTTTGCGTTACATGGGCCTCTCACTATTGTGGCCTCTCCCTTTGCGGAGCACCGGCTTATGTTCATCAGTGATATTGGCCTGTAGTTTTCTTTCTTTGTGACATCTTTGTCTAGTTTTGGTATCAGGGTGAAGGTGGCCTCGTAGAATGAATTTGAGAGTGTTCCTCCCTCTGCTATATTTTGGAAGAGTTTGAGAAGGATAGATGTTAGCGCTTCTCTAAATGTTGATAGAATTCACCTGTGAAGCCATCTGGTCCTGGGCTTTTTTTGATGGAAGATTTTTAGTCACAGTTTCTTTTTCAGTGCTTGTGATTTGTCTGTTTATATTTTCTATTTCTTCCTGGTTTAGTCTCAGAAGGTTGTGCTTTTCTAAGAATTTGTCCATTTCTTCCAGGTTTTCCATTTTACTGGCATATAGTTGCTTGTAGTAATCTCTCATGATCCTTTGTATTTCTGCAGTGTCAGTTTTTATTTCTCCTTTTTCATTTCTAATTCTATTGACTTGAGTCTTCTTCCTTTTTTTCTTGATGAGTCTCACGAAAGGTTTATCAGTTTTGTTTGTCTTCTCAAAGAACCACCTTTTTGTTTTATTGATCTTTGCTATTGTTTCGTTCATTTCTTTTTCATTTATTTATGATCTGATCTTTATGATTTCTTTCCTTCTGCTAATTTTGGGTTTTTGTTTGTTCTTCTTTCTCTAACTTTTTTTAGGTGTAAGGTTAGGTTGTGTATTTGATATGTTTCTTGTTTCTTGAGGTAGGATTGTATTGCTATCAACTTCCCCTTAGAACTGCTTTTGCTAGATCCCATAGGCTTTGGATCATTGTGTTTTCATTGTCATATTTTTCTAGGTATTTTTTGATTTCCTCTTTGATTCCTTCAGTGATCTCTTGGTTATTTAGTAGTGTATTGTTTAGCCTCCATGTGTTTGTATTTTTTACAGTTTTTTCCCTGTAATTGATATCTAGTCTCATAGCATTGTGGTCAGAAAAGATACTTGATATGATTTCAATTTTCTTAAATTTACCAAGGTTTGATTCGTGACCCAAGATATGATCTGTCCTGGAAAATCTTCTATGAGCGCTTGAGAATAAAGTGTATTCTGTTGTTTGTGGATGGAATGTCCTATAAATATCAATTAAGTCCATCTTGTTTAATGTATTATTTAAAGGTTGTGTTTCCTTATTTATTTTCATTTTGGATGATCTGTCCATTGGTGAAAGTGGGGTGTTAAAGTCCCCTACTATGATTGTGTTACTGTCGATTTCCCCTTTCATGGCTGTTAGTATTTGCCTTATGTATTGAGGTCCTCCTATGTTGGGTGCATAAATATTTACAATTGTTATATCTTCTTCTTAGATCAATCCCTTGATGGTTATGTAGTGTCCTTCTTTGTCTCTTGTAATAGTCTTTATTTTAAAGTCCATTTTGCCTGATGTGAGAATTGCTACTCCAGCTTTCTTTTGATTTCCATTTGCATGGAATATCTTTTTCCATCCCCTCACTTTCAGTCTGTATGTGTCCCTAGGTCTGAATTGGGCCTCTTGTACACAGCATATATATGGATTTTGTTTTTGTATCCATGCAGCCAGTGTATTTCTTTTGATGGGAGCATTTAATCCATTTGCGTTTAAGGTAGTTATTGATATGTATGTTCGTATTACCATTTTCTTAATTGTTTTGTGTTTGTTATTGTAGGTCTTTTCCTTCTCTTGTGTTTCCTGCCTAGAGAAGTTCTTTAGCATTTGTTGTAAAGCTGGTTTGGTGGTGCTCAATTCTCTTAGCTTTTGCTTGTCTGTAAAGGTTTTAATTTCTCCGTAAAATCTGAATGAGATCCTTGCTGGGTATTGTAATCTTGGTTGTAGGTTTTTCCCTTTCATCACTTTAAATATGTCCTGCCACTCCCTTCTGGCTTGCAGGGTTTCTGCTGAAATATCAGCTGTTAACCTTATGGGGATTCTGTTGTATGTTTTTTGTTGCTTTTCCCTTGCTGCTTTTAATATGTATTCTTTGTGTTTAATTTTTGATTGTTTGATTAATATCTGTCTTGGCGTGTTTCTGCTTGGATTTATTCTGTATGGGACTGTTTGTGCTTCCTGGATTTGATTGACTATTTCCTTTCCCATATTAGGGAAGTTTTCAACTGTAATCTCTTCAAATATTTTCTCAGTTCCTTTCTTTTTCTCTTCTTTTTCTTCTGGGACCGCTATAATTCGAATGTTGGTGTGTTTAATTTTGTCCCAGTTGTCTCTGAGACTGTCCTCAATTCTTTTCATTCTTTTTTGTTTATTCTGCTCTAAAATAGTTATTTGCACTATTTTATCTTCCAGGTCACTTTATCTGTTCTTCTGCCTCAATTATTCTGCTATTGATTCCTTCTAGAGAATTTTAAATTTCATTTGTTGTATTGTTCATCATTGTTTGTTTGCTCTGTAGTTCTTCAAGATCCTTGTTAAATGTTTCTTGTATTTTTTCCATTCTGTTTCCGAGATTTTGGATCATCTTTACTCTCATTATTCTGAATTCTTTTTCGGGTAGACTGCCTATTTTCTCTTCATTTGTTTGGCCTGATGGGTTTTTACCTTGCTCCTTCATCTGCTGTGTTTTTCTCTGCCTTCTCATTTTGCTTAACTTACTGTGTTTGGGATCTCCTTTACGCAGGTTTCAGGTTTATAGTTCCCATCGTGTTTGGTGTCTGCCCCCTGTGGGTAATGTTGGTTCAGTGGTTTGTGTAGGCTTCCTGGTGGAAGGGACTGGTGCCTGTGTTCTGGTGGATGAGGCTGGATCTTGTCTTTCTGGTGGGCAGGACCACGTCTGGTGGTGTGTTTTGGGGGTGTCTGTGAAGTTATTATGATTTTAGGTAACCTCTCTGCTAATGGGTGGGGTTGTGTTCCTGTCTTGCTAGTTTTTTGGCATAGGGTGTCCTGCAGTGGAGCTTGCTGGTCATTCAGTGGAGCCGGTTCTTAGCGTTGAGATGCAGATCTCTGGGAGAGCTCTCGCCGATTGATATTATGTTGGGCCGGGAGGTCTCTGGTGGACCAATGTCCTGAACTCGGCTCTCCCACTTCAGAGGCACAGTCCTGACACCAGGCCGGAGCACCTAGACCCTGTCAGCCACACGGCTCAGGGTTGACCAGCCTCTCTCCTCATCTCCACACAGGAAAATACCATCTGTGTCCTGTTCTGCCACAGACTCTGTATGACCTATATAAAATGGAAATCTGTACATCATTTATTTTCTAAAACCCTGAAGCCTCCTTATAGAAGAAAGACTCTCAACCTGGTATACAAGCTCTTCATGATATTTGCCTAACCGTATATATAACCTGTTTGCATGGCAGTCTCCAACAAAAACAAATTTTCCACACTTTTCTCTTGCACCTTCCTCATCATGCATGTACGTAGGCTCCCCATGCCTTTTCCATGGTTTCTCTTCTCCCTCAGTTATATCCTCTGCCATCTTCATCTTCCTCCAGCTAATGCATTTTAGTTCTCTACGCACAGGATCAGGCATTACCTTCTCCATGCAGTTTGCAACATGATTTCAGCTTATCTTCTAAATTGTAATTCTCATTTCTACTTACTGTGCCTCTTTTCCCCCATCTATTAAAAGAAAATGTAACCCTCAACTTATATGGATGTTATAAAAATTAAATGAACTTAAAATATGTAAAGTTCTTATAACAATATCCAGCACATAGGAACTGCCCAAAAGATATTAGGTAGTATTATTGTGATTACTAACCACTTACATCTTACATTTCTGGCAAACTGGATTAATTTTGGAAAATGTCTTGCCTTGATGTCTTTGCTTATGTTCTTTTCTGCATTGAATTCTCTACCCCATCTCTATGTAGATCCATTTTTTCTCTTCCCCCCCATTTTGTTTTGTATTCCACAAATTCTCAAGGAAAGCATCTGCAACAGACTGAATGTTTGTGTTCCCCCCAAATTCATGTATTGAAACTAATGCCCAATGTGATGGTATAGGAGGTGGAGCCTTTGGGAGGTCCTTAGGTCATGAGGGTAGAGCCCTCATGAATGGGATTAGTGCCCTTATAAAAGTGATCCTAGAGAGCTAGCTTGCCCTTTCCACCATGTGGCCCACAAAGAGGACCATCTATGAACCAGGAAATGAGTTCTCACCAGACACTGAATCTGCCTGTCTGCCATGATCTTGGACTTCCCAGCCTCCAGAACTGTGAAAAATAAATGTTTGTTATTTATAATCCACCCAGTCTCTGGTTTTTTTGTTATAGCAGCTTGAACACACTAAGACAGCATCTTTCTTCTCCAGACTTTAAACCCTCATAACATTTTTTGTACACCCTCTTGGACTCTGCGTATCCTATTTTTTTATATTAGTTTGTTTGAATGTGAATTGTTTATGGAATTCTCAAGGGTAAGGGTTACATCATGTATTTTTATCACTTTAATGCCTAACATTCTGCCTTGCTTGGCATAAGCTAATATTCATTGACTTAAGTTAGGCTTAAGACAAAAGACTTTTCAGAGATTTTGATATTAGTAAATGAAGACAAATGTACACTAAATTTGACCTTAAGTTTTATTATATTATGTCATATATATTATGTATATTTTTAAGATATACTCAATGCTTTGTATTTTAAGGTGGAATTATGTAAAATGTTAATTTTATCTTCTAGTTTAAAATTTGATGTTTTAATTACTCCAAATTTTTTTCTTCTTTCTCTTTAATTATCCTAATTCATTTCTTTCTAAATTAATGCAAAGAAAGATGATTATACAGACTGTCCTGAATCTATCCTATGTAAAGCTTTTAAAGAGATATTTGTAATTGTTAATTTATAATTTATTTTGAGTCCAAAATTTATTTCATGAACACTCAGTTGGTAGCTAACATGGGATAAACACTGGGGCTTCAGGAATTAACAAGACAGCTTCTTCCTCAAGGAGCTTAGGATTTTAGGTAAAGAGGGAAGAATCAGTGGGAGATACAGGTGAAGAGTAAGAGAGTTCAAAGCAGGTGATATTATTTTCAGCCAAAAAGATCAAAAAAGGATTTATTGGAGCACATGGTATTTGGTCTGAGTCTTGAAGGTCTGGTGGGATTTGGTAAGCATTTGTTATTCCAGAGAAAAGAAGAAAGCAGAAGAGTTGTCCAGTGAACGTGACAATGTGAACATACCTATTTGGTGGGAAGACACAAGGGCGTGCAAGTATGGGGAATAGAGTTTGGTTGAAACATACTGTGGATGTAAAAGGAGGAATAGGAAAGGTAGTTGGAGCCTGGTGCCAAAGTCTTGAAATATTCTGCTTGGTTCTGTAGGTGATGTGAAGCCATTAATAGGTCTAGATGTGATCAAACTGAGTTATGGGAATTTGCATGGGGAAAGGACTACTGAGGTGAACTGCTTAGCAAAAGCATCTGACCTCAAATACTTTCTCCATAAATGTTTAAAGAAAATCTAATTTGGCTGTGGATGTATTTGCTTTTCCCCTGGCAATCCTATTTCATAAACTTGAGGTTGCTTTTTAGGTGAGGCTTTTCAGTCACTCCCAACCCAGGTAGGAATCATTCCAGTGAATGACCCTGGGTGACAGCTCCACAAACCAATTACAATACTCAGGAGATTTCTGCACAGGGTCTGTGTCACTCTGATTTCAATTAACATCTCTCTTAATTAGAAAGAAATACAGAGGAACAGAGGGTGATACTTTTAATTCTTTGCTCCTTGTTTAACTTTCTGTCCATTTGATAAATGAGATAGCAGAGATGGAAATTTGGAGAGCTGAATTCATGGAGAATTTGATTATAACAATTAAATTTTTAAAAGTTAGGTCAGGTAAATTATATGCAATTTAGAGTTTATTCTAACCTCCACATTTGCCTTGAAGAAGTTGTATAGTTGTACTTTAGAAGCTATTTCTGTGGACTCTATATGTCGAACTGTTATGGACAGTACTCTAATTAGACCAACATCATACATTGAACTTAGGTCCCTAATTCAGTCTCCAAAAGAGAGCTCAGCAGTATAGCTACTCACCTCAAAAACAGCAAAACAACAATAGGAAACAAGGGTTGCTTCATCGTGCCAACTGAGCTTCTAGACACTGTGTCGTTGGGTATATATGTTACTTTACCCCGGCGGGGGGTACCTTCAATATATAAACTGAGAGTGTTCAGCCAAAGGGAAGATCTGATTCACCCCTACCATCCCAGCTTTCTAATCTTTTCGGGAGCTGGATAATCTGACCTTAACTAGACAGTTCATGTGATAAAATGTCAAAGGCAAATCATTGCTTCCTGAACTTAAAGCTAACTGTACTCAAATAAGAAGGGAAATGCCTTGTTAGAAAGACAGTAAAAGAAAAGCAACTCAAAGGGCTTTTTAAACTACAGTGACGTCATCACCATGTAATAACATATTGAATAGAGATGGTAACAGAGAAAATTCTACTAGAAGCATTTACAGGTATTAAACACAGATATCTGGAGGTAGGAGTCCCTAATCTAGGGCTTTATATCATCTCCCTTTAATTAAAGAGGAGAAGCACTTTCATTTAATTTCAACAGGACCTGTGAAATACTTTCATCGTTTCATACATATTGTGATAAGAGACTAATATGGTTAACGGAAATTGGATTTTTCCCTTTTTAGGTCAATAAAAATAGCTTCCATTTGCTGACTGTTTACCTTATAAATGCTTCACATAAATTATCTTATTTATTTCCCACAAAGTTATGTGGCTGATAGTATTATATTCATTTTACAGGTGAGGAAGCTGTGATTAAACATATTCAAAGATGTTCCCAAAGTTACAAGCAATTAGAGTTGGTGTTTGAATCCAGGTTAGTGTGAATTCAAAATCTGAACTATTTCCCACGACATTTTAACGATGTCATAAAATATCTTAGGATCTGCTGTGGGAATGGTATTTTAAACTGTTCCTTAAATCAACATTGGCATGGGGCTTCAGCTGCATGTTTAGCAGATCCTATAAATTAGGACCTCTTAATACCAAAACTTTGGGGTTCATAGGCATAATATGTGAAACTGAATCAGGAAGGGTTCAATTTGTAACCTTTAAGTTGCTTTTTCATATCCCTAATGTGATGAATATGGGTTAGAAATGAAGCAACACTGTAAATTGAAAGAATTCTACTTGTTTTTAGTCTAGGTAACTTAGTCTTAGTTGTTGTGTTTCTTTCCTTATACTACTTGTTTTCCTGTTCACAAAGTAGTGTAGTTGTGAGGGTAACAGCCCTTTATATATAGCACAATCTTTACGTAACATGGTTCAGCCATTTAGAACTCGAATAAAGCTTCGTGCCATAGCTTAAATAAATATTTTACTTTAGGTTGAGTGCCGTGGGCTGAGTGTTTGTGTCCTCCCCAAATTCATATATTGAAATCTTAACCCCCAAAGGTGATGTAGTATTAGGAGGTGGGTCATTTGGGCTGTGTTTAGGTCATGAGTGTGAAGACCCATGAATGGGATTAAGGCCCTTATAAAAGAGGCCCCAGAGATTCCTCACCCCTTCATCCCTGTGAGGACACAGTGAGAAATCTGCGATCCGGAAGAGAGCGCTCACCTGACTATGCTGGCTCGCTGATCTCAAACCTCCTGCCTCCAGAACTGTGAGAAATAAATTTCTGTTGCTTGTAAGCCACCCAGTCTGTGGTATTTTATAATAGCAGCCTGAACCGACTAAGACACTGAGATCTCAAATTTTCAAGTAGGATGTCCTGCTTTTTACTCTTATTTCCTTATCTGAATGCATTCAGTAGGTCTAGTAATTTTTCAGCCCTCAATCATGCCTCCTAACTCACCACATACCTTGAATATCAACTAGCGCCAAGGGCCACTTCTTGGGTTTGTCCTGTCAATTTCTAATTTAGGAAAATGGGATGCAGCAGCCTCCTTGTATTCTTTATACACATTCAATACTTCTACACCTTTAAACCCTCAGGGACATTCAAGGAAACTTCACACTTTTGTGTCATTTTCTGCTCAGATTCAAGGCCATCAGAATTATAATTAATTTGCATTTTAGACCCTTGTGTAAGAGGATGTCACTTCTTGGAAATGCTATTGGATGATAAAATAAAGCAAGAAGCACCCACTGCTCTGATACACTTAATTAGGAATTCCAGGTAATTACTCATTATGTCCCTTTACATTTCTGGAAATTTATAGAGAAAATTGTTTCTTCCCCTTTTGTGTCAAAAGAAAGAAAGAAAGAAAGGGACGGAGGGAGGGAGGAAGGAAGGAAGGAGGGATGGGGGAGGGAGGGAAGGAAGGAATTCCTTCAGTACAGGAAAGCTTTTCTTTTTCAGAGATAAGATCCTTAAGTGACCTTTGTTAAACATATTTTTCTATCCTAATGTTTTCTTTTACCTTTTGGTTGTTAGAAAATAGCCTAAGTCTGAAAAATGGCAAATATTTAGTTAGGTACACTAAAAGCACAGCATGGAAGAAAATGAACTCTTTGTTTTATTTTTTTATTTTAACAAATACTTATATTTTAAGTGCTTTAAAGTATTACTCATTTAATCCTTATTATAACCCTGTGAGGCAGAGTACTGTCATTATCCCATTTTACAGATGTGACTAGATAATATTATATGGGCAATGGCAAAGCGTTTGAGTCCTGTATACAGATACAGAATTATAGCAGAAGTAAAATGTTGACTACTAGCTTCTTTAAAGAGTCGTTAGTTCTCTGTGGCAGCTTGCTTAGGCTTAATCTCGATGGTGAGTCAAATTTATATTATGTTATGAGCAGCTTCTCCAGGAATTCTAGTGGACAAGTTCCTGAAGTTAATTCTAAAGATGAACTTAGTGTATTAAATTCTGCACCGCAGTGAGTCACATTATAGTGAAGCTTCAACATGGGTTCCTTTTATAGTGAGAGAAGCAAATTAAAGGAGATTTAATTTGCTTTTGAGCCACTCTCCAGTTTAATTGTTCACATGTATATAATAGGTGGTAGCATAACCTATTGGAAAGGATAGGCAAAAGCAATTGAGTTCTGTTTGTTCCTTAATGGACTATCTGTGTGATTTCAGGTAAATCCTTTTATCTTTTTCTGATTTTTGTTTTCTTTTCAGTAAAACAAGAACAATGCCACGTTTATTTCCCTGCCTATATCCTAGTGCTAGTCTGTGAAAAAACGCAAACCAGCTATTGCTCACGAGGAGGAGAGGCACAGCTGGGTGTCCCCTTTTCTTTTCTTTGCGTTTAGACTACTTGTAATATTATCCGCTATTCTTGCCTAAATGGCATTTTGTGATTTTGATGGAAAGGAGTCCTTGTGCAGTTTGTCAGACAACCTATTAGAAAAACTTTTTGATAAAAGCAATATTTTAACACTTTACTGACTCTAGAAGACTGCTCCTTGAGATTGTATCTGCTTTGATGTAATGGGCAGAGAGGTTAACTTCTTTACATTTTTTACAGAGATATTTATTGTCTACCGAAAGTGAATGGATAGGAAGTAATATGGGTCAACATTAAAGCAGAATTAAGAAACCCTGGATTTTAGTTCCTGCTTTACCGTTTATAGGCACCAGTCTTCAGATACATTATTTAAGTCAGCTGAAATTTGGTTTCCTCATCTATTAAATGAAGCTGCTAATATCTCTTCTGTCTTTGAAAACCATAGATGCCATTTGTCTTATTGATTTTTATAGATAAATGACAGTGCTATTTAGAAATGAAACTAGTTAAAGGAGTAATGGAACCTGTTCTAGTTTTGCATGAGCAATAACATCATTAGTCCTTTTAATTTAAATGACATTGTAATAAATTGACTATGTACTTTTTCTTAGGAAATCCAGACTGTTAATGGAAACTTATTTGTACCGTTAACAAATCTATCCAAATATTTTCTCTGGGCTTCCAAAGTTTTAGTTAATTTTGGATTCCTTGGCAGATTTTCTTCAAAATTTCCTGTAATAATTATGTGGAGAATGCTTATAGTCTTTACTATGAGCCAAGGTCAAAATAGCACCAGACTCCTACTTAACTTCTCTTTTCTCTCTATCTGTGTCTAAATCTGACTTACCATCTTTCCTCCGAAAATACTTCCTTCTTCTGAATTTCCTATTTGGTACACTTTATGGGATGTAAACCTGGAGTCATCACACAATCCTTCCCATCACCTTGTTCTCTCTTTTTCTCCGTTGTGCCTATAATAATCTATAAATCATCAAGAACCATTTATTTATTCTTCCTCCTATTGCTTATATATGCTCCTTTGTGTAAATATTTCTTTTCAAAAATTTGAATAAATATGAGGAGCAATGTGTCAGTGGGTGAGATGCTATGAACCAGGAGGATTAAGGCCACTGGAAAGACCATTGATAATAAACCTAAAGTTAGTGCTAATCATAATAACAACTAAATATTTCCTTCTTTAAAACAAATTTGAAGAACAGATTTGAAAAGAGTAGCATGCTGCTTAAGCATTTATTGATTGACATGGAAATAAAAGCAAATAAAAAATGCTACTGTAAGCATTCACTAGTGTAAGACAGGTCAAACAATGTAACATGACATTTTATTTAATAACAAAGTTAATGACAACAGTGAAATACGTTGATAGTTTTTGGTTGTCTTATGTGTGCGCATGTTGTTGTGTTGTATGTGTATTTTTGTGTAGGAGCTACTGTTATAAGATATACTATTATCATGCATATAAGAAAAATACTTAATATATTTTAAACATTCTTCTAAATGACTTCTCAGATAGACTATTATTTCAACATCATAACAGTTCCATGCAACAGTTACTATTATTATGCCCATTTTACAGACGGCCACAAATGAGGCAAAGAGCAATTGTTTGTCCAGAGTTACAGATATCGAGTAAGTAGCACAGATGGGATTCTAACCCCGGATATTCATATTCAGAGGCTAACCTCTTAACCTCAACACATTTTCCTATTCTGTCTCATGAGAATTTAATCATCATCCTTTATAAGTAGTCATACTATGAATCTCATCAGGTTCTGTTGCAGAATCATCTACAATAGGGCCTAGACTATAACTCTATTATTGGGGAAGTAATACACAGCTGACATATACTTTGCTTGTTTATTGACACTTTCAAATTTAAGTTCAAACTCTCTGTGGATGGGTTGATTAGAGGTCACTGAGTGAGAGAGAGATGAATGACTGGAAGAAGGGAGAGCAACTCAGAGCTATGCATGTGGAGGGATTGGGGGTGTTGGGGAGAGGTAGAACTGGGCCCTATCACAGAGTCTGTTTTGAGGTTGATCTGTCAGTGGCCCAAAATGATCTGTGCTTGACCCTAGGGGGGAAATTTAAAGAGTGGCTCCCCATCCCACTGAAAAATCTGTGACATGCTATGACTGTTGTACAAGATAAGTGTGTATATAGGGCAATGGTTTTCAACTGGAGGCAATTCTCACCCTCCCCTGGGTGGCATCTGGCAATGCCTGGAGACATTGGTGATTATCATGACTCAGGGGTAGGTTTGCTACTGGCAGCTAGTGGGTAAAGGCCAGGGATGCTGCTAAACATCTGACAATGCACAAGACAGACCCCCCTGCCACAAAGAATTGTCTGGTCCAAAATGTCAGTAGTGCCACCATTGAGAAACCTTGATAAAGGGGAATCCAGTCCTCTGCTTCATCACACAGACTTCAGCAAGTGTTGTTTTGACACAGTGTAAATTCTTTTTTTTTTTGTCTTTCTGTGTCTGGTTTATTTCACTTAGCATAATGTCCTCCAGATCCATCCATGTTGTTACAAATGGCAGGATTTCCTTCTTTTTAAAGGCAGAATAACATTTCACTGAATGGTAATACAACCTTTTATTTATCCATTCATCTGTCAGTGGATATTTAGGTTATTTCCATATCTTTTGTTTTTTTAACATCTTTATTGGAGTATAATTGCTTTACAATGGTGTGTTAGTTTCTGCTCTATAACAAAGTGAATCAGTTATACATATACATATGTTCCCATATCTCCTCCCTCTTGCATCTCCCTCCCACCCTCCCTATCCCACCCCTCTAGGTGGTCACAAAGCACTGAGCTGATCTCCCTGTGCTATGAGGCTGCTTCCCACTAGCTATCTGTTTTACATTTGGTAGTGTAAATATGTCCCTGCCACTCTCTCACTTTGTCCCAGTTTACCCTTCCCCCACACCATGTCCTCAAGTCCATTCTCTAAGTCTGTGTCTTTATACCTGTCCTGCCCCTACGTTCTTCAGAACCTTTTTTTTTTTTTTTTTAGATTCCATATATATGTGTTAGCATAACAGGAAGCACCATAAGCCACAGGGTCATACTGCAATGGTCATGGTAAAGCTTCCTGATGCATTTTCATCTTGATATGGTAGAGTTTGGAAGAAATCTGGGACATTATATAGAAGTACTTGTGGAGCATTCTCTGGTGACTTCTAGAAATAGTACAGAAGTAAGTTGGAAGGAAAACCAAAGATTCCTCCCTTCTCTCTCTGCTCACCACATCTGCATCTCTTCTTTCTTCCCTTTCTCCTTTCCTCCCTTTCTTTCCTTCCCTTCCTTCCTTCCTTCCTTCCTTCTTTCCTTCCTTCCTTCCTTCCTTCCTTCTACCTTTGTCCTTTCAAACAAAATAATTTTACATCTATTATATGTTGGGAAATCTGTATAGATACAAAGAGGAAAAAGACAAAATGTCAAAATGGAATTAAAATGTTTTAGAATGTCTATGATGCTATATAGTCTCTATCTGTTTAGAACATAATCATGACGAAACCTAAGGGATAAATTAAATACATCTATGGGTCGGCCAAATTTTCTCAAGCAAATACAGCCACACTTTAACCTTGTAGTCTCAAATTCAGTATGTGTGAGCTCTGAGAAATTTGTGTGGTTTTATCACGAGGGGGAACCAAATAGGATAGTTTGGGTATTCCTGTGCAAACTATCATCTTTAATAGAAAAAAATAAAAACAAAAACATAAAGCCCATGTCCTACTGACTAATCTCTCAGATTATAATTAGATTCAGAGAGAATACTTTTCATTAAGAAATAAACAACTCACAACAGGAAATGCAGGTATTTACAATTGTTTCTTTCCTTTTGAAATAACACTGGGAGATTGAGGAAGGCACTGAATTCAGTAAGTGTATCTTTCACAAAGTTTTCCTGATCCATGAAAAGTAGGCTTATATGTGTATTTCTTTTTAGAAAAAATTATCTGTAAATTGTGTTTATAAATAAGTTTTTAGTAATTATCCTCCTGGTGTATTCTGCTAAAATCAAAAGGAACAATCAAGGCTCCAGAAGAAGCTGTAAGAAAAAGAAGAAGGGCAAATATTTCAGCAAGTCAGATCCAAAGCAAACACTGAAACATGAGGTTATAGACAATGGCACGAATGTTAATGAACAGAAAGCCATACAGTAGAAATCTGCTAAATGCATAGTTGAGGGAATTGAGAAGATATTTCCCTAACAGTTTGTTCCTGTTGCTTATAATTTAAAAAAAAGTACTGCAGGATGGCCCAATTCAGTCCCAACATCATCTTATGCAGATGCATTACAATTCCCTACTGAAGTTCTGCAGAAGAGTTGAGTCTAGCTTAGCACAGTTGTTTCACACGACATCATAAAGATCAGTAAGTGAATAACCAAAGCACGTGTGAAAGGCTGAGAAGTGACTGCAGTTTTGCAACCCAAAACTGACTATTCTTTGGAGGTTCACAAATTTGTGTGAAGGGGAAAAGAAGCAATATATAACAACAACAAAATTGACACAAAAGAGTTACTTAACTGTAGATCTTTACCTTCAACTTCAACATGTATTTTCTTTATATCTTTATTTATAATGATGTAACAGAAAGCTTTATGGTTTTTAGCCAAGGGAAGAGCTCACCTTAGAAGTTCTGTTTATCTTTATGGTATCCTGAGAAGGAAGACATGCTGGCACTCTTAAATATAGCTGATAGGACAAATCATGAAGGTAGGCTTATGTCAGACATTCAGTCTTCAAACTAGGCATGCACTTACATCTTAGTTTTTTATACTTCAGTAGAGCGTTTCACATGTAAAGACCTATCTCAACAATCTATTAAACATTAACCCTTTTCACAGAGAGGAGGAATGGTATTTGTTTATGTACTTATTCCCTAATCCCTTCAACAAAGATTTATGAAGTGTCTGTCATAAACAATATGAAGTCTTTTACTTGAGATTTATAGTCAAATTGAGAAGACAAATTTGGAACTAATGAACAATCATACAACTTGATAAGAACTAAAAGAACTTATGGGTCTGCAGAGAATGAAGTGCCTGGGAGAGAATGAACTCTATCTGGAAGAATGGGGAGAATTTAGGGAAGTATTTATAAAAAAGGGAGAGATAAGTTGTATAAAAGATTAGCAATATTTCCCTAGACAGAAGTTAAATTTGTAACATTGAATGCTTTGCTGCTATTTTTATAAGACCCCCTAATTCATCCACGTGTCAGATATTAGTTTAAAAAGGTGAGCTACAAGCACCCGTTAGTATTCTTGCCAGTTAACATAGACTGCGTCACCACATCTGAACCTTATCATTGCCAGGATACAATATCCTTATCACCTTACCCTGGCTTTGGTGTTGGACTTGAGGTTGCCTATGTAGACTCTGTCCTGGCTTGCTCTTCTCTATGAATTCTTCCTTTGTTTCTCTAAGCACTTAACCCCTGCCATTAATTATTTGGCTGGCATAAAAGTCAGACCACCTCTAGTCCCTCTGAGAAGAGAGTGATTCACCGGGCAGAGGAAAAAGTATATGCAAAGGAACTGAGAAGTGATAAATTGTTGGTGTTTCCAGAAATGCAAAATTTTTTTTTTGGTCTGGAGCACAGAACATGTGTAAGTCAGATAAAACTGTAGACATAAAATTATTTCTTCTCTGCCATGTACAGATCTAAATTTTTTGTACGTGTGTGTGTGGTAAGGATCCACTGAACGACCTTACGTAAAGGAGAAAATGGATTAGATTTGTATGTTAGAAAGATGATACAATGGACAAATAGTGTGGAATAGGGTTACTGATACAAAGCAGTAAAAGTGACAATGGAGATGAGTGGATAGGTTTCAAGAGTTATTTAAGAAGCAGTATCTAAGGACTTGATTTCTTTTCTGTCCCATTGTCCCCTTTTTTATACCTGTGATAGTGAAGAGTAAAGGATGATTGCCAGATTTTTAGCTTCAGGTAAAGAATGGCCATTCCCTAATTTTACACCTATATACCTTTCCATTTGCCACCTTACCACATAATTTAATAGCTCTGTTTACTTGTCCAGCTTCCCCAACAGACTGTGAGCAACTTGATCTCAAAGACATTCTTTTACCTCTTCCAGCTTGTACAGTCTGTTCTTAAAATAGTTCTTCACACACAGCAGGATATTAATAAAGATTTGTTACATAAATAAAGATAGAACAGCTCTTAGCCTGTCAGTGAGTAAAGGGATTGTAGAGTCTGGTAGAGAAACTCGGGAGTTACTGGAAGAGTCCTTAATTATAGTTGGGATTACCTAGAGGGAAGTGTACATAGAGGGACTATAAAAACAATAGGTAGTGATTATTGATATTGTGGCATGCACCGTGCTAAGTACTTTATTTACACCGTC
The DNA here is from genome assembly GCF_002837175.3 of Physeter macrocephalus. NCBI lineage: Eukaryota > Metazoa > Chordata > Mammalia > Artiodactyla > Physeteridae > Physeter > Physeter macrocephalus. Next base: position 41,649,081 of record NC_041221.1, on the reverse strand, counting down.
TAATTTAATCATCTAACAGCTTAATGAGTAGTTTTTCTTACTGATGACATTTTATAGCTGAGAACCAAAGAGGTCCACTGAGGAATTTTGAGGAGCAACAGATTTTCCGAGGTAAGTGTAGGGAGAGGGATTTTTGAATGTGGCAGAAATGGAATGGGCAGAGTTAGAAGAGAATCTCTGGGCAGAAAGAGAGGACCAAGGACAGAATCCTAAGGAACAACAACACTTGTGGAGGTGGACGTGGAGAGGGGTCAGCAGGGCACTTATAATAAGTGATCAGAAATTTAGAAGAACTGGCAGAAACGGGAAAAAGGTTTTGAAAAGAAAAGGATGGCTCGGTAGGCCAAGGCTGTGAGAGGTCAGGTTATTTGAGGATGAAGGAAACCTTAAGTTGGGCCCTTGCAGCATGTTCTGTGCACTGTTAGCAGGGTGGCGGGGTGGAAACTGAGGACAAGGGATGAGGAGTGAATTGAAGAGCAGTGAGTGGGGTAGTGAGTAGCTGCCTGAAGGGCGGCAACACTGAGGAAGTCAGTGGTGAGGAGAAGATGCATAGGTCCCTACCAGAGGAGAAGGAGATCCAAGAAGATTCTTTTTTTTTTCTTAAGACAGAAAAGGGATTTAGCATTTTGTTTATAGATAAAGGCTGAGGGGAAGGAGCCACTGAAGGTGGTGAAGATAATACAGAAGGGACTATTGAGAGAATAATATCTTGGAGGATGTTGGAGGAGACGGATCAGAAGTACAGAGAAGGGCCGAAGAAAGGACATCTCCTCCCCTGACCCTTGTTTCCAGGGTTCAGAGGCAGATTTGAAACACTGGGTAGTATGAGCAAGAGGAAATGTGAAGAGAGATCTAAGGGATTAGGTAAGTTAGACATAGAAAAGCTTTTCATGCTATTCCTAGTGTAGAACTGGGGCAGACTATAAAGTTTTATATATTTTTTTCAAAAGAAAAATAAATAAATGTAGTACATCTGCATAATATGGCTTTGTGCTGAGATGGGCCTCACTATGGTGCCTTCTTCAGAATTAACTGAAAGAGGCATAAAGTGTTACAGAAAGTAGTTTCATTTAATTTACTGTATTTCATTTGTTTAACATGGCGTTTGCAATTGATGTTCCTTTTGGTATGATAAGTACGTACAAATTACCATGCTTTCTTCCTCAGAAATTCATCCTCTTTGAAAAGAAAAGGACTTACAGTTTATATTAGACTTTTATTTTTAAAAAATGTATATTTGTGAACAAAAAACATACAAATCTGTATATTTCCTAGCTACATTAATGCAGTCATATATTAATGATTAAGTCAAATAAAACAGTTTTAAACAACAGCAAAAAATAAAACAAATGAAGGCAAAAGAAATAAAGGATAAAGTAACTACTGCATAAAATTCTATAGAAAGTGAAAAATTTTAGGTTGTTGTATGGTATAATGGGTTTTTGTTAACTTTTTTTTCCCTAGGAGAGGGGACTTTGCACATAATAAGACTACTTAATAGCATATCTCATGACATTTGAGAAGAAATTCAGTTCCCACACATGACTGCAACAGGGAGGAAGAGGGGAAAAAAAAAAAAATCAACATTTTCTTCCCTAAAAAATGTTGATTTTTCTACTATCTCATTCAACTCTAAAAGTAAGATATTTTTACATATAGCATGCCAGTAGGGGTTGCCTACATATTTACCAATTAAAGTTTAGTTAGTAATTATTATTCAATCATTTTATGGCTAGAATGTCAAACCAAGGTATACTTAAATGAAACAAAAAGTAATATCTCTATTATCTGGACCAGTAAACATGTATTTTGATAAAGAACTGACTATATTTCCCTCTGGTGATAATTTATTATGGGAAAAGAAGGGAGTTATTTGTAATGAGCTGGATAGACCTGGAGTCTGTCATACAGAGTGAAGTAAGTCAGAAGGAGAAAAACAAATACCATATGCTAACACATATATATGGAATCTAAGAAAAAAAAATGTCATGCAGAGATTAGTGGTAGGACGGGAATAAAACACAGACCTACTAGAGCATGGACTTGAGGACATGGGGAGGGGGAAGGCTAAGCTGTGACGAAGTGAGAGAGTGACAGGGACATATATGCACTACCAAATGTAAATTACATAGCTAGTGGGAAGCTGCCGCATAGCACAGGGAGATCACCTCTGTGCTTTGTGACCATGAGAGGGGTGGGATAGGGAGGGTGGGAGGGAGGGAGACACAAGAGGGAAGAGATATGGGAACATATGTATGCTCCCAATGCAGGGGGCCTGGGTTCAATCCCTGGTCAGGGAACTAGATCCCACGTGCATGCCACGACTAAGGATCCCTCGAGCCGCAACGAAGACCTGGTGCAACCAAATAAGTAAATATTAAAAAAAAAAAAAAAAAAAAGAAAGAAAAGAAGGGATATTTAAATATGACTCTCATCTTACCTGCTGACTCTTTAAAAAGAACAGTGTCGTGTTCTGTTTTCTACCTGGATATTTCTAGGAGTCCGTGTCATTAGGAGTAGGTCCTCTTCAGAAAGATCTCAAGATCTTAAGACCTATATCAGGTCTTAATAGGAGAGTGACCATATGTGTGTTTGCTCAACATTATGTCCTAGACATCAATGTTTCTCTGACTAAACTATCTTACTCTTGGATAGGCACTGCTTCCAATATTTAAATATAAGGAGTAACATATTAAGTGATTATTTCCTTTTCGATATGAATTTATCAGAAATAAATTCTCACTTGATAGAGCAGGAAACAAGATGATAGTTAGGGGTAAGAAAGTGTTTCCTGAAGAGTGGACAAAATCCCCAGAAAGTGGAGCTAGGGAATTATCACTAGAACCTTTGTTGCTTCTTTATTTTGCATGTGGCCAAAAGCAGCCTTGTCTGGAGAAACCCTTTGACACTGGGCTTTTTCACGTGCAAGTGCTATAAATGAACTTTCCAAGAGACATATCAAAGGGTTTCATTTCTGTTAGAGTCTATTTTTCAGCTAAGTTCATTTAAACAGAATTTCTTGTCCTGCTCATGTAAGTAACATGTCTGGCTTGCCTAAATATGTGACAATTTATTTTTTTCCTCTCAGATTTATGGAAAGTTCATGGAGACCAGATTCTCCCCTTGCATTGTGGAAGTGCACAATTTGTTCTTATGAATGCCATTCGCAAATATACCAAATACAGTATGGACTTTCAGGAAGTATTTAATTTAATTGCTCCCCTAAATCTCCAAGCTTAAAGGAATTGGGTTGGTAATGATATTTCCACTATAATGTTTCTTGGTATAATAGTCTCAAAATAATGTAAGAATAGTGTTTTTCATAACATTCTGTGAATCAGTTGTCTAAATCTTTTGGAATAGCCAAAAGCCTTTGCTTAAATTTATTTGGAGAAAACAGTGATTGTGGAAAGCCATCTCTTGTAACCAGTTGCATATCATAAACATGAGCTTATTTATATATAAATCATTATTGCTTCCTCTGTTAGGCAATTAGTAAATGAGTTTCAGATGCTTACAAATTTTGGCTTTTAGTCACTTTTCTTCTAGTTATTACCAAAACTTATATTAGATACAATTAACTGTAAATTGCCCCATGCCATACAGGATTTTATTTAATTATTCAACAGTCCTGTGTGGGAGATGTCAGTATTGCTCCCTTCTTATAAATGAGGATTCTGCAGGTCAGAGATGGCAAGTGATTGGCTCAAGACCTCACAGCCAGAATGTGACAAAATTAAGACCCAGTTCCAGTCTCTGACTCCAAATGCAGTGCTCCTGCCATTAAAAGCAAACCAAGCGGCCTCTCCAAGGTCTGCATTTTACTGTGACAGGGAGAGCAGAAAAGCACAACAGGATGATTTCTCACAGCTGGAAAGGGAAATGGCTTTAGACTCCCAAGGAATAGGAAATTTTCAGCCCGGTTAATGCATAGGGAGTTCCATGAGTGACTTTCTAATCATAATTCTTTCTATGGAAATTCAGTGTAATGAATGTAAGCTCCCTGACATAGAAACACACTGTAAGTCCTTCTGAAATCACTGTATCAAATGTGCTCTGCTGTTCAAATATACAAAATCTCACCCTGAGACACTTGACTCTGAGATACATGTCAGAGATGTGTGCAGACCTGACTTGCAAAGTAGTTGTCTAGGGAGAAAAACACTGTCCTGTGCATTCTGGACTGTCATGCAAAGGGTCAAGGGTATTACACTTTTTGTATAGGAATTCACCTTCTTCCACTCTTTTATTAAGGCATTACTGTGGTTGCTTAAAAATAGGTTGCATGATGTCTGGAAACATAAGGAAAAATATAGTTATAATTTTTTTCCCTAATTTATCTTGCTGTGAGCCTTAGAAAATTCTGGTAGAAATCGTGAAGGTAGTTTAAAGTGTAGGATTTGATTGGATAAGATGGGCTACTCTGTTGGAGAGAATTAAGGCATCCATATTTCCATGACTACATGCTACAGAGCTTGAGGGTAGAGATTCTGGATTCAGATTGCCAGGGCGAACACTGGCTCTGCCACTTATCAGCTGTGTGTCCATGGGCAAGACAAACACTCTGTGCCTCAGGTTTCTCTCCTTTTTAATGGGACCTTAATAGTACCTATTTCATTGTGTTATTATGAGGATTAAAGTGGTTCATATTTATAAAGTATTTGAAACATTGCTTGGCATGTGTAAAAAAAAGTGTTTGCAAGCTAAAAGTAAGTTATTTACATTGTTCTTACATATTAACTGTTTCTACTTACTGAAAATTACAGTTATAGAAATTTAGAATAAGGGAGAACCACATTGTTCTTTAAAGAAAAATGGGGCATTATGCAGTGTACCCTCTGCCTTCTAATGACAAAATTCCTTCTTCAACTACCTGTTACTAAAAAGCATCTTCTGGTGCCTCAATTTCATTGTCAGGAAGTTTCAGCTTTAATGAGAAATAAAGTAATATGCTGGGACTGTTTATTTATAGTAACTTGTGAAATTAAAGTATCCCATTTAAAGTCTGCTTCTGTTTGCACAGTACTAGAAAAAAAACCAACCAAAATTCTCAGTTTAACTTTTAATTAAGCAAGCAGTATGGTATGTTTTGAATCTGGTTACCTGTTGATGAGGCTACTGTGTAGGTCAATGGCATTGATCGGTTGGGTGGGAAGTTTCTCTGGAACGCTTTCTGTCACCGGGCAGAAAGACAAAGCTATAGGGATGTCTTCACTCCTGTTTTGGACCGCCTCTTTTTTTTCTTCTTTTTTTTTTTTTTTTTTTGCGGTACGCGGGCCTCTCATTGTTGTGGCCTCTCCCGTTGCGGAGCACAGGCTCCGGACGCGCAGGCTCAGCGGCCATGGCTCACGGGCCCAGCCGCTCCGCGGCATGTGGGATCTTCCCGAACCGGGGCACGAACCCACGTCCCCTGCATCGGCAGGCGGACTCTCAACCACTGCGCCACCAGGGAAGCCCCATCTTAGTCTTATATTATAAAATTAGCAAGATATTTCCCTCTGACATTCTATTTGACATACTCTTTTAATTTTTAAAGTGCTTAGGAATTGATTTGTTTTATTCTATTATTGCTTTTTTAACTTTTGTGTGTATTCTATCACTGTTAATTGCTGTGTTTGCATAAATCATGTTCAAAAAATTAAAACGCCTTATATTTCCATTAAGTTTTTGAATAAATAAGAATAGAATTTTACAAGTATATAATGTGTTATGTAAATGCATTTTATGATTTTATTATTAATAATCAGTCAGTAGAAAGACATGAAATCTGTATTAACTGTGAATTTAGTTTCATTGTAAAGGAAGTATGATGTAATCTACACATCATTATATGGTCTACACATCATCATTACCAGTAGCTGTCTCTGAGGGAGCCCCTTCAAGGGTGGTGGCAGAGAGGGACAGATAAGAACCAGCTAAAGGGGACAGTTAAAAAATTGAGCAGAAATAATAAAATATATATAAAATAATAAAGACAGTATCTATCAAAAAGTTGTTTAAATGATACCAAAACTACCAGAAAAATGCAGTGAAAAATTCAATCAAAACAAATACCTAGTATCATCAACTTGCCAAAATATTTTTCTTCTTGCATTTGATCATTGCTGTACTACCCATTGTACATAGTCATTCATACATTATCTCATTACCTCAGTAAATGCTGAATCCCAGCCTTTGTTCAAGAAATGTAAAGGAGATTATTCAGCCAATTACCACATAATTCAAAAATATTTCATGGATGGGTAATGCTTAGTTGAGAAAGGAGCAGTTCAATCCATTTAAGTATTTTCATAATTAAAATTATATTAACTTAGACCTCTAAATCAAATAGTCCATATTTGATTTTATATATGCACATAAATTCATATATATGCATAAATTATGTATTTATATTGGTTATTAATTTTACACAGTCATAATGTAGGTTGTGCAAAAGTGTAATGTGTTTATTTCTTTAAATCCAACAAAACTCATGGGCTTTCATTTCTGCTTGGTTGTAGGACACTTATTCTAGCCATTTTAAGGTAACCCAGTCACATCCAATTTTATAAAATATATTTTTAAATATAAATTTTAGAGTCATTTTAGATTTACAGCAAAATTGAGCAGAAGATACAAAACTTTCCCTTATGTTCCCTGTCCCCACACATGCATGGCCTCCACATTATTAACATCCCCCGCCATAGTGGTGCACTGTTAGAACTGATGAGCCTGCATTGAGACGTCATTACTACTCAAAGTCCATGGTTTACATTAGCGTTCAACTCTTGGTGTCGTACGTTCTATGGGGTTTGAAAAATGTCGAATGACATAAAGCAACTGTTATAGTATCATACAGAGTAGTTTCACTGCCCTAAAAATCCTGTGTTCTGCCTATTCATCCCTCCCTCTCCTCACCCTCTGCAACCACTGAACCCTAGTGAAACTTACTCTGTTATTTCTCTTTTTATACTAATCCACTGTTCGTACGTCTTTTTTTTTCCTCCCTGTAAGAGAAAACTGTCATGATTCTTCTGTATTTTGTTTTATGGCATTATCTTTATGTCTGGTTCCTCTGTGATTTTGCTCTTGATATTTAAAGGCAAGTCATTAGCATTCATAAAAACATTTTTTCTTACTCACTCATGTAGCTCTGGCAGTCAAAAGTCATGGTGTCAAGACTGTTATCTTGGCTATTTGTCAAAATCTACTTACAATTTCAAAATCCCAAAATTTGTCTTTCTTTACTTTCTACATTATTCCTGTCCATAAAATGGTATAAAGTCTCTGCTGTTAAGTAGCAAAGAGAGGTAAGGATAAATGAATTTAAAATATGGTTTAGGTCGCAAACCCTACTCTATTATATTTACATTTAATTGAGTATTGCACTTTAATGGGTACCACTTGTTTTGTTACCTAGAATACCTTCCTTCCTCTAAGAACTACTTCTGTCTCCACTCAGATGATATGGGTTCTAACTGAGCTTTCATCTTCTTACAATATCCCATCCACTGACCACATTTGATTGGTATGGTGGGGTAGGGTCTTACTTCTTCAGGGCTAATCAGAAGCTTTATGGGAATTTTTTTTAAAGAGAGAAAATATGATATACATCTGGAGATGTGAGGGTTATGTCTAAGAAAACAGTTTGTAATGAGAGAAAATAAAGCCAACACACAAAGGCAAGCAGAGATAAGTGATGGAGAAAGTTGTGAAGGTACAATTGGAAAATAAGATTAAAAAAACATCTATCTAATCCTACGCTTTCTAAAGTTCTTTGGATATCGGTCCAGGGTGGACACTGTTCATGATTTGCAAAGCCTGGACCTGTGTGACCTTGAACAAGTTAAACTTTCTAAGCTAAATTTATCTCTTCTGTGAAATAGGCTGACAGTACCAATTTAAATGGGCTAAGCTAAGCATACACAGCTGTCATTGTATAACTTGTCATATGATGGACTTAAGAATAAAGCTAGTCTTAACCTTAATTCAGTCTTTTGTTTTCCTCATAGATAACTTAAAAAGATGATTTCCCATATCATCATGGTTTTAGTGAATAACACTTCCTGGTTATAAGGGGTAGAAATTGATGAAATTGATGTTTTGCTTTGTTTTGTTTTGGCCGAGCTGCACAGCTTGTGGGATCACACTTCCTAGACAAGGGATCGAACCTGCAGTGAAAGTTCTTAACCGGAATCTTAACCACCAGACAACCAGAGAACTCCCTGGTGTATTATTTAATCAGAGAAATGTAGGCTTAGCCAACTTTAGTCCCAATATTTAAATATGTCTTATCTCTACAGAAACGTTCTGAAATAGACAGTGCTTGCACACAATCAATGACTAATAATTGCAAATTGCCAACTTAAGTTTTTTTGCAGTATAAGATTTTCTCTTTTTAATATTATAGGAAGAGAAGAGTTACAAATGACACTATTTCTGTAACATCGATTCAAAAGAAATACAGTTCTATACTGAGTCCTCTCATATCCCTTCTACCCTTCAAGCATAACCTTGATTTTTTGAAGAGCACAAAAATATGTGAGTTACATTTATAATAGTTCTGTAGAAATACTAATCACTTTAATTTCATCAGTTTGTCATCACAAAATTGCCTTGACAAACTGAGTAGGTATTAATCTTTTTCTGTCAGTGAATGGAGAAAAGGCAGCCAGTGAGTCGTAAAGGCTATTTCTTCATGGTGTTTGTGGTCACTTAGCATTGCTAGGCTAGGCCTTTATAGACAGCACTTTGTGTGTGACTGAAACAGACCAATGTAGACAGAGGCCAAGGACTTTGATTACTGTTACCCTATAAGACTGTACTTTTCCTTTTAAACGGTGGGAGGCAGAACTTCTTGGTAGGAAGATCCTCAGTCTATTCATCATCCATATTTTTAGGGCCAGTTGCTCTTTAAGAAGTTTGAATTTTTGGATTCTGATTATAAAAATAATTTCATGTTTACTGCTGAACATTTGGATTAAACAGAAAAAAGAAAAAGAAAAAGACACCTTTCATTCCACCACTTAGAAGTAATCACTGTTAATATTTTTTCCATGTCTGGGTTGGCATTTGTGAGATCTTTCTGTGTAATCAGTTTTATCTTCTGTCATTTTCACCTACTGTTGTAGGATACACATTTTTTTCTCATCAATGAAAAACTTTTGGAAGTGTAATATTTATAAGGCTGCATGATGTTTGCTGTAAAGTAATGTTTCATCCTTCCCTTATTGTTTATGTTATTTTTTAGGTTTCTAGAATTATAAATAATGTTGTAATGAATATTTTTTTCTTTCCCCATGAGAAGAGCGTAATGAAACCAAGGAGTGCTTTGGGAGAACAACTGCTCTTTCCATTTTGCTCCAACATGTTTTGAAGTCCTCATTTCTTATGAGGCTCATCATGTGTTAAAACAATTAGTGCATCTGAGGAAGAATGTGTGTATATATATATATGTAGATATATACACATACATATATATATGTAACTGAATTGCTGTGCTGTATACCTGAAACTAACATGATATTGTAAATCAACTATACTTCAATAAAAAATAAGTAAATAAAATTAAAGATAAAAACAAAACCCAAAGAGCAGTTAGTGCAGTTTTGCTGTAGGTACTCTGATGCACAAGACCAGGGAATGGGATATAGTTGTCCCTTGCAACTCTGTACCCTGATTCTAAAAGTAATTTTAATTTCTGTAATCCATAGCTTTGTTGGAGTCTCTCCTATTGAAGACGCCAGTGTTCAACTTGTGTACACCATATTGCACTGTCGTCGATGTTCACCAGATTGTTTTCCTTGATTCCTGTCATGGTGGCAGTCAGTAGAAAGCAGTGTGGCATGAGAGCTGTGGTATTGATGATTATATGTATATTTTACATGGTCTCCCAAACGCTAAATGAAGAAATCTTAGTAAACTTATTTATGATTGGAAATGGTGGTGTGGACTAATAACACCAAGATTAGAGTGGAGGTGTAGTTTAACTGTACTGTATTTTAATCATATCATGGCTATTAGCTCTTCTCCAGTCCCTTCAGTATTTTGTTAGGGTATTATGAACGCACTAAAAATTATACACCCCCAACTCCTAACATAGTTTTAAATTTTTATTATAGTTTTTCCTGAGCCTAACTGCCACATGGTTGATTAGTAAAATAGTGACTGAGAAAAGTAAGGTGAATGGAGGACTTTCATACTAAAATATTTTAGACATAAAACCACAGAAACTAATTCATATTCTCTCTCCCTCTCTCTCCTCTCTCTCTCTCTCATCACTGTTTGAATGAACCTAGAATTACAAGGTTTCTGAAGAAAACCTTGGTTTGCCTCTGAGTGACATTGGTTAGGCAACTGAAATTTCATAAGAGAATATGAAGAGAGGCTTAACTTCCACTGGCTCTGCTTTTACCTGACAGCCTAAATTAGCTGCGTTGTAGGTACTGTAGGTACTTAACAGGGAGTATAATGCCAAATTCCCAACCTCTCAATATTTTTCAAAAGCTTGGCAGAGAAAAGCAACGCTTTTGGAGGATTGCCTGAGAGAAAAGCAGTAAATTCACTTCTATGAATCAGTGATTCTCAATGGAATGTGGGGAGGTAAGGGAAGAAGGGAGGAGGAGGAAAGGGGGGAGGCCTGATATCCTCTTCACAGGAGGGCCTGGCTCCCGAGGTGAGGACTAGGTTTTGGTGATTCACTTTTCCAGACATCCCCTGCTCCCGTCAGATGCTGATGTGGATAAAATTTGAGAACTTCTCAAGTGTTGCTAAAGTAGAGGTGACAAACTGGAGACTCTTGGTCAAACCCAGCTTGTAGACAGGTTCTCTCTGCCTAGTATATACAGCACACACACACACACACACACACACACACACACACACATTTTAACAAGGAATACAGAATTTCCATAAAATCCAGATTTCTCTGGAAACAATAAAAAAATCTGGCAAAGCTAGGCACATGTCCAAGCATGGCAACAAATGCCTAGAACTGGGTAACAGTTCCTTCTTTGATCACTGTCCTTATTACTCCCTTTTTGCTTACACCTGGCTCACATCACTGACTCAGGTTACTTCTCTGGTCCCTGTAGGCACTGGAGTTTACAACCTTTGAGTAACAGCCTGATTCTAGATTATAGCAAAAGAACAAAGAACTGGGTAATTGGACCACATCATTTGACTTTCTAGAAGTGATTTTCTGGATTTGTATTTTAGCCTGATTCCATAGGCCTTGTGACACAAGGAAATGGCCCTATAGAACTCATTCCTGAGTTTACTTTAAGAATATTTGTTCATTATTTTGGGAATTTTATAAATATAGTGGTTAAAAGGATGGACTCTGGAGCCAGACTGCCTGGAATCCAATTCTACCTCCTGCATTTCCCAGCTGAAAACCTTTGGCCTGGCATTTGATATTGCTTTGATTCAATTTCCTCTTCTGTAAAGTGGAGATAACACTAGTACCACTTGTTTAGGATTTTTGTTAAGATCAAATATATCAATTTATGAAAAGTGTTTAGGACATTGCTTAACATAGACAAATATTTGAGGTGATACTATTACTAATATTATTACCTCCTGTTCCAGAAATAGAAATAGTTGTACTTGTTATTATGTTTTTCTATTTTATAGAGAATCTTAAACTTATAATGAATCGTGTTTGTGTCTTTTAGAAAATTTTATGTCAAATTTGATGCATCTATTTAGTAAATATATTGCATACATCTTTTGTCCTGCCTCCATCTTATTTTCCTACTCTTCGTTTTCTTCTGTGTATTTCTTAATTATTCTTGATGATTCTTATTTTGCTGTATTATGTGCACTGCTTTAAGTCATCTTGATTCCCCTTTAAAACAATACAGGCCCTAAAAATAAACTAAGAGCAAACAATATATGTGAGCTCTCCTACATAGACAAGTATGACCAGTAAAATGAATTATTTTCCAACAGAATTTCATGTGAAGTTTACTTTTCTGCTGACATTCTGAGCTTCCATTTATTTTCAGCTCTGTCTTTTAGCTTTAGGGATAAACTGATCCAGTCATCTTCGATAGCAGTACTCCAACAAGTTCCTGCAGTCACGTTATTTCCCAGATGTCTTCAAATATATTGCATTGCCTCAAATTGATTTTTAGCTTGTCTTTAAACAGGACACTCAGATGTTAATCTGAGTGTCCTATGCCCATTTGGCCTTTTTTAGGTCATGAAAGGCCACTGTTTTTATATTTAAATTTGCTACGTGAGATGATACTAAAAAGCAACCATATACTCTCTATGTCTTGTGTAAAATAGGCTATTTCTCCAATATAAATAAACCTATTTGGAAATGGTGAGCCTCCTAAAGGTTACTCCTAAGAGACTTAATAGAATGCTTGGGGAATTTTACTATAATCTTTTGATACAATGAGTATGAGAAAATTTTATGATCAACCACCCTGAGGCTAATAGAATGACGGGGCTTTATTTCTCTCCTTTTTAATTTGGTGGTAAATAAATGAGACAACTTTTAGTATGTTATCAGCCATTTTACATCAGGGAAACAGAAATCACTCTGTTGGGGTTTGATATGGGGGATTGGTTACCAAAGTGAAGGATGGGCAGGAGAAGAAAAGGGCTAAAGTGGTGTCTTTTAGAGCCTTAGGAATGTGCTCACAACCAACATTGTTAGAACCCTTGTTCTGAGTGGGACCTCTGGAGCCACACCCTCACTAACCCTTCCACTGTGTTCCTTCCTTCTTCTCTCCTAATGTCATGCAAGTGCTTCCCGTTCACAGAATGTAACTGGAAGAGAGCTGGCAAGGGGTTCCAAGAAGTGCAGTTTGGGGCTTCTACCACTGGCAATTCAGGGGAGAGTATAGAGTAACATATTTTCCTGCATGTAGTTCTGTCCTCACCTTTTTATCACTATGAGTCATTTTGTTCTTCTGTTACTCTCATGTGATGTATTCATGAAGTATTCTAATTTTAAAACATTTTGAACTATATGAAAATATTTCTAACTCCAGGACTGTGTCAGTTATGTCAGCAACGCTTACAGGAGTCACTTATAGGTGTCTAACTAGAAATATTTTAGGTTATTTTATTGCCAGTTATATGGTTTTTGCCAGTCCTTAAGTTGTAAATTTTTTTGATGAGGGCAAGTACTTAATGTACCTCTCCATTATTTTAGCTGCTGAATTCCATGTTTCCTTGTAGGGGTCGAAATAATTTAATTCTTATATCTGAATATTTTCTCGGCCTTATTTGGATTGAGTTTTCGTTTTGGTTTCCTGATTTTCGTAAACATGCATTTGTTTTTAACTGTCTTGTGTCAAAATATTGTTTTAAGCATTTGGCTCTTACATCAAGAACTATGGCTGATCAACTTTCATCTTGACTGCCAAAACATTCAGATGAATTAGGGATTCTTAAAATGCATCATAAAATGCATCCAGAAAGACTAAGGTGTTCAAGCAACAGAGGCAGAATTGCTCAGAGCTGCACCAGTGTAACTGGGTTGGCAAGTCAACAATCTGAGTGGGAGGGCTCATCTCTCTCCATAGCCCTTTGTCCCCAGAAGGGTTTCTTGTCATTTTGGCAGTGGTTGACAGGACTCAGGTGAGCCCTGGAATGTGCTGTGACTTCTGTAAGTGTTTCTGACATAATTGACATAGTCCTGGAGGCTTTTGACAAGTTTGTCAACTTGTCAAATGGGCAACTAAGCCTTAAAACCACAGTAAAGGTTGTGTAAGTTGTTCAATAGAGGGTGCAAAATCCCGGTAACCAAATAACAGTGTCAGAGTTATTCTGCTTGCTGATGATGCTTCAACAGACCAAAATAAAAAAATCACCTTTGAAATAAACCTTCATCTCTGGGAGCATAATGTAGCATATGCCTTATAACAGAATTCCTTTCTAAAAAGTTATTTGTAACATTTATCTTCTCATTTGTTTATCATTTTCTTTTATATATGCTATTGCTGGAATGCTTAATGCTTTAGGCCTCTGAGGAATACTGGCAACTCTCTGAAAGGTTTAGGTTACTGTGGTGAATGTTTCCCAGAAAATAGAACAGTGACTACTAAGTAACTTTGCTGAAGTGAGGTTTAACAAGAGTAATTACAATTGCTTGGGGTTTTATGTTTTAGGGGTTCTGTATGGAAATCACCAGAGCCTCTGACCCTCAAGTGTCACTCTATTTGAGCAGAATCATAATTAATCATAATCAATAGTATCCACGCTAAATTTTGAGAGTTGGACATAAAAATGATAACTGCATGTACCTACAAATTATTAAACAAAATAAAATTATATTCTACCTTTACTCTTCCACTTCAAAGGTATGCTATTTGGCTTTGCAGACTAGATCTACTTGAGTATCTAACTTGGACCATAATTTTAATGTTTAAGTCCATTTTTCTATGGGCTAAGGTCTGTGGCACTTCAGAGAGTCTGTTATTCTAACTTTATACAAGGATTAGAATATCTCCAAATGCAGAGAGGTCTGAGTATCTTATCTTGAAGCCTATGATATAACTGATATTTTTACTCAGTGAAGTATGAATGCACAGAAGAGTATGGTCTAATAATCACTAAGTTTTTATGTGCTGTATTGAAGTTATTAGTTTATCCTGCTTTTTGGAGGGACTTTATTTTTTTATTTATTTTTAAATTTTTTTTAATTTTTTAATTTTTTTTAAACATCTTTATTGGAGTATAACTGTTTTACAATGGTGTGTTAGTTTCTGCTTTACAGCATAGTGAATCAGTTATACATATACATATATTCCCATATCTGGAGGGACTTTAATATTGCAATGAATCTAATTGAAGATACCCACCCTCCTTGTTCCTATTTTCATTCACTGTTAAAAGCTGGAAGGTGCATAAAAGATGGTTGTATCCAGTGATTCTCATTTTTCCCCAAGGGTGGGGTTTGGGGGTGATAAATGGGATAGTAGGTAATAAGGTGATGAGGCAGTAAGAATGAGGGTGAAGTTAAACACATACAGCCCTGCAGTCCCCACGTTTTCTCAGATGAAAGGTATTCTGACTTCATTTAATATATTTGGCATAATTGTGACATGTGATTCTGCTGCCAACCAGCCCACCTACATTTCAGATGAGGAAACTTGCCTCCAGAGAAGCTAAGTGGGTCGCCCAAAACCACAGATCCACTGCATGGAAAACCAAATTCAGAGTCCAGATCTCCTGCATCCTAATATGATGTTTTTTCTCTTTTTTAATTCAATAAATAGGTTTCTAACAAGATTTCTGATAGCAGTGGGGGAAGAAAACCTTTCATCCTTTCAAAGAACTTACAGTTTAATGAAAGAATAGATGTACAAATAAGTCTAATAAAGATGCATGCACAAAGAGTCTCTTAAAGAGGAAAGGCTGCTCACGTCTTTTTAAGTGAGTCAAGAGAAGTTTCATAAAACTCCTATTTCTTTAAGATTTTTCCTTTATAGAATTAGCAAAGGCATTCTAGAAACTTTTCAAACAGTTGATTATTTATGGAATTCTTCCCTATACTCTCATAAAAATAGGCTAATAAGATTTTTTTTTTTTTTTTTTTGTGGTATGCGGGCCTCTCACTTGTTGTGGCCTCTCCCTTTGCGGGGCACAGGCTCCGGAAGCGCAGGCCCAGCGGCCATGGCTCACGGGCCCAGCCGCTCCGCGGCATGCGGGATCCTCCCAGACCGGGGCGCGAACCCGGTTCCCCTGCATCGGCAGGCGGACGCGCAACCACTGCGCCACGAGGGGAGCCCCTAATAAGATATTTTAATTGAGCACACACAATATTTCTCATCTAGAATTTCAAGTGTGTCCAATAACGCGTGCTGCTTCCAATATGCGTTTTTTTTCTTTTCATTTGAATTATTTGAATCACATACTGCTTGCACTTCAGCCTCAGAAGTATGCTTTTTCTGGTGGAAATTAACAATTGCTATAAAAAAATCAAGATAATTATTTCATATAACAAGTGACCTCGAGGTCTGTGGCTTCAGGGGTGGCTCAACAATGACATCAGCAATCCAGGATCTCTTTCATGCCTCAGTGTGTGGGCTTTTCTTCCTCTGGCACATCGTCACCTGGTTGTGAGATGCTGCTATAGCTCTGGCCTCAGGTATTCGTGCAGCAGCATCTCCAGTAGGAAAGGAGGCAAAGGGAAATAATTTTTCAAGTAGGTCTTTGTCAAATAGATCTGTGTTCATCTGCTAAGAATCCTTGATTATTTTGATATTGTATTTTGATTAAGCAAACTAAATACAATATATTTTGCTTTATGTTAAATAGAGTCCTTTCGATATGGGCTGTCCAACTGTGTGTGTGTGTGTGTGTGTGTGTGTGTATGTGACGCCTGTCTATTCCTCATCACCTATTCTGGGTGTGATGTGAGAGGAAAGAGAGGAAAGTTTTGTTCACACAGTCTATGCTGGGAGTAGTAGGCTAAAAATGCAACATGATGCTTTCCTTCAAAATATAACTTCTATTCCTAAGGAAAAAGGAGTCAGATAAATCTAGTACTTATCCGTAAGTCTTTGTTCCCCCTCACTCACCATAAGTAAATTCAATCTATCATTGAGTACTATCAATGTTTTTGTCTAAATGTCTTTCTCCGCTTTCTATGCCACAGATACTGTGCTTCAAGGTGCCACGGTCTCTTGCTGGACCACTCCCAAAGCCTCCTAAATGGTCTTCCCATAGGCACTCCACCCCCACTCCAATCTGTTCACCACTCTGCAGTTAAAGTGATTGGCTCAAAACGCGTATCTTGTTACTACTCTGCTTAGGAAAGTTCAGCAGAAGCCATTGCTCTTAGGAAAAAAAAAAAAAATCGTAATTGCCACCGGTAAGACTTGCCATGGGCTGACTCACCCTTATCACTCCAGCTCCATCTATAGGACACTATTTGTTTTCTGAACTCCTACACCAGTGGTCCTTCAGACCCTCAGATGCTCTCACTCCTTCCTATCGGGGATCATTCATGTGCACTGCTCCCTCTACCTGCAATTTCCTGTGCACCTCCCGTCTCCCTCTGTTCCCACAGGCTACTCTTTGTTCTTTAGATTTGCCCTATGCTGTGAGTTTCTCAGGAACAACTTCTCTGACCCCTGATGGACTCTGCCCTGTTAGCACATTTCCTTTGTGTCATTGAGACCACACGGTAATTTTACAATCATTTTTCTAATTGTGTGATGAATATCCATCTCTCTCAGCTGGATAGATGGTGAGCTCCATGGGGACTGGACTATATCTGTCTACTTTTAAAATTCATATTTGTGTTCAAAATGCTGAACATGACACTCAGCACAGAGTAAGTGCTTAAGCTGTATGTGTTGACTGGTTGTATCAATAAGCGAATGAATAAATAGTATTTATTGTGTTATCTGCATCACTCAAATATTTTAATGGCTGAGTTTAAGTAGTTGATGTGGCTATAGGTAGTACTTCAAAATAGGTCATTTTGGGCACTCTGCATTAGAAAATTGATTAGAAATGTTTGCTTTTATTATTAATTCCCTGGAAAAAATCCTCATGTGTCGTTGTCAGAGAACTTCTAAATGCAAAGATGACTTTTCTCTTAATAAAGCTGGAACCTGTAAATGTATGATATTTGAATTCATAAGTCAAAGTACTATTGAAATGGTGAAAAGTCTCAGACTTCCTATATATGGATTTGAGTTTGGAGAGACCCACATGACCATTGGAGTAAAGTCTGTTTACTAGCATGGTATTCAAAATAAACAATAAAAAAAGGTTAAGTGATATGGCTACAAAGTTCAGGTGATTTCTTCTAACATTCCTTTTAAATTATTCTATTTTTCTGAAATCGTAATACTATTATCTTTGCATTTGGCAATTCAACAAAATTAAGGAACACGTATTAAGTGGATACTATGAGTCATTTATTAATTCAATGAATAGTTATTGGTTGCCTCCTACTTGCCAGACATAAAGTTGTATTTTTCTTGTCAGGAATTTATCTATAAAAATGACACAATCCATTATTTCAAGGAACAAACAGTGTGGACAAGAAATTTAAAATAACACATGTTAAGTACAAGTCCTTTGCTAGAAATAAGCAGAGGATGTGGTGAGAACACATATTAAATGTCCCTAACTCAATTTCTGTTAAGACAAGGGAGAGGAGAATTGAGGGAAGGCTTCCTGGAAGACATAACATTTGAGCTAATTTCTGAAGGATAAGTAGAAGTTTTAACTAAATATTTATTAATTAGGATGCCAATTTCTTACTGTATTGAATATTTTAAAAGCATTGTTTATTTTCTCCCCAACTCTCATAACTTTTTACTCTCTTTCACCTATACACTGGAGCCTTCTTGAGAATGGGAAAAGTGTTTTATATTTTTAGGTATCTAACAAATTACTAAACATGGGGCTATGTATCATCTAGACACACACTGGTGATTTCTCTTACTAATATTAAGGAGACCGAAGATTTGCAGTGATGGTTCTGGGAGGCAGGAAAAGGCACTTGGACCAGATTCCACCACGAGCTGTGATTTATTTGTGTTGCTTAGCTCAGGTAATCACCAATAACCGTCCTATTTGGAAAGACTCTAAGTGGTTCTTCCCATGTGGGCATTCATAGGTAACATGCCTAGTGGGAAATGTTCAGATTGAATTACAATTTTTATATATTCTTTTCTTTGTTGGAGTCTTACTGAAAAGCATTGCAGATGTTTCTGTTATCATTCATGTAGCTTCTGGATAGAAATAACTGAACTTTCTCTAATCCTGAAATTTGGGCCTTTGCATAATCACAGACTCATAGGAGGGTCAGAATTTTTGAAATAATGTTTAACGGATTCTGTCTTCAGAAAGGAGGCATGCTAAGCATTTAGTAAATACACTCAGTTGATGGCCAAGTTCACAGGTCTATTTTTCTTTTTCTTTTTCCTCTCTTTAATCTGTCACTTCTTTTACTCTCAAAACAGTTGGGGAACATTTCAAAAATACATGTGGATTATTTTGATTTAGAAGAGTGAACAATTTTTAACTATTGTGAGTTAAAGATATACCAGATACCTTGGTTCCTAGGGCCATCCTCTGAACCTATAAATGGATATTTAACTGATCCTGAGGGA
The DNA here is from genome assembly GCF_002837175.3 of Physeter macrocephalus. Classification (NCBI taxonomy): domain Eukaryota; kingdom Metazoa; phylum Chordata; class Mammalia; order Artiodactyla; family Physeteridae; genus Physeter; species Physeter macrocephalus. Next base: position 41,630,005 of record NC_041221.1, on the reverse strand, counting down.
GGACAAGATAAACTCCTTGCAAGATCATTCCTGGAGAAGGAAGAAAAAGTGACCTTATTAGATATACTGTTGTGTTACTTCCTTGCATTTACTCCCTAAGAAATACTGCTTCATCTGACATTTATTGTTAAAGATGTTAAGTTTGTTATTTTTGTTTCCTTTCTAACTGGGAGCATCTCCATTTATTTTCCCTCTTTTTGGTGATTCCCCTTCAGATAGATTATTTATTTTCTATCAAGTTGCTCTTCTCTACCTACACAAGTAAGTTTTGAGGAGCTAAACATTATCTGTTCACTTAATCTGTCTTCAGAGTTCACATTGCCAAGACCCTACATTATTTTTAGAAGCGCTTTGCTGTACTTTTCCATCCTTTTTCAACTGGGAGATGCCGGGACTGTTTTAATACCCCAAGTGCAGTTTTCTAATGCTTTGTAAAGTAGCAATAGAACCTCTCATTATGGAATATTTCTTTTTAATCACGTTGGGTTAGCGCTGACCTTTTCTCTTCTTTAAGAAAGCTGCATAGCCTAAGAAGCACTTATGCCAAGTGCTCATTTAAATGGAGAAATATACATGTTAGGAAAGAAGCACACACACGCAGCTGCTTAATCATTGTGGAGTCACTTATCTGACAATTTTAACCATTTGAAGTTTCAGTAAATCCTGGAAAAGACCTCTGAGTTGTAGCAGTTGCTTATTATGTATTTCCCGGAAAAATCTGTGTACTGGGAGCTTGGTGGCTGTGCTCCTAACAAGACCTTCAGGATTTTATTGAGGGGCCCTTTAACCCTATTTATGAGTAAGATGGGTTTTCTTATTTCTCAGACTTCAGCAGACTGGAAATAGCAAAGTAGAAACCAGAAAGGAAACAAAGAGCAGATGTGTTTTGAAATGGAGATGATATAAATAATGAACACAGTGGAAAATTCACCCCATTTTATGACTGTTCTGATTATGAAAGATAAAAGCATTTTGTTGACCCTTTTGCATATATTTTGCCAATAGTCTAAATGGTTTTTGAGTAAGAAAGAATGTTTTTGGCTTAGATTCTGGGGTTCCTTTTTGAAAAATAGGAATAATAGAAGACAGAAATGTGAGTTATACAGATAATTCTTTTTATTGAGTAGAATACTTTATAATCAGAAACTATGATATGTTATATCTCAAAGACCTTGCAGATTCAGTTATTAATTATACATAAACCATTTATCAGCCTATTATCTTTCTTAATTCAGTTCTAGAACTGTATAAAACAAGTGTCCTTAACCAATCCCCCCACTGGGTATTTGGAAGAGTGGTGGCAATTGAACTATTGACCTATGGGAATTATATTTCTTGGTTTTAAAACAGATATAATATAAATAATATAAACATTAATTGAGTCATTTCATTTTATACCTGACATAATAATGAAAAATGAGAACATTTTAGTTCAATCCTTTGAATAACTTGTTCACCTTTTTTTTTCTTTTTTTTTTTTTTGTGGTATGCGGGCCTCCCTCTGTTGTGGCCTCTCCCATTGCGGAGCACAGGCTCCGGACGCGCAGGCTCAGCGGCCATGGCTCACGGGCCCAGCCGCTCCGCGGCATGTGGGATCCTCCCAGACC
>NC_041221.1:41627357-41628304 GCF_002837175.3 Physeter macrocephalus | reverse complement strand
CCATGGCCCACGGGCCCAGCCGCTCCGCGGCATGTGGGATCCTCCCAGACCGGGGCGCGAACCCGGTTCCCCTGCATCGGCAGGCGGACGTGCAACCACTGCGCCACCAGGGAAGCCCTGTCCACCTTTTAAGAAGTTCTCACATAAGGAAGAATCTTATAAGATTGGATTCTGAGGTGTTATACTGACACTTAGAAATTATGGATGCTAGAAATGTGTGGGTCAGAAGGACCACCCCCCAGTGCCCTGGTGATGATAAACATAATATGAGGGGCACCAGTTGTTTCTCTATTCTCTAGTTTCATGTATGACAGACTCTGCCAATAAGCTTTGTGTGAAAGACTATTTAGGATGCAAAGCTAATGCCATTTGGGATAGCAAATAAACTTTCTAATAAGACAGGCTTTTACATATCTTCCTTAACACCAAATTACAATAATAAGTGACATATGCTTGCACCTTTTGGTTTTGTGCAAGTGACAGCACACTCTCACTGAGCTAGATGTTCCAAGGGCATCGCACATCATCCTTTGTGGTGTCACCCATCCCTGCTTCTCCATGGCCCTAGGATGCCCTGTCAAGCATTTTGCTGATGCTTTAACAGCCATTCATAAACCACTAAGACTATTGTTGGTTTAGGGAGCTGGTCTGCACAGGAGCATGTGAAAGGAATCTTGGCTAACACAGATGTGGAGCTCAAATGTAAATCTTTAAAATTATAAATATTCTTATATTTGGTTGCAATTATTAGTTCTGTTTTGAGCCTGGTACTGCTGGTTGTTCCTTTAGCAATTTTTTTTTTTTTTGAGAGAAGGTTTTTTTAGTTTATTTTTGTATACGGTGTTAGAGAATGTCCTAATTTCATTCTTTTTTTTTTTAACATCTTTATTGGAGTATAATTGCTTTACAATGATGTGTTAGTTTCTGCTTTATAACAAAGTGAACCA
>NC_041221.1:41623758-41626803 GCF_002837175.3 Physeter macrocephalus | reverse complement strand
TTTTCTCCACACCCTCTCCAGCATTTATTGTTTCTAGATTTTTTGATGATGGCCATTCTGACCGGTGTGAGATGATATCTCATTGTAGTTTTGATTTGCATTTCTCTAATGATTAATGATGTTGAGCATTCTTTCATGTGTTTGTTGGCAATCTGTATATCTTTGGAGAACCTTTAGCAATTTAGCAAAGAGAAAACCAAATAGAATAAGAAGCTCATTCTCTTTTTCCCTCCCCTCCCCTCTGCTATCTCGCCTCCCCTCTCCTGTCTCCCCTCTCCTCCTCTTTCCTCCCCTCTTTTCTTCTTCTTTCCTCTCTTCTTCTTCTTTTTTCCCTTTCCTTTTTCTTTTAAAGTAAACATGACAGTGAGGTGCTATTTTAATTTTGCTTGGACGTTCCTCTCCTGACCTCCCCACCACCCCTGCCAGAAAAATACAAAACCAAAAAACTCCCCCCAAACCAGAAAAACAATTAGGCTAGGTATTTCTTCAGTGTAATGGCAAAAGGTAAAATGGGAGAAAATTTCCTCTCTACTAGTTTCTTTGAAAACTAGGTTCAAGAAACAAACGAGTTTGTGAAACAGTGTTTTGATCAGTAACAGCAGTGGCTTAAAATGTGTGTACTCTGCGGTACCGTGTGTTTTTGGATTTGCCAAGTTTTGAACCATCACAAATCGATAAACTAACCAGTCATCCTATACACCTGGGCAGCATGCTGCTTTCCTGGATGCTGCCCTCTACTTGATTTGGCAGAGGACAAGCGAAGTGTGGGATCACTGTTAGCTCCGGGTAATATGTGAACGCTGCCAGTGTGTGTTGAGAAATCTGAGTCTATTTCCTGGAGACACCCCAAACTTAAAAGTTTTTTTGTTCCCCCACACATCATTGAGTTGAGTTCAAAGAAGTTGTCAATGTCTGTTTGCTAACAGCAGTGTGGTCTTGTTGGGCATGGATGCATTTTAATCACTTCATGGATGTTAAAGGCTTTAGTTCCGGTTGATTCCTGCCTGTCTCTTCCTTCCAAAATTCTCCTAAATCTGGCTCTTGATAGGAGGGACTTGCCTCTAGAAGACAAGCAGAAGCAAAAGATAACAGGAAGGCCCACACTATGCCAGGGTGTCTTGAAACATGAAAGGTCGGACCCTACATTTCTCTAAAAATAAATCTCTTTCCACAGGGTCAGTAAAACTGCTATTGTGAAAAAAAATCTTCACTTTCGATTTATTTTTTTCTTTCTCTCTAGAAAAATATGCCAATATATTTTAAACTGTGACTGATTAACTGTTAACAGAGCTTAGTTCAAACCTCCCAAGCCCATTTTTAAACCCCTTTAGAAGAATAACTGATAAAGTGTCTGGCATTACAATAAATAAAATGCCACCACAGGCCTTTTGGAGAGTGGGTCTCTATTAGTATCATTATCAATATTATTTTTTCCTCCCTTTCTTCATTTTGCATAAACTGAAATTCCTTCAAAACTTCAGCAGCATGTTATTAAAGTATCTGTATACAAAAAAATGCAAATGGTTTTATTTTGGAAGAAACGGCTTCTGAGTCTTTGAAGCCTATGCTTTTGTTGTGAATCTGAGAGCCATTGTCACCTAACAGATTCATACCCTAGGCAGAATTTCTATGGAATTGTGTGCATAAAACACCGTGTCATCCTAGTGTGCCTCAGGAAGAAGCAGGAACACCAATGTCCATCAAAAAGTAAAATATATGGGTCTCAGCATCCACTGCTTTCCTACATCAGTATAATGGTAAAGCATATTGCATGCTCTTTAACCCTTCTGTCTGCCCAGTGTCAGGGAAAGACTGGAACAAATCCCAAGTGTGCATTGTCCTCCTGCTGAAATGTCTATCTTATCCTACTGACAAGACCATTTTCAAGGACCACTCAAAAATAATACCTTGTGTTCTGCTTTTCTGCATGATCGATATACACATGAATCTCCATTTATATATATTTACATACATACAAATATATGTAAATATATGTGTGTATAATCTATTATCTATCTATCTATCGTTTTTAAACCTCTAGAGAGATACTGACTAAAAGTTGGAGAAAGGATCTCTTCAGTGTCAAAGACAACCTATTGTTTAATCTGCCAAGGCTACCATATCCTTCTGTGACTATGGGGTTTGGTGTGTGTGGAGTGGGGAGGAAGGGGGAGGGGCAGTGCTTTGGAGCATTCTTCTGTGTGTTTGTGTTTAAAACGATATAGAGAGGAGGCTTTCAATATTTTTAAGTCTTCGGAGAGATTCCACATACTGATCTTTATATAACAACCAGGGTGGGAGAAGTTAGAATAACAATTGTCCATGGACATCTGCTTACCAGGGTTCACAGTCAGTTTTGACATATCCAACAGCACTGTATGAAAAATAAATTAGTATTATATAATGACAGGAGTCTTAAGTCAATAATGATGCCTTCTTGGGGGGAATTTTTTTTTAGGCTTGGTGCTTTTCCTTCTCTGTAAATCGGAAATGAAAACAGGGATGCTTCCTGTTTAATTTAGAGATGTTCTCATGAAGGAAAATTTATATTTCAAAAATTGTATTCTTTGGAAGGCACTAAATCCTAGGCAGTCAATTACTAAATATTTTTTATATTCCTGAAATTTTGTTCACTATATGTCATATTTTAGGAAATTCAAATACTAATTAAAAATTTTAAGTTGTGAGAATTTTTTAGAAAACATATAGATGGTATAGGAGCATTCCTGTTTATCAAGTTTATTTCAGTCATTATGAAATAACTGTGAAAAGAGAAAAGAAAGAATTTCACCATGGATAAATGGGATTATTTCACTTTGCATATGACCCACCAATAAAAGAATAGTTACACATATATGCAGTTTGGTTTTAGATAAATTAATGAGTTTATTAATTTCCTAAATTTCTTTAGAACTAGAATGACATACTCAATGACTCGCATTTTGTAACTGTTTTCATTATTATTATTATTTTTTATTTTATTTTTTTTGCGGTACGCGGGCCTCTCACTGTTGTGGCCTCTCCCGTTGCGGAGCACAGGCTCCG
>NC_041221.1:41608206-41623673 GCF_002837175.3 Physeter macrocephalus | reverse complement strand
GCCGCTCCGCGGCATGTGGGATCCTCCCAGACCGGGGCGCGAACCCGGTTCCCCTGCATCGGCAGGCGGACGCGCAACCACTGCGCCACCACGGAAGCCCCTGTTTTCATTATTTTTTAATTCAAGTTGAGTAAATCTCCTTCATGGAATTTTAAGTGTGTAACACTAGAGAAATCTCTAGGTTCAACTCATTTGATATTGAATCATTTAGCTGTATTTTCCCTATTGTTTCATGATACTGAAGTTTACTCATTTTAGGATTAACCAGACTCAGAATCATTACTCAGTGAACCACCCAAAGTTTTTAATGTCCTTGTCCTCCAAGTCGTGACCTCTTAAAAACCCGGTTCATTGGTTATCATGAGCTTTTGGTGTTGTCTTGATTTTGAAAAATTATTTGTAATTGCTGACTCTGAAAGCCCCTCCTCATGAAACTATTGTAGTTGCAGCCCTCACGTCTTCTCTATTCTTTAACACGTGAAGCAGTAAGTATATTTGGGATTCTGAGGCCAAACACTTTAGCAATAGTTGGCTCATCACTTTCCTTTCCATAAAAGACATATACAATCATGGTTGATAATACTGGCTTACTATAGATAATAATGTTCAAGATTGGCTCAGGGTTATTCCTGAAAAGTGATGATATTTTAATTTGACTCCCAGGTTAATCTTAACCGCAGTAAGCAAAATTATTAGTGCATCAGTTAATGAAAAGGAATTTTTATCTTAAAGAAGAAGAAAAGTTGGATGCTTTGGAATAATTAATTCATGCCACGTTTGTTCCAGAGAGGTGAATTTTAATTGTATTCTACTGTATTCCATTCTATTCTACTAATTTTATTCATCAATTTTATTCATCTAATTATCTATTGGATATTTACTTTTTTCCAAAAGAGTGCTAATGTACTGATTTAATATACTGATTTAACAGTTTCAGTTTCTGTTAGACTAGGTCCAAGGAGGATTTTAAAAAGCCTCTGAAGAACCATAAGGTTTTTCCCCCCTATATTCTCCATACTTAAAATCTCCTTCCAGACAGTTGTATAAAGGAGAAGTTTACTGTTACCACTTGTTAGCATGGTTGTAAATTGTCTGGGGTACTATATGTTTATTTTGATGATTTTAATATGTTTCATGAATCTGCAGAACAATGAGAACTAATAAACAAGAAAGAGAAATTGCAGATTTCAAAAACTGGAAGAAAAATTTGGTAAAGTCTTACTTCCCTAGAGACTGAATGCAGCCAAGGTTTATTGCCTATTATTTGCTTTCCAGGACTGTGTCTGACTCTTTTAACTGACAAAGACTGCATTGATAGAAAGCCTTTCCAAAGTTTAATTATTTTACCAAGAAAGAAATCAGTACTATATTGCTTGTTACCCTTTATTTTCTTCTTAAAATTATTTCCCTTAATTATCTGACTGTGTAGTTTGAGGGATGTTTTTGATTTCTGATTTACCTTATCAGTTAAAATACTTTTCAAATCTGCATCTTATCTGGATAATCTTATTTATTCTGAAGAGAATAGATTAAATTAACTGTCCACTTTATTAAATTTTTGTTATAATTTATGTTACTGTAATTGAATCGGGACAGGAGGAAATTAAATTGCTTAAAAAATACAGAAGAGTCTGTGGCTTCCATAGTCTCCTATGTAAAGTTTGAAATCATTTCATGTTCTAAGTGGGGAAAGTAGCATTATAAAACTTTTTGTGTGTGTGAAAATAAATGCCAAAATAACATTTACTTCTTTTCATTTTAATGAAAAGCAGCATATTGGAAAATCACTGAACTCTCTGGATATGGATTTTGATTTCCTTCCAATTGTATAGAATAATTTCTATAATCATTCAAAAGTTTTAAGCAGAGAACTTATTCCAAAATTTTGACATCAATTGCAGTAGTGCAGGGATTAGACTGTTTTATTTCCCAGTATTTGTTCCCTGGGCAGAAATAAAATAGAGTTTGTATTGATTATCAATACAATAAATCAATGTGTGCAACTAATTTGGACCATTCAAGCATAAAAACAATACTCCATTTTATTCTGTAATTATTCAAAAGATTTACCTCTTCTTTTTGGTTCACTTTTCATAGCAACCCTACTTAGAAGGATATACTTAGAAATTACATAGATTTAGGGAGATAAGAAAAAGTGTCATAGGGAAGGAATGACTGGAGAAATTGCAGTACTGTAATCTGTTGTTGTGTGTAGTCTGGAACTAAATCAATGGAAATCTGAACTAATGTGCCCTGCCCAAGAACTGTAAGAACAGGACTATCTGGTGTCATCTTTGGGAGTGGTAAATGTGAACATTAAAAACAATACAGCTATAGGCAGGTTTCTCAGTATCCACATGTTTGCTAAGCAGTATGAGACACATTGTTTAGCTGCTGCTAATTTTTGAGCATTTATTAGATGCCTACTGTGTACGTATGAAGCACTGCTAGATAACTATCTAGGTGCTACATGTGATGGTATGGGGTGTAAAGGACGTATAAGACAGATTGTGAGGTACTGAAGGTATTTATGATTCACCAAAAGGTTCCAAAAAGACAAGAGAACTATTACTTTATAACAAAGCAACAAAGTCAAATGTACGTATTAAAATGCAAATACATTAGTATGGGATAGAAGTGGGTACGATTGGTTTGTTAACTTTTTAAACCAAGATACTGAATTCTGATTTTAAAAGTAAAGTTGTAAATTTTCAGGTGCTCATGTAGCCTAAGCTCTGGAGGCTGAATTCTGTGTTCAGCTGTTTGGTTGTTGTTAGTACTGATGCATGAAGCAGAAAGAAAACAGCTTGCTTTCTATAAATTAGGCAAACTCTGGAGAGCTGGGAATGGCAGGGAGGCAATTGGCTTGCAAAATAAACTGAACAAACCAGAAGCCAAAATTAAATAGAGTGTATAACGGCGCCCCAGGGATCACCTTAACAATGTACTAGTTATGAACTAACTATTGTCATTATTACCACTGCTAATGAAGGAACCATAGGAGAAGGCAAGCAATGCCTCTCCCTGATTACTTCCGGCTTCTGGGCTTCCGGTTTAACTAGCTAAGGCACTCAATGATCCTTTAAAAAATGAATTTACTCAAATGTCTTTCTGCTATTAGTGAGGATACCATTAGACATGGTTTAGCTTCAGAAAGTATGAGGACAGTTTGGCTAATGATGGCTGAAAATGCTGGATAAAATAACATTCTTAGACATTCATTCATTTTTTTTACCATGTTTTGTGACTTGATAATGATTTTAGTTTCTAATACATCTTTAAAAAACGATCCAAGGAAGTTATTAAATACAACTCACATAGAAATATTAGTCCATTGGTTTAGTTAAACAATTTCTATTGCTAGAAACTTGGGGAAAAATACTTTCCCAATGGTGACTTTTAGAACAATTGAAGCCAATTGACATGTAAAATAGTGCCACTATAAAAGAAGAATACACCATTATTAACTATACCTAAAGATTTGGTTTTGGGGGCAAACAAAAACAGTGATTTGAATATCTATGGCAATTTCTAGAATATTTATGAAAATGATTCTTTATCCAGCCCTCTTCAGATTCATAGAAGCAAAAAGTACTTCGTTATTTTATTTTTATATATTATCATTCATTCATCCATTTATTCATCCAATTCTCAACAAAAATGTCTCTGCCACATGCCAAACCAGTTGATTAAAAATATAAGGCTAATAAATAACAAGAACAGCAAAAATAGATAACATTTCTTAAGCTGGGAACCTTGGACTCTGGGGTACTGATTAAACGTGAGATAGCAAGTCCCTACATCCTGAGCTAGAATCCTCACTGCCACCTGCTGATTGACCCTAGGCAAGTTCTTTATTCTTCAGTTCTCTTATCTGTAAAATGGAAATACAATAAGTGCATCCATTCTGTAGTTTTATTGTAGAAATTAAATAAGATAATGTCTGAAAAAGCATTTTGAACAGTGTATGTCTAAAGGTAAGTGGTCAGTATTAACAATTATTACTTATTGTTTTAATTATTTAATTTAATCTTTATATACATGAGCATACCAGTGAAACATGTAGAATGAAACAGGTAAGCGATATGAAATGAGATGAATTATAATTTCTTCTTTAGGAATTAAAATGCTGAGATTCCACAGTATATCTTTTTGTTTTAATTTGTGAAATGTATCTGTAAGTTCTTCTGCTCTATTACAAATAATAATAGATATACAATAATAATAATAGCTATACAAGTAAAAGTTTATATGGATTATTTATGAATGCAGTATGATTGTCCACATTTTATATGAAAAACTGAGACACAAGGAGTTTAAGTAACTTGTTCAATATCAAATAGCAAGTAAGCAAAGGAGCCAGAATTGAAACCCAAGCAGTGTGACTCTTATACGTGTTGCTATGCTATCTCCCAGCATGGCCACGTAGCTTTTCTCCAATTTAAAGATCACTCAAAAAATCACATATGAAGCCAGGTTTTGAGGGCAATTTACTCAAGGTAACCTAGTCCTGAAAGCAGATAACAGCTCCAATCGTCTATGTAAAGCAGCTGTCTCTTTGTATGTGGAATAATTAATTAAAATAGGTCATTCTGATCTATAAAGCTGTAGAAGATCTGCATTCTGATTGCTTTAGAGATTAATTCTCTAGACTTACTGTCATGATCATCAAAGTGCTTATGCTAATATTTCCCAGATTTGAACTTTGGGAAATCAAAAGCACCCCGTTTATTTTCACATTGTAAATTTCACGCAGCCTTCTTGATAAAATGGAATTTAGGTCAAATCTCATTTTCAAGCACATTCTTTGTATATGGAATAAGCAAGTAAATTAAGAAAGAAAAAGAAAGACCTCAATTTATCTTTATCTTGTGTTGTATGAGCCTGTGTTATGCTAGATGCAAAATGCATATATATACATAACAAACGGAAATTGCTCCTTGACTAGAATTTCAATTTAGGGTGTTATTGCAAAAAGTGAAGGTAGCTAAGAGTTTCATTTTTCCCCCAGAATAATGAAACGAGTACACATTTCTCCCTCTTTTCTTTTTCTATTCTTTCCTTTTCATTTTTCTTCTCTTCTCTCTTTCTTTCCTTTTTAATTTCTTTTCTCTCAGTAAAATATACTCAACCAGAGATCATGCTTATTTAGATAAAATAAATACTTTTACTTTTTTGGTAGTTGTCCCTGTCAGAATCCAACAAAAGTTAAGCAGAAAAAAGCCTTGGTTTTCTTTCGCTTAGATGCTGTGCCCAGATTCAACATTTTGATTTGACTGAATGAGGAACGATGCAGAAGAATAATATTAACATAAAATCACAATGGAACTTGTCACAAAATGCATGGCAAACATTACAGCATGTAGTCTAGAGCTTTAATTAACGTATTTGTTAAGTGCCAATTCTTCGAATAGACACTAACGATAAAGAAAAGACTTGCCTTAACACAGATAATGTTGCTAGCTCCCCTTCCTTTAAAAGAGATTTTGACAGTCATACTATTGAGCTCTGTAATTCTGCTGGGAACCAGCTCTCATCCTCTGCCACCCAGGCTTTCAAAATCAGAATGGAGGAGAAAGTCAGTAGCTTTTATTGCTATTCAATTTATTCCAGGGCAGGAGTTGTAAATGGTTGTATATACAGACTTGGGAATTTGCACACTGAATGCCTTCTCTCAGATTTCATATGACTACCTCTGTCCCTGTCATTTAATTTGCATTTATTCACCAATCAAGTTTGCTTCCTGGATGCCTCACTTGCATGAATGGGTAGCAGAGTAATTACAGCTAAGTAAAGTAGTTTTATGAATGAAGACACAGTTTACAGCAATGTGTGTGGGTATCACCTCCCTGTCTCTTGTTTAATATTCAGATCTGTCACCTAGCACACAATCTGTTGGAAAAGGAGGCTCCAGAGCCTCAGTTATACCTCTAACAAATCACACCAGATTGTACTGCTCTGGAGGACTTTCAGTTGGGGTTGAGCAAAACAGAGCCTTAATAAGAAGGCTGACATACAAAAACTTGACTCATTACTGCATATAAAGAACAAAGAGTTTGGTGACTGATAGGTAGAATGAAGGGAGAAGGTTAAACAAAAAAAACTTACATTTTATTTTTGGAGAAGATTGCATTTTATTCTAAGTCTTTGCTGTAGGGTTCTCTGTTTAGAAAACCCATGGTCCAGCTCTTAAGCACAGAGGAGAAAATTTAGTAAGAACATTTTTGTTGACCATGCAAACAGTACTGAACCTTGAGAGTTTTCAAGTGACATCAGGTGGGCATTTTTGAAAATGTTGCAGAATATATTCATAATCTTTTTAAGTTGATCAATTAAGAACTGACTATGACTCTGAGACATCTGCAGGTTTTTTTCTTGATTTGCTCACTCTCATTCCCTTGAGCCATTCTCAACCCAGTTCTCAACTGGGGGTGATTTTACCCCCAGCACACATTTGGCAATGTCTGGAGACATTTTTAGTTGTCACAGCCGGACAGGGAAAGTGCTACTGGTATGGAGTCTGAAAGACCAGGGATGCTGCTAAATATTCTACAATGTTTAGGGCGGTCTCTTGCAATAAAGAACTATCTAGTCCAAAATGTCAATAGTGCCAAAGTTGAGAAACCCTGCTTTCAGCCCTATTTGCAAGACCCCTCTCTGCCCAATCCCACCACTGCTCTTTCTTGAAGAAGATGATCTTACCACTTGGCCCTTATTTCACAGAATACATAAAAGCTGTCAACCATGCCCCTCTTAACAACACCTCTCCATTCACAAACGTATTTGCGCATAAAGTCCTTCCGTTTAAGCCCTCACCCTCATTCCCCTAGCCGTGAAAAAGAGCAGCTTCTTCTGTTTTCCAAGCTAATTGGTTCATCTGTATTCTAGATTTCATCCCGCCCCATCTCCTCCCGGGTATTTCATCACTCATCTCTTTATCCTTCTCTTTTATCCCAAACCTTTCATTCTCCATCAGTTCAAGACTCACTAATTAAATATAAATTCCTTCCTTCAACTTTAGCTTTCCTCTTTCTTTCATACAGAAGTTTTCCAAGAATATTATACAATCGCTATGTCTACTTCCTCAAATCTATATTCCAGTAGTTATTTTTCAGCAACTAGTCTTAACTGTTTATATCAGTTAGTTATTGCTGTGTAACGAGCCACCCCAGAATTCAGTGGCTTGACATAATGTGTTTATTATTATTCACAAATGTATGGAACATCTGGATAATTATTCATCTGGGCTCATGAATGTATCAGTCAGTTGTGTGTCTGGTATGCAGGATTTTCTTCAGGCCTAGGGTTGGAACTGGCACAGTGCTGCCTCTAGCACAAGTCACAAGGCCAGCCAAATTCAAGAGGCAAGAAAATAGACTTCCTGTCTTGATGGGAGGAGGTGAAAGTTATGTTGCAAAGGGTGCTGATACAGTAAGGGGCAGAGGATCAGAACCATTTTTGCAAGCAACCTCCCAATTGTATTAAAATTACTAATGGTCTAATATTCAAAATCAACTCTGGTTACACCCTTCATTTTCCCTGATTTTGTAGCAGGTTTTGACACAAAGGAATATTCCTTCCTTGTAGAAACTACACCCTCATGTCTACCACAACACCACTGTCTTTAATTGTCCTTCTGACTCTGATCACTGTTCATAATCCTTGATTATCTCTGCCATAAGTGATAAAGACTGTTGATGCCAGGGATTCTTTTCTTGGCCCTCTTTTCAGTCTACAAGCACTTATTGGCAATCTTATCACAACTATGTTTTTATTTGTCACCTATATTTGACACCCAAATCTAAATTCCTAGCAGAGCACATTTTCATTAGCTGTAGACTTACATCTCCATCTGTATGTTAGAAACCTTTACCTGAAGACTGAATTTATTATTATTCCTCCAGCACTTGGTTCTCCTCAAAATATCTAGTTACGTAGTGGTTAGTTTTGACTCCTCCTTTTGTCACCTCCAACCCTTTAAGTACCATATTCCAATTTAATGGTTCATTAAATTCTATTGATTTATCCCACCGACTCAAACAAATATTTATTCAGTGCTTACCATATGCCAGTTTAGTCTTTCATGCTCCCCCCATCAATAAGATAGGTACTTACCATGTTCTTTTGTCCTTTATTTCCTGCCCAAGCTCTTCTTCTACCTCCCAAATGAATAGCTTTGTGATTTTATCTCCAAATTATTATTTTAAAATTACTAACACTTATATTTAACTATTGTGCTACAAAAATTCTTTAAGCATTTCTTTTTGGGGATTTTTGTAGGATTTGCTTTTCTGAATAGTAATTTGGCTGGACATGAAAATCTATGTTTAGAACATTGACAATATGAATTCAGTGTTATCTTGTAGATGCAGAATCTAATTAAGGTTACCAGATTTAGCAAATAAATATATTGAACACGCAGTGAAATGTGAATTTCAGGTAAACAACAAATACTTTTTAAAGTATAAGTACGTCCCATGCAATATGCATTTTGGGATATACTTATACTAAAAAAGCTATCCATTGTTTATCTGAAATTTATGAATTAACTGAGCATCCTGCATTTTATCAAGCATCTCTAAATCTAATGTAATCTGATTATTCTTTTTCTGTTTCTCTAGAAGATTTTAAGAAATGTATATCTATAAAAATTTTAAGAAATGTGTGTTTATTCTTGGGATTCTAAAATGTCACCACAGTGAGTCTGGTTGTGGATATGTTTATCTGCATTCTCTTCAGAACTCAGTAGGCTTGTAAACTTAAGTCTTCTATTAGTCTTCATTTCTGGGATAGAAAAAACATTCTTGCTCTGCCAGTTTCTTCCCTATACTTTTCCCTGTTCTTTCTAGAACTCCTGTTAGATGTTGAACCATGACACATAATTATCCTTTCATTCATTCCATGTCTGTTTGCAATGATATCTGGAAGAACTTATTGGCCTCGTATCTTTGTGCATTAATTCAGTCTTTGGCTATGTGTATTCTCGTATTTGCTTGATCATTAAAAGCTTGCTTTCTGGGAATAGTGCTTTCCTATACCTCTTGGAGAGACAAGCCCTTCTATCATGGCCTCTTTGATTTTAGCACCTATTCTCTTTCATTAACTTGTTTGTAGCTGCTTAGTAGAGCACTGTGCAAACTGATTGCAGAAGGGAAAGGGATGATATACCTCCAGACAAACTCTAACCCTATTTGTTATACCCACTGACTCTGGGCTTAGTGGTCCCTGCACTACCCTACTGTTATGGACTGAATTGTTCCCCTCCAAGTTCATATGTTGAAGATGCTTTTCTCTTGCCATCTTCTCACGGAGATGCTGAGACCCGCTCTTTGGCACCATCAACATACATTTTTTAATGTACTTTCTAACATTTTACCACAAGGTATTAAATGATTTCTCTATGTTTGTTTGTGCCATTAAAGAGTGAATTATTTGAGGATGGAGGCTGATTATCTTTGCACCGACATTGACTGAGATATGACTAATATTCAGAAGAATAATTGCTTAATACATGAATTAAAAATGAGTAAATGAGAGTATTAAAAAGAACCATGAATGCCTGAGTCATTTTTCAGTACTTTTAAGGACCATGAACCGATCTATTATTATTTATTTTAAACTTTTAAATTTGATTCCATTTCATTGCCATTGATTACCGCAGTGTCTTTTAAATAAAAATTGACAGGGGGAAACTTTAAATCACTTAACCTCCTTTGTATTTATTAAAAACAAGTAAAAAATTACTTAAAACTTAGTTAAAATGTAAGTCAACGTTCCTTCTACCTTATTTATAATACTGTAGGTAAATTGCCTTGGGCCATCCAACAACAAAGAAAGGAATCCCATTTACCACTCAGGTCTGTATAGTACACAGCACTTACCCTGAAAAGGACACATATTCAAAGAGGAGAAACAATTATCTGCAAGTGAAACAGGTAATGAAGTTTTCTATGTGCTATAATTTAAATTTAAAGAGCATGTATGAAAGACTAAGAGACCCAGATAGGCAGGTATTTCCTTCTTCACAGTTATAAAATCTGTCACATCTTAGAAATACTCCCCCATTGAGTGGCAATCACAATTTTTATTCTAAAGGTTCCACATGCGTGGCATATTATGTAATGGACAGCACTTCAGAATAATCTAATGAAAAGAGAACTTTTTTTCATGCTAATAAACTTCAGATTCTGCTTGTTTCAAGAAAATGAATTCAGGCTTTGAACTGCTGAGGTCCACATAAATTCAGGTTATCCATACAGCCGTGCGGAAAATCTCCAAGATGAGTTCTTTATTAATAGCAAGAATGAGTGAGTCAGTCAGCTCGTTTAATGATCTGGCCCATAATTTGAATCCATTGAAAGTTGCCTGTTAGCACCTCTGGGAGCCCGGATCAAGTGTGACCTTGACTTGTGATAGCCTGAATTAAATCCTGGTATGATAGTTCCCACACCAGCTTTGTTTTTAGCATTTGGCATGCAAGCAGACTCCTTGAAGAGCCTAATAGTTATTACAAACATGAAAATTGTAAAGAAGTTGGAGGAAGGTTATGCTAACATGTAAAATTTATTTGGATAAAAAATAATGGTCGGGGACTTCCCTGGTGGTCCAGTGGTAAAGAATCCTCCTTCCAGTGCAGGGGACGCAGGTTCGATCCCTGGTTGGGGAACTAAGATCCCACATGCTGCAGGGCACAAAAGCCCTTGCGCCACAACTACTGAGTTCGTGTGCCACAACTAGAGAGAAACCCGAGCACCGCAACAAAGATCCTGTGTGCCACAACTCAGACCTGATGCAGCCAAGAAAATAAATAAATAAAAATAAATAAATATTAAAAAAAAATAATGGTCATTTCCCATCCTCTATGAAATTACTGGTAGAGGTCTGTTAAAAGTGGTAACGTTCACGCAGGCAGTTTTGTTAGGCTTCTGCAGGACATTTTGTATACATGTCTATTCCTTAGAATTTCCTACTGTTTAATACATTTATGATATGATTCTAAAAGAGAAAAAAATAATCTCTCACTTATGGGTGATCTAAGTTTTATTCTGTCTTGGCAACTTGAACTTGTGAAAGCTTTAAGGTTTAAAATTCTTACCATATCTTGGTGATAATATTCTACAATTTGAACTGTTTGAACGTTTTTTTTAGTTGAAGTATAGTTGATTTACAATGTTATGTTAATTTCTGCTGTACAGCAAAGTGATTCTGTTATACATATATGTACATTCTTTTTTTAATATTCTTTTCCATTATGGTTCATCATAAGCTATTGAATATAGTTCTCTGTTCTGTACAGTAGGAACTTGTTTATCCATTCTCTATATAACATCATACATCTGCTAACCCCAATCTCCCACTCCATCCCTCCTATAAAAGTTCAAACTTGTGTTATATTTAAAAGTTTGAATTTTTAATTATAATAGCTTTCAAGATTTTTCAAAACTCATGATTCTTAAGCATCCTATTATTATAATTAAATATAAAATTAATCATTTTTATATGATTTTTAGGTGTTGTGACATTTCTGCCGCTTTTTTTCCTTGCTCCCACCTCACCATTTTGCTATAGGGGAATGGTGTAATTCTCTGAAAGAATGAAACTTCTTTGCAGGAAATTGATGACATCAGGGACACTACAGTAGCTTTATAATGGAAAGTGTATGAATTTCCTAGGGTTGCTTTAACAAAGTACCATAAGCTGGGAGCTTAGAGCAATAGACATTTATTATCTAGTAGACTTGAAGACTAGATGTCTGAAATTAAGGTGTCAAGAGAGCTATGCTCCCTCTGAAACCTATAGGAGAATCCTTCCTTGTCTCTTCCTGGTTTCTTGTGGTTTACTGGCAATTTTTGGTATTCTTTGGCTTGGCAATGAGTCATTCTAATTCTCCATCTTCACATGATGTTCTGTGTCCCTGCCCATAGTTTTCTATTTGTGCATGTTTGCCTCTGTGCCCAAATTTCTCTTTTTATAAGCCCATGAGTCTTGTTGGATTTTGGTCCACCCTAATGATCTCATTTTAACTTGACTACCTCTATATTTCTAAAGGCAAGATGTAATTTTTTTCTTTGATAATGACTTGGAGACAATGATAACAGTATTATAGTACAGTGTAGATATGAAGTGATTTTACTTGAAAGTGCCCCATACTGTGAATCTAACGTGTATGTCAGAAAAGATTTGTTAAGAACGACAGCTTTAGGGACTTCCCTCGTGGTCCAGTAGTTAAGAATCTGCCTTCCAATGCAGGGGACATGGGTTTGATCCCTGGCCAGGGAACTAAGATCCCACATGCCGTGGGGCAACTAAGTCTGCGCGCTCTAGAACCCACATGCCACAACTAGAGAGCCTGCGTGCCTCAACTACTGAGCCCGCACACTCTGTACCCTGTATGCCACAACTAGAGAGAAGCCCTCATGCTGCAATGAAGAGCCTGTGCGCCGCAACTAAGACCCGATGCAGCCAAATAAATAAATAAATAATAAAAAAAAGAATGACAGCTTTAGACAAACTTGAAAACTAGAAGCGGTCAATTTTATAAACAATTGTTACAATTAGCTGTAGCATGTAGTAGCACTTTTATTTTTTGACTTTTCATTGTTATTTTTTTGTTCTACTTTATAAAGCAGAAGTGATTTGATTTTATCAAAGTGTTTTCAGTTTCTTGTATTTATAGCCACATCACATCAGAAACGGCATAAATTTAGTGGAATGCACAATACCGACTTGTTTAATTTTTTAGACATTTCTTCATTTTAGGTATCTTCAGTCTTCTAACTTGAAGTTTCCAACTTATTGAGGGCGCAGTAAAGCACTTTTACACTTTAATACCCTCCATAGTGTATGGGTTCAGGACTTTATATAGTTTTTTTTCAGTTCTGAGTTACTAAACAGCAAAGTGAGTTACTTGGAAGTAGCATGAGTTGGCTCACAAACTCAGACATCCATGACCTTCCCAACAATTCTCAGATAGAGTTCAATAATGCAATTATTTCAAGACTTGGAAGGGAAAAATTGAGTTTATGAAATCAAATAAAAATCGAATAAGAATAATTCTCTCATTTAAGACTATTGCTGCCAAGTGAAAATCACAGAGGGAATTCTCTTTGAGGGTACCACACAGACATCTAATAGAAATCTGATAAGGATAGGGCTCATTGTGATCAGATGAACAGAAATGTTAGACAAATACATGCATAGCATGAAAGGGTTAGAAACAGTCATTCTTCTAGGTTAACACTGGGCTCTAAAGTATGGTTTTACTTGATTTTGGATTCTGTGACTAAGTCTCCTGAAATATTTGTTCAATTTAATTGACTCTAGCTCACTAAGACAGTGTCATATGCACCATGACAGTTGTTAGGTCCCATAAATATTGATTTTTGCAGATATAAGATCATTCAATCCTATGTAACCATTCCATGCTTACATGGATGGAACAGTAGTAAACTGAATTTTAACTTTCATACTTCCTGAATATTCAGTGTCCTTTATGAGACAAATATCCAATGTATCTATTCATTGCATTTTCAAACATGATAACTAAGAAGAATCTAAATATGGTTTCCAGGTCAATTCCATCTTGGGACCACTGTGGGATTATAATGCACATAAATCTTTTATAAAATATGTGTACCAAGATATCGTTGCCCCTCCTTTTTTTTCAGTACACACACAGCCTATTATGCCTCTGCTGCGGCTTTCAATACATGATGGAATGGAATGTAAGAATAGTTTCTGTTTTATTACATTGCCAGTTTAATAATTAGCTCATGACTCTGTGCTTGTGGTCAATTGCAGTATTTCTAATCTATCCCAGGGCCAGTCAATTTCAAATAATATTTCCAAATTGAAATCCATTAATCTCTTTGGTCTGACTTCACTAAAATGTGTTTATGGAACAGGTTAATTGGAGCCACCACATCCATGACTATGAGCCAGTCATTTTGAATGATATAGGTAGCTCATGCCAGACCACGGCATGTTCCTTCTCCAGAGCCAATGCCATATTCGCATTCTGGACCTATGCTGTGACTGAAGGGGTCCTTTCAGAATAGCATTAATCACACTGCACCACTATTTACAGAAGAGAGCAAAGAAGAAACCAAGTATAGAAGATTTGCACCATCCAAACCAATGGAAAGTGCTCAACTCCTTTGTGTGTTGAAAGAAGTCAGTAAATCAAGAGGGCTTGAAATGATATAGTTTATCTGTCTTTGAATCAGCATGGTTTAAAGCAGCTCTCTTTACAGAGTAGGTGTGTCCACATTTCTCAAATGGCCCTCATGATTAGAAATTCATGTTGTGCAGTCACATTGATTTTCACAGATAACTGTGGTGTGATGAGAGGCTCCATGTTTAATGTATAGAACGTGACTCCAGCTTGAATCAAGGGATTAATGCAGCATTTATTCTTCTCTTTATTCCCTTATCAGGAGTCATTTGTAATGCTTCAGTTTTATGGTATACTATTAGTGAAGTTAATCTTAAATTGCTCAAAATCTTATAATTATTTTTTTCAGTTTCAATTATAATTCATGGTCTACCAGCCTGGCACCTGCTGGCAAACAGTTATACAAAGTCAGCGAAGGATATGCAGTAAGTTTTTCCTTCATGTACTTTTGCTTGTAAGGTATATTTCTCCTTGCCCTTTGCCTTGGCCTCCTAAGTCACAGGTGGGACATTCATTGAGGTTAAGTTGTCTTCTTGGGCCATAAACAGATATTTTTCTCCAGTGTGTAGACTTCACAATTTTGTTCTCTACTCATCTGCTATTTTGCCTGAACCTTATTCCTTTTAGTGAACTTGTCTCTGGAATTTATAGTCCCCATTTCCACAATTCTGAACTTAGTCTTTTATTCTGGATCAGCTGAAGATGCTGTGCCTATTCTGAGCTTCATACCTGGTTCTATAAGCCTGCCATTCATTCTTACATTTATTTAACAGATTTTTTGAGTATTATTATTATTATGAACTATTATTATTATTATTATTACTAACTCTCATTGGATCCACAGTTGTATAGGGTTACATGTTAACCCTTTGTATGTTAACCATGTTAACGATGTGAGATGTTGGGAGTTGTAAACACAGAGGTATAAACAATGTTGTCTGATTACTGCTTATCTTTGACTTTTACTAAGGTAACCACAATCTTTCTCAATGCCCCCATATAAATCAAAAACAGATGAAAAACAATACCAAGGTTCTAATTTCTGGCTTGTGTGCCCCTGAATGTACTCGGGTAGCACCAATAATGACTGATGCTTTTATTGCATTTACTGTGTGCCAGAGACTATTACAAGTTGTCTGTTTTAATCTCCATAACAATCCCATGAAAAAAAAACAAAAAACAAAAAACCAAACAGACCCTATGAGGAAAGAAAAAGTGATACAGAAAGTTTAAGAGGGGCTTCCCTGGTGGCGCAGTGGTTGCGCGTCCGCCTGCCGATGCAGGGGAACCGGGT